>NW_020173200.1:519723-701943 GCF_003031525.2 Neophocaena asiaeorientalis asiaeorientalis | reverse complement strand
CGGTCCCCCCCTGCCCCGCCCCCCCCCCCCACCACCAAGGATGTCAAGAAGTCAAGGCCTGGTGATAAGAAGGAATCTTAGCTCCTCTGAAGTCCCCATCTGTGGGACTCTAGGTTATCCAGAAATATTGGCCATAAGTCGAGGGATCTCAGCCTATATTCTACCACTTGCCCTGCTTCAGTTCCACTGACGGTTTCCCCAAGCTCCTCTGCGGCTTCCCACAGTGGTCTTCTCCTGGGCTTCCTTCTGGCCGCACCGCCTGTGGCCGTGATGCCTCTGGAAGCTGCACCAGGGCTCTGAGTGGCCCGTGCCAGCACCCCAAGGCTGCTGCTGTTGGGCTAGGGGTTTCCACCCAGCAGCCTGGGGCCTGGGGATGCTGGGGAGAACTACGAGGGAGGCAGAGCACGAGTGGGTGGACATGCACACCCTGAGAAGTTTCACTGGTTTGGATCCCTCCAGAGACTATTTGGTCTTATTATTGATCAGCTAATGGCAAGTTACAGTCTTTTACTGTTTACAGAGAGTTTCCATATATGCTAATTTCCTTGATCTTCACAAGTACCCCACGTCTTGGGTATTTTTTTTTTCTTTTGCGGTACGCAGGCCTCTTACTGTTGTGGCCTCTCCCACTGCAGAGCACAGGCTCCGGACACACAGGCTCAGCGGCCATGGCTCACAGGCCCAGCCACTCCGCGGCATGTGGGACCTTCCCAGACCGGGGCACGAACCCGCGTCCCCTGCATCAGCAGGCGGACTCTTAACCACTGCGCCACCAGGGGAGCCCGTCTTGGGTATTTTTACCATTCCCATTTTATGGATGAAGAAACTGATGAATCTCAGAGAGATTGAAATGACTTGCCTAGGGTTGGAATCCAAATCTCTTGACTCTAAAGCATCTCATCATTCCAGTACACTTTTTGCCTCCCAAATCCTGTATCCAGATAGACCTGACTCACTAGCATTCTTTCTAGGTGAAGGGGCGCCAGGGCTGGGAAGTGATTCAGCACCACCCCCAATCCCTGGAACTTCCTGTCTTCTTGCTCCTGTCATTGAGGACACCAGCCTAAGGGGACATTTTCTTCTTCCACATCCTGTTGAAGCACGAGGAGTCCAACTCCTACTATTGAAAGGGAGAGAAATTCAAAGGAAAGTCTCAGATTCCAACTTTGGGATCCACTTGGGAAGAAGATGCTCCTGGTGCCTTAGGGTCTTTTGTTCCTCTGTGCATTTATTTATTTATTCAGCAGATATGTATAAAGAACCTGCTCTGTGCCAGGCACAGTTGCAGGTGCTGGGGTTACCGTGGTGAGCAAAACAGGCCGAGTCCTCACCCTCTTGGAGCTCACATGCTAGTGAATGATGAACACAATGTTTCAGACCATGCTGGGGGCTATAAAGAAAATAGAGAAGGGTGATGGGGTAGAAAGGGTGGGAGTGAGAGCTGCTTGGATTAGGTACTCAGGAGCGACTCCAGAGGAAGAAACATACAAACGGAGACTTGGGTGACAGAAGGAGCCCAACATGAGAAAACCAGGCCAGGAAGAGGGACCAGGAAGGGCAAAGGTCCAAGTGGAAGCTCAGAATGAGATTTTAAGGAAATGATATTCTTCATGGTGGTTAGATTACATGTGCTGTCATCACTGTGGTTCAGCAACAACATGCCTAGTGGGAGGAGTTATCCCAGGACCCGACACATGTGTAATGGGATTTCTGTGAGAAAACCAGGCTGGGTGCTAGACAGTGGACTCACAGTTGAACTTGGAGACCCAGGAACTGCTTCCATCACAGGCTTACTAAGAAATGACCAGGGCGTGGAATGAGTGCTTCAGTGGGGAGGACTGGAAGAAAGCCCCAATTCACCGATTATAGAAACTCTTGACCCTTGTAACCCTGGTAATGACGAAAGTCAGGTTTGCTAAGACTCCATATTTATGATTTGAAATTGTGCTGCTGGGGTTTCAAGTTGGGGTTCTGCTATCAATTATCTGTGTTTCACTGTTTCTTTGAACAAGTCACTTAACCTCTCTAAACTTAGAAATATTGTATTAAGTGAGGGAGGGAGATTAAATGAACTCTGAGACACTTCTTCTTTCCCTTTCAATGCCTTAAAATGAATGCATTTATCAGCAGTTAGTTTTCTCTGTGTTGCAGCCTTTTTTGTGCCTCCGCTTTGAGTGAGGTTAGAGTACTAAGTCTAAGTGAGTCATTTGTAATGGTAGTGATTCCTTCATATAAGCCAGGTGCTACTATTGACCTCTCGGTGTAGACCCGTGGTTCCCAAAATGTAGTCCCTGGACCAGCGGCTCCTGGGAATTTGTTAGAAATACAAATTCTCAGCCTCAACTCCAGATCTACTGAATTAGAAACCCTGGGTGTGTAACCCAAAATCTGATTTTAACAAGGCTTCCAGGTGATTCTGACGCACAGTAAAGTTTGAGAGCCACTGGTGTAGAGTACGTGCTTTAAGATTTGGGGCTACCAGTGATGGATCCTTATATTTCAGCCATTCTTGTGGCCACAGGAAATGCTTGCATTTGTAAGATGTTTATCCAGCTTGGCTTGGCGAACAGTCCTGTGGCTGTAAAGCGGAAGGGAAGCTCATGGCTTTTGCTGGGATTGGGCCCAAGATCTTCTGGTTGGCATCATATCCTGTCCACTACTCCAGGCGAGGACCTGCTAAGAGGAGGGTGTTGGCAAGGGGAGTGCTCATCCTTGAGGGAGGCTTGGCAGAGGGGCTGCTGGACGTGCTTCGGTGGAGGCTGATTCAAGTGGAGCCGGCTGTTGATTATGTTAGCGTTCACACAGTTTTAAAGCATGAAACTGTCCTGGATTTATAAGAGTCTGGTAGATAGATCTGCTTGCACCTGTGTCGTGAAGATCAGTGGTGATGAAAAGTCTTGGGTCTCAAATAAAAAGTAATCTGGTGACCCTGCTGTACACTGAATCTAGATCTCTGATCCAGTTTGGTCTCCTTGTCTAAATGTCCACTCGTAAAACAAGAGTGAGGTGACCAGATGGTCCAAATCACCCAGGACTGTCCCGTCTTTCCCCTTCCTGTCCCTCTCAGTCTGGTGTCTCGGATTTGGCCCTGCATTGCCCACTCCCGCTGGATCTTGTCCACTCGAGGGACAAAACGTCCTGACATCTTCCTGAAGAATGGGAAGAGAGGAGATTCTGAAAGCACAGATTGCAATACTGTACCAGAGGCCGAGGAAACCTATACCTGGAGGGATTGCCCCACACCAACAGGAGCACCAAGGATGCTGGAGCCGGAGTCACGCAGGCCCAAGAAGGGTAGAAGTAAGTTTATTTTCCTGGTAGGGCTTAGAGGAGGGTTAGTACTAGGTGGACATCGGGAGTGGGGCTGGGATGGCCTCTACTGGCCAGAAGACAGAGAATGGGAGGCAGATGGGCAAAGCAGGAGGTGACAAGGGCATGGCAAGGAGTATGAGCCTTTCAGCCCGAGCTGGCCTTGCCTCTCTGCTCACGCCTCCTGCCCTCTTTCTGAATTCTTTCATCTCTGACCATGTCGTTCCATCCCGGGGTCCTTCCTTCCTCCTGCCATCCTGGCGGTCCTGACACCCTTGTTAACCACTTGCCTGCCCCATGCTCCTGCTGTACCCTGCCCACCGCCCACTCCATCCTCCTCGTCCGCTTCTGTGCATCATTGACATGACGGAAACGGGAGAATGGTAGAGTCCCATCGTGATAAGCACTCTCCCTGTTCGCAGATACCAGCAATGACCAAGGGCCACCCATAGCAGTTCCCCGGCTGTCCATCCAGGACCCACCGAATGGAGGACACGCAGCGGCTCTCCCTTTACAACCACAAAAGCCGAAACAAAGGCCAGAGAAGCTGACGAAGCAGCACGAGTCCAGAAGCTTTCAGAATCACCCTGAGAAAATTGTCTATTGAATGACAGCCAGTTTTACCAATGTGTGAGAAGAGACCTTCCCTCCCCCACTGGGTTCCATCCTATCTGGATGCCCTTCCCTGTGGACTTCGAAGATCTCATATCTGCCTTTAAGCATGCAGTTCCTGCTTCAGCTGTGGTAGTTAACCTTCTGTGTGGTTAACCTTCTCTGTGAGAAAATGTTCATTTTTTTCTCCCTCCACATTCTGGATTGAACTGTCTTACCTGAAACTGGGTCATTTTAGGCTGGAAGCACCTCTGGACATTCTCATTTCTCAGAAGTTGCCAAGTTCATGTCATGCTTGTTTCATTTGTGAACAGGGGTCCACTTCTGACAGATGTTACCTGGCCTGGGCAGTGTGTCTCCTGTTGGCTTCCTGGTACTTTTCTCCCCTCCTCCACCCTGTCCCAGGTGAGACTCACTCAGTGGCAACCCTACCTCTCCTGGTGAGGACCGTATATGTGGCAGATGGCCTTTGGCTGGAGGTGTGAGAGAGAGTGTGGTCTGGTGGACCAACATCTTTGTCAATTTGGAGGCCACTGGAGCAGGGCTTTATTCCTGGGAGAAGGTAGTTTCAGAGAGGCCAGCCCTTATCTCCGTGTGCCCCCTGGTTCTACCCTCTTAACTCTTAGTCTTGCCTTTTAGTGTCTTTCTTAATCCAGGGTAGTTTTTCTTTTCTTTCTTCAACTAGGAGCCACTTCTGTTGTTATTTTCATTATTGCAAAGCAGCACCTGCTTATTACAAAGACATCAGAAAGGTAGACAAACAAAAGAAGGAAAAACCAGCCCCAAATCCTATTTGCCTCAAAGGCAACCATTGAGACTCTGTTGAAGAACCTTCCAGATCCCTTTCTAGGCATATAGTATCGTATATATATTAATATATATCATATATCACTATGACTTCTCATATTGTGATGTCATGATACCACGTATATTCTTTGATAACATATGTTGTCATTTAATGTCTTATAATGAACAGCTTTTCTATATCAACAAACTTTTTAAAAAATGGTTAAATAATGTCTTTAATTACAGAAGAGAAAACTGAGGACAAAGTGTAAAGTAATTTACAGAAAAAAGAGGATGCTAAGTCATTTGGTATAAGGGAATAAAGCCAAGCAGATTCAGCGCAAAGCATGCACACCCCCATTTTTCTGGGCCATGAGTTATGTGAGTCTATAGCAATTGTAATGTAAGAGTACTCAATTATAGAGCTATCCCATCATTCATTTACTTAATCTCATATGGTTCAGTGTTTAGGTTGTTTCCAACTTTTCTCTATTTTAAGCAGCATTAATGAGCATGGTTCTGGTTTAATCTACCTACAGTTATTTCCTTGAAGTAAATGCCCAGAAGAAGGTCAAAGGACAGTTAGTGAAAGCTACAAAGACCTCCAAGTATGCAACCAGCATTAACTGCTTGGTACCAAAATGTGTTAAAGGCTGGGCCACTGGAAGGCTGCACACACCCTTCCTAAGGTGACATCACACATCCGTGCTTGGGTAACTCTGGCCTCCTTTCCCTTGCCCAGAACAGAAGGCACCCACAAATAACGTCTAAAGTAAGCAGATGGTGAAAGAGGGAGTGACGTTGTCTCTTTGGGTTGGCTACTTGGGTATATCTCGTGATTCCTCATTGGATGCTGAGAGATAGTCATTCATTCATTCATTACCCACTTATGGAGCAGCCACTGTTGCAAGGTGTCAAGCTGGAGTCTGAGAAGACAAAGATGAATCAAACAGGAACTCCATCCTCAGGAAGATCACAGCCTAGAGAAGGTCAATGATGAATAACACACATTTACTCTACAGTATAGTAAGGGGAGAAACATGTAAGTTCAGTTATACATCTCAGGGCAGAAAAATAGGAACAATCTGAAAGTCCCAAAGGAAAAACATGAAAATCACACATAATCCACTGGCCTATTCATGACAGCTATCTTTTTCAAGTGTGTCCTTTGAGGCTTGCTCGCTTGTGTTCATCCTCACTGGGTACAGCCTCCTTGAAGGCATTGTCTGTGTCCTTCATCTGCACCTCCAGAGACGCTGGCACCATCTTAGACAACTTATTCAGAAATCTGTTCAATGTGAAATCCAAATGGGAAGGAACAAAATTAAAGGTAAAGGGATTCATGAATTGAAACAGAGTCAATATTTTATGTATGCAGGGAAATTTGCATTAATTCATATCCTTCTGTTGATAGAAACTTTTTCAAATATTTCATTATGAAAGTAACAATCTCATTTGAGAGAATATGGGAACTAGAGAAAAGGACCACTCTCACCCTGTCTCATCATCGTAACCCGGGGCTGGTGGCATTTGGGTGAACTTTGCCCAGAAAAATGTGTATTAAGATGGTGTTGAGGATAAGAGTGGAGGAATATGTGAGGGTTTTTTTTTTTTAGTTTTGTCCCATTTTAATTTTTAATTTAACATGTTTAATAGTTAATTATATTCATGTAGTTTAAAATTCAAATAGCGCGAAAGCATAGAGAATGAAAAGTCTATGCCCCAGCCATCTAGTTTCCTAGAGAGACCCAAGGGTATCAGTTTCTTGCGTATCCTTCTACAGTTTTTTCATGCATATAAAATTATATATATATATGTATATATATGAATTTTTATTGGAGGCCTTGGTAATATCATTTCTGAATATTGTAAGTTTAGTCTAAACTATCCTGTGGATCTTAGTGACAGTCCTGGGGTACAGATGGAGAAGAAGAGAGAAAGGGGCAGACTGGGTTTTTGTGTGTGTGTGTGTGTGTGTGTGTGTATGTGTGTGTGTGTGTGTGTGTGTGTGTAGGAGGGGAGTAGGTTGTCGTTGCTGAAGGAGAAAGGGAAGGGACAAGAAACAAAAGGAAAGAGTAATCATTCCTTTATTTATTCATTTATTCAACCAGTATTTATTGAGCATCTATTATACGCCAGATACTATTCTAGATCCAGGAGAATCAGGAGTGAACCAAAAGACAAAATTCCTTGTCCTCATGAATATTCATTAAAAATGGAAGGTGGTGGACAATAAACATAATAAATAAATAAATTCTGTAGTCTGTTAGAATGTGGTAAGTGCTATGGAAAAAATTAAGTAGGGTTCAGAAGATGGGGAGTATCAGGGAACAATTTTAAAGTGAGTGGTCAGGGTGGGCTTGAGAAGGGGGTGTATGAGTACAGACCTGAAGAAGGTAAGAGAGTGAGCCCTGTGGATATCCAGGGAAGGAGCACCTGTAGAAGGAAGAGACAGTGCAAAGGCCCTGTGGCAGAAGAGTGAGTCTGGGAAGCTGCCGGCAGGAGCCACCCGCAGGTTGCACCTGGTGACTTCTGCCCTGACGCTGGGTTCCCTCAGTTCCTGAAGACCCCAAAGTCAGGCTGGTGGGTTCTGTGTGCAGTGCTGAGATTATTCTATACTAGATGTTCGTTTCTCCTTTTTCTAAATTTTGATCCTAATGTTTAATTTTACTCCTTCCAAGATAATTCTATGGTTTGGTGGTTAATTTAGTCCAAATAAGGAAAGAAGGGGAATAGCATCATTGCAACAGAAAAAGCAAGACTGAAACTCAAGGGTCCTGGGTTGTAAACAAATCCTGCCACATATTTTCAAGCATTTGGGGCACATTTCTCTACCTCTCTGGGCCTCGGTTTCCTCATTTAGAAATTGAAGGGGAGCTTCCCTGGTGGCACAGTGGTTGAGAATCCGCCTGCCAGTGCAGGGTG
This sequence comes from Neophocaena asiaeorientalis asiaeorientalis, assembly GCF_003031525.2. Taxonomy (NCBI): domain Eukaryota; kingdom Metazoa; phylum Chordata; class Mammalia; order Artiodactyla; family Phocoenidae; genus Neophocaena; species Neophocaena asiaeorientalis. The sequence continues at coordinate 694,311 of NW_020173200.1, read as the reverse complement.
CATGCGTTCGAGCCCTGGTCTGGGAAGATCCCACATGCCACGGAGCAACTAGGCCTGTGCACCACAACTACTGAGCCTGCGCTCTAGAGCCCACGAGCCACAACTACTGAGCCCGTGTGCTGCAACTACTGAAGCCCACGCGCCTAGAGCCCGGGCCCTGCAACAAGAGAAGCCACCGCAACGAGAAGCCCGCGCATCGCAACGAAGAGTGGCCCCCACTCGCTGCAACTAGAGAAAGCCCGCAAGCAGCAACAAAGACCCAACGCAGCTGAGAATAAATAAATAAATTGAAAAAAAAAAAAAGAATATCTTTATTAAAAAAAAAAAAGAAATTGAAGGGGGTGTACTTAGATGGCTTTAGGGCTGTCCTCGGACTAGATAGGAAGTGGTGTCAGGTGGTGCCTAGGGATACTTCAGGGCATGCAATGGGGGCTTCTGCCCGCAGAGGACTCTGTGCATGTGCTAATGGGCACTGCCTCCTGATTTCCCCTCTTGGACTAGAAGAGCTCAGCTTCACCCTTAAAATAGAATATTCCATCTGAGTAAGTCACAACCCCTGATGATAACAGAGGAGACACGGTGACACTGCTAATTGCATTCCTCTCCTTGTTTCCTCTGCACCCTTGAAGGGTTGGTTTTCTCCATGCCCCTGAGCTGCACTGATTCTCAGTCTGAAGTGGCCATGGCCGTGACCATGGCGGGGTCTGGAGCTCCTTGTTTTGTTCTTTTTGGCCTCAGAGGTGCCCTCTCTGTCTCACTCTCATCAGTTTGGATGCCTGGAGTCTTTCGTCTGCCCTGATGAATTAGGCAGTGGGGAGGAGAGAGAGTGTGTCATTGGCATCACCATTTTTCCATGTGGAGCAAAATCACTGTGAATTTCAGAATGGGAATGTGTGTGAAAGGTTGTGGGGACAGAGCTGGAGGCTTCAGCAATTTCATTTAGGAGAAAAATGTTAAACATGAGTAGAAGCCTTTTCTCTTTCACTGTTAAAATGTGTCACCTTGGTTGTAGTTCCTTTCTTGCTTATTCCTCAGCGCTTCCCCTGTTTCCTCTTAAACTACCCATCTTTATTAGCATCCTTGGCTGCTGTTAAACAGGGCAACAGAAGAGTGGCTTCCACAGCTGGGTTTCTCTTCCCTTACTGGAGGTTTTTTTAAAGTGGGGGCACTGTGTTCCCTCAGCATTGTGGGAGAAATACACATACTCACGTGCCTTCCATTGAGGATGGATTCTGCGATGTTTAATTTGTTGAACTTCTGGTTTATGCTATTCTCCCAATGCCTTTTTAAGATACAGATATACGAAAATCCCTCTGTTACTTCTTACATTTCCTGTGATGCCCTTTGTCTCTATCAACTGTTGTGGAGAGAAATTTTATTTGGAATATTCATAACAAGTCTATCGCTAATTATCACTTTAACAATGTGTTATGGAGTGTATCCATGCAGTCATCTGGAAAGGCACATATGCCACGAAATTTGGGATTTGCTGTGTAGTGCGTATGCCCACTCTTAGTGTTTTATCAGATCCTTGGTCTGGGAGGAAGTAGAGGTGCTCTGTAGGGGAGAAGGGAGGACTGACTTTGTAGCTGGATGCATGCATCCTTCCTTCCTGTCCTCGTAGCAACAATTCCAGGGTGAATTGCTTTCCAGTGTAAGGAAAGCCTTAACTTTCTCACAACGAAACCCCATTCCGGCAAGCTGCAGAGATCGGATCTGAGGTCACCCCAGGTCAGCGCCCCGTGGACAGATCCCAGCTGTAGATCTAATCACAGGTGAAGAAGAAGCTGCTGGCCCTAGTGCCTTCCTGATGCTCTGGCAAGAAGGGTGGGGCTGAAATCACCATCCAGTTGGCAGACCTCAGAAGCAGATGCAAAGGAACGTCACCGTCTCCGGAGACGTCAAGAATGAATGCCTCTCTTTTTTCTCTCTTTCTGCTCTCTTTTCTCTTGGGAAAGAGAATGAACTCATGTGGGGTTCTTTCTTCAGGATCCTCAGTGGGTCGGAGCTTTGGGAGTCAAGAATTACATTATCACAGGGGCGCATGGAACTCTTCCCACCAAGGCTTCCTGATGGAAGTGGATTAAGCCCCAGAGGCTGCCTGCAAATGAGGCTGAGAGTAATGGAGCGTAATGGAGCCGAGCTCCTGGTCGAAGAGCTCGGTCCTAGTGCAGTAATAAATCAAGTGGCCTGGATGAGGAGCCAGTCATGGGACAGCAGGGAGCGATCTACCAAACCTGGCTCCCTGTGACTCTGGGGGTCTTTGTGGGTCCTGCTTTATTTATTATTTATTTATTTATTTTTGATTGCGTTGGGTCTTTGTTGCTACTTGCGGGCTTTCTCTAGTTGCAGCGAGTGGGGGCCACTCTTTGTTGCGGTGCGCGGACTTCTCATTGCGGTGGCTTCTCTTGTTGCGGAGCACGGGCTCTAGGCGAGCGGGCTCAGTAGTTGTGGCGCACGGGCTTAGCTGCTACGCGGCGTGTGGGATCTTCCCGGACCAGGGCTCGAACCCATGTCCCCTAGCATTGGCAGGTGGATTCTTGACCACTGCGCCACCAGGGAAGTCCCTGTGGGTCCTGCTTTTAACATGAGTGGGACATTCAGGCTCAGTCTTTTCTGGGTATCCATGGAATGTTCTGAGGGATGTAATTTGGATGGTTATAGAGTTGAATCTGTTATAATGAGCTTTTCATAATGAGTTTTTATTGCCCTTGGAGCCTGGTTTTGCTAGATGTTATTATAGAAATAATAACAGTAATTATTATTTTTGCAGAGTACTTACTGTACACCAGGCACATTATTCATCAAAACCATTAACAAGCAGCATTAATGGAGCATTTATGATAGAGCAAACTCGTAAGCACTTTTAGATACATACCTTCCTAGTTATTCCTAGAAGGAAGTTCCCATTGGAGGCATCATTTACGTGTGAAAAGACTGAGGCTCAGAGCATTCATCAGCTGTTCAGAGTGACAGTGCTGGTAAGCTGCATGAAGGAAAACCGGGGTTTGAGGCCCGTCTTTTCCCAGCGGTGCCCTTCCTCCCCTTTTTAAAGCAGTGGGAAAAAGTGCTTGGAGGAACAGCCCCAAGAAGGTAGGGTGAAGGGCAGAAAATAGGGTGTTTTCATGGCTCTGTGTGGTCAGGGGGTGATATTGGATCAGGACTGGGCTTATCCACGCTGCCCAGCATCAGGCTCTGGGGGCTTTGCACCTGCTTATACTGAGTTGTATAAACTCTGGTGCTGGCTGCTTCCTTAAAGAATGGATTCAGTAAAGCCTGGATTTCTGGATGTTTGGTTTCTTTGTGTTTGTTTGGGGTTGTGGTGGGACCCTGGAGGAGCTAGGTGGAAGTGTGTTTGAGAGGGATAATTCTGGGTGTATTTAAAAAGCACGCCACGGCACACAGAGTCTGCTGCAGCCTTCATCCCCAGGCAGGGGACTGCGGGCAGGTGGGCAGAGGAGGTGGCGGGGTTTGTAGTTAGAAACGCGGGCTGGCTTTGTTGTGGTCCGGCCTGGGCCCAGGCAGGCCACGTCCATTAACCACGCCAACACCAAGCTAATAGGTGGGTGATTCAACACCTTCCTGAGTTTTATTACCAGACAGAGACTATAACAGCCCTTTGATTTAGCAAGTTAATAAAGTAAGCTATCAGGCTCCACTGTTTAACCACTGACCGGATCGCCCGGGGCTTGTTGCTTTCTGGGAACCTTCTGATATTGTTTTAGAATTGAAAAGACAGAACGTGTGGGATTTGTGGGCTCTTCAGGAGTCTCCCGGCTCCTTCCTGGTCAGCCCTGCCAGCCCACACCCCTCCAGCGCCAGGCTTCCTCACCTTACATAGCAAATGGCCGGCTGACATGGCTGAGGATCTGATTTGCTCCGAGGGTGTCATGTCTAGAGGTTAGTATCCGAAGGATCCAATGGTCTGAGATGTCTGGGAAGGGAGGGAGAGAGTTGTATGAGGATGTGGAGGTCTCCAGGTAGAGTCCTGTGCTAATTTCCTATGGCAGTGATAGCAAATTACCACCAGCTGGGTGTCTTAAAACAACAAATGTATTCTCTCACAGCTCTGGAGACCAAAAGTCCAAGGTCAAGGGTGTCAGTAGGGGCATAGCCTCTTGCTAGCTTCTGGTGGCTGCTGGCAAAGCTTGACTTTCCTTGTCTTGTAGATGTGTCCCTCCAATCTCTGCCTCTGTCATCACATGGCCTCTCTCTTTCAGTCTCTGTGTCTTTTCTTCTCTAAATATTTGAATTTTATTTTATTTATTTTTTAATGCAGTGGGTTCTTATTATCCATTTTATACATATTAGTGTATCTATGTCAGTCCCAATCTCCCAGTTCATCCCACCACCAGCCACCTCCCACAGCCTTCCCCTGCCGCTTTCCCCCTTTGGTGTCCATATGTTTGTTTTCTACATCTGTGTCTCTATTTCTGCCCTGCAGACCGGTTCATCTGTACCATTTTTCTAGGTTCCACATATATGCGTTAATATACGATATTTGTTTTTCTCTTTCTGACTTACTTCACTCTGTATGACAGACTCTAGATCCATCCACGTCTCTAAAAATGACCCAATTTCGTTCCTTTTTATGACTGAGTAATATTCCATTTTATATATGTACCACATCTTCTTTATCCATTCATCTGTCAATGTGCATTTAGGTTGTTTACATGTCCTGGCTACTGTAAATAATGCTGCAATGAATATTAGGGTGCATGTCTTTTTGAATTATGGTTTTCTCTGGGTATATGCCCAGGAGTGGGGTTACTGGGTCATATGGTAATTCTATTTTTAGTTTTTTTAAGGAACCTCCATACTGTTCCCCATAGTGGCTGTATCAATTTACATTCCCACCAACAGTGCAAGAGGGTTCCCTTTTCTCCACACCCTCTCCAGCATTTGTTGTTTGTAGATTTTCTGATGATGCCCATTCTAACTGGTGTGAGGTGAAACCTCATTGCAGTTCTGATTTGCATTTCTCTAATAATTAGTGATGTTGAGCAGCTTTTCATGTGCTTCTTGGCCATCTGCATGTCTTCTTTGGAGAAATGTCTATTTAGGTCTTCTGCCCATTTTTGGATTGGGTTGTTTCTTTTTTAATATTGAGCTGCATGAGCTGTTTATATATTTTGGAGATTAATCCTTTGTCTGTTGATTCGTTTGCAAATATTTTCTCCCATTCTGAGGGTTGTCTTTTCATCTTGTTTGTAGTTTCCTTTGCTGTTCAAAAGCTTTGAAGTTTCATTAGGTCCCATTTGTTTATTTTTGTTTTTATTTCTATTACTCTAAGAGGTGGATCAAAAAAAGGTGTTGCTGTGATTTATGTTAAAGAGTGTTCTTCCTATGTTTTCCTCTAAGAGTTTTAGAGTGTCCAGTCTTACATTTAGGTCTCTAATCCATTTTGAGTTTATTTTTGTGTATGGTGTTAGGGATTGTTCTAATTTCATTCTTTTACATGTAGCTGTCCAGTTTTCCCAGCACCACTTATTGAAGAGACTGTCTTTTCTCCATTGTGGACTCTTGCCTCCTTTGTCATAGATTAGTTGACCATAGGTGTGTGGGTTTATCTCTGGGCTTTCTATTTTGTTCCATTGATCTTTGTTTCTTTTTCTGTGCCAGTACCATATTATCTTGATTACTGTAGTTTTGTAGTATAGTCTGAAGTCAGAGAGTCTGACTCCCCCAGCTACATTTTTTTCCCTCAAGACTGCTTTGGCTATTCTGGGTCTTTTGTGTCTCCATACAAATTTTAAGATTTTTTGTTCTAGTTCTGTAAAAAATGCCATTGGTAATTTGATAGGGATTACATTGAACCTGTAGATTGCTTTGGGTAGTATAGTCATTTTCACAATATTGATTCTTCCAATCCAAGAACATGGTATATCTCTCCATCTGTTGGTATCATCTTTAATTTCTTTCATCAGTGTCTTATGGTTTTCTGCATACAGGTCTTTTGTCTCCCTAGGTAGGTTTATTCCTAGGTATTTTATTCTATTTGTTGCAGGGGTAAATGGGAGTGCTTCCTTAATTTCTCTTTCAGATTTTTCATCATTAGTGTATAAGAATGCAAGAGATTTCTGTGCATTAATTTGGTATCCTGCAACTTTACCAAATTCATTGATTAGCTCTAGTAGTTTTCTGGTGGCATCTTTAGGATTCTCTGTGTATAATTTCATGGCATCTGCAAACAGTGACAGTTTTACTTCTTATTTTCCAATTTGTATTCCTTTTATTTCTTTTTCTTCTCTGATTGCCGTGATCATGTATGTATTGAGATGATCATATGATTTTTATTCTTCAGTTGGTTAATATGGTGAATCACATTGATTGATTTGTGGATATTGAGGCATCCTTGACCCCTGGGATAAATCTCACTTGATCATGGTGTATGATCCTTTTAATGTGTTGTTGGATTCTGTTTCCTAGTATTTTTTTGAGGATTTTTGCATCTATATTCATCCATGATATTGGTCTGTAATTTTCTTTTTTTCTAGTATCTTTGCCTGGTTTTTGTATCACGGTGATGGTGGCTTCATAGAATGAGTTTGGGAGTGTTCCTTCCTCTGCAAATTTTTGGAAGAGTTTGAGAAGGATGGGTGTTAGCTTTTCTCTAAATGTTTGATCGAATGAACCTGAGAAGCCATCTGGTCCTGGACTTTTATTTGTTGGAAGAGTTTTAATCACAGTTTCAATTTCATTACTTGTGATTGGTTCATATTTTCTATTTCTTCCTGGTTCAGTCTTGAAAGCTTATACATTTCTAAGAATTTGTCCATTTCTTCCATGTTGCCTATTTTATTGGCATAGAGTTGCTTGTAGTAGTCTCTTAGGATGCTTTGTATTTCTGCAGTGTCTGTTGTAACTTCTCCTTTTTCATTTCTAATTTTATTGATTTGAGTCCTCTCCCTCTTTTTCTTGATGAGTCTGGCTAATGTTTTATCAATTTTGTTTATCTTCTCAAAGAACCAGCTTTATTTTTATTGATCTTTGCTATTGTTTTCTTTCTTTCTATTTCATTTACTTCTTCTCTGATCTTTATGATTTCTTTCCTTCTACTAACTTTGGGTTTTGTTTGTTCTCCTTTCTCTAGTTCCTTTAGGTGTAAGTTTAGATTGTTTATTTGAGATTTTTCTTGTTTCTTGAGGTAGGATTGTATTGCTATAAACTTCCTTCTCAGAACTGCGTTTGCTGCATCCCATAGGTTTTGGATCATCGTCTTTATGTTGTCATTTGTCTCTAGGTATTTTTTGATTTCCTCTTTGATTTCTTCAGTGATCTCTAGGTTCTTCAGTAACATATTGTTTAACCTCCATGTGTTTGTGTTTTTAATGTTTTTTTCCCTGTAATTGATTTCTAATTTCATAGCACCATGGTCAGAAAAGATCCTTGATATGTTTTAAATTTTCTTAAATTTACTAAGGCTTGATTTGTGACCCAAGATGTGATCTGTCCTAGAGAATGTTCCATGTGCACTTGAGAAGAAAGTGTAATCTGCTGTTTTTGGATGGGATGTCCTATAAATATCAATTAAATCTATCTGGTCTATTGTGGCATTTAAAACTTGTGTTTCCTTATTAATTTTCTGTCTGGATGATCTGTCCATTGGTGTTATTGAGGTGTTAAAGTCCCCCACTATTATTGTGTTATTGTTGATTTCCTCTTTTATAGCTGTTAGCAGTTGCCTTATGTATTGAGGTGTTCCTTTGTTGGGTACATATATATTCATAATTGTTATATCTTCTTCTTGGATTGATCCCTTGATCATTATGTAGTGTCCTTCCTTGTCTCTTGTAACATTCTTTATTTTAAAGTCTATTTTATGTGATATGAGTATTGCTACTCCATCTTTCTTTTGATTTCCACTTGCATGGAATTTTTCCATCCCTTCACTTTCAGTCTCTATGTGTCCCTCTGTCTGAAGTGGGTCTCTAGTATACCGCATATATATGGGTCTTGTTTTTGTATCCATTCAGCAAGCCTGTGTCTTTTGGTTGGAGCATTTAATCCATTCACGTTTAAGATAATTATCCATATGTATGTTCTGATTACCATTTTCTTATTTGTTATGGGGTTTCTTTTGTAGGTCCTTTTCTTCTCTTGTGTTTCGCACTTAGAGAAGTTCCTTTAGCATTTGTTGTAGAGCTGGTTGGGTGGTGCTGAATTCTTTTAGCTTTTGCTTCTCTGTAAAGATTTTGATTTCTGTGTCGAATCTGAATGAGGTCTTTTGCCAGGTAGAGTAATCTTAGTTATAAGTTCTTCCCTTTCATCACTTTAAATATATCATGCCACTCACTTCTGGCTTCTACAGTTTCTGCTGAGAAATCAGCTGTTAACCTTATGGGAGTTCCCCTGTATGTTATTTGTCGATTTCCCCTTGTTGCTTTCAGTAATTTTTCTTTGTCTTTAATTTTTGTCAATTTGATTACTATGTGTCTCATCGTGTTTCTCCTTGGGTTTTCCTGCCTTGGACTCTCTGTGCTTCCTGGACTTGGGTTGCTATTTCCTTTGCCATGTTAGGGAAGTTTTCAACTATAATCTCTTCAAATATTTTCTCGGGTCCTTTCTCTCTCTCTTCTCCTTCTGGGACCCCTATAATGCAAATGTTGTTGCATTTAATGTTGTCCCAGAGGTCTGTTAGGCTGTCTTCATTTCTTTTCATTCGTTTTTCTTTATTCTGTTCCGCGGCAGTGAATTCCTACATTCTGTCTTCCAGGTCACTTATCCGTTCTTCTGCCTCAGTTATTCTGCTATTGATTCCTTCTAGTGTAGTTTTCAGTTCAGTTTTTGTATTGTTCATCTCTGTTTGTTTGTTCTTTAATTCTTTTAGGTGTTTGTTCTTTAATTCTTCTAGGTCTTTGTTAAACATTTCTTGCATCTTCTCGATCTTTGCCTCCATTCTTTTTCCTAGACCTTGGATCATCTTCACTATCATTATTCTGAATTCTTTTTCTGGAAGGTTGCGTATCTCCACTTCATTTAGTTGTTTTCCTGCGGGTTTACCTTGTTCCTTCATCTGGTACATGGCCCTCTGCCATTTCATCTTGTTTATCTTTCTGTGAATGTGGTTTTTTTTCCACAGGCTTCAGGATTGTAGTTCTTCTGGTTTCTGCTGTCTGCCCTCTGGTGGATGAGGCTATCTAAGAAGCTTGTGCAAGCTTTCTGATGGGAGGGACTGGTGGTGGTTAGAGCTGGGTGTTGCTCTGGTGGGCAGAGCTCAGTAAAACTTTAATCTGCTTGTCTGCTGATGGGTGGAGCTGGGTTCCCTCCCTGTTGGTTGTTTGGCGTGAGGCGACCCAACACTGGAGTCTACCCGGCTCTTTGGTAGGGCTAATGGTGGACTCTGGGAGGGCTCATGCCAAGAAGCACTTCCCAGAACTTCCACTGCCAGTGTCCCTGTCCTCATGGTGAGCCACAGCCAGCCCCTGCCTCCTCAGGAGACCCTCCAATACCAGCAGGCAGGCCTGGTTCAGTCTCCCATGGGGTCCCTGCTCCCTCTCCTGGGTCCTGATGCACACACTACCCTGTGTGTGCCCTCCAAGATTGGAGCCTCTGGTTCCCCCAGTCCTGCTGAAGTCCTGCAATCAAATCCTGCCAGGCTTCAAAGTCTGATTCTCTACGAATTCCTCCTCCTCCTTCCAGACCCCCAGGCTGGAAAGCCTGACGTGGGTCCCAGAACCCCCACTCCAGTGGGTAGACTTCTGTGGTACAAGTGTTCTCCAGTCTGTGAGTCACCCACCCAGCAGCCATGGGACTTGATTTTATTGTGATTGTGTCCCTCACTGTCTCACTGAGGCTTCTCCTTTGTCTTTGGATGTGGAGCATCTTTTTGGTGAGTTCCAGTGTCTTCCTGTCAATGACTGCTCAGCAGTTAGTTGTGATTCCGGTGTTCTCGCAAGAGGGAGCGAGCGCATGTCCTTCTACTCCATCTTGAACCACCACCTTGAACCAATCTATGTGTCTTTTGTTCTTATAAGGATGCCAGTCCTACTGGAGTTGGGACCCACTCTAATCCAGTATGACCTCATCTTAACTGGTTACATTAACTATTCCAGAATAAGGTCACAGTTTGGGTGGTCATGAATTTGTTGGCGGGGGCGGGGGGCACCATTCACCCCAGCCCAAGCCCCTTAGGAACAAGTGATACAGATGTGGGGACCATGGCATATACTGATTCACAGAAGGAAGTCTGGCAATGGCTGAGCTCCGGCGGCACTGTGTAGTTGAACTTTGGGTGATGATGAAGATGTTCTGTAGCTGTGCCCTCAGCTATGATAGTCACAATTGAACTATACCTAGTGCAACTGCAGAACTGGATTTTAAATTGTATTTAATTTAAATTAAATTGAAAATCATTTAAAATGACAAGTGGCTGGGCTTCCCTGGTGGCGCAGTGGTTGAGAGTCCGCCTGCCGATGCAGGGGACACGGGTTTGTGCCCCGGTCAGGGAAGATCCCACATGCCGCAGAGCGGCTGGACCCGTGAGCCATGGCCTCTGAGCCTGCACGTCCAGAGCCTGTGCTCCACAACGGGAGAGGCCACAACAGTGAGAGGCCCGCGTACCGCAAAAAAATAAATAAATAAATAATGGCACGTGGCTACCATATCAGACTTGGGCAGAGTCATTTGCATCCATGGTGGTTACCAGGTGTTTACAAAGCTGGGCAAGATGGACTGTTGCTCCTTTTCCCTGTGGGTTAGGAGAAGGATGTCATACAAAGTCCTCTGCTGTGACTGTGTCACAAAGTAGGCCGTGCTACAATTCACGTGGGGTCCTCTCACCCCCAATGGTGCCTGTTAGTCAGGGTCGGCCCCTCATGGGTATTCATACACCCAAAGCATCCCCATCGCCCTGCTGCTGGGATGCTCACGCTCTGGACCACGAGATTCTTTAGTCCCATCCCCTAGAGTGCTCCAGTGGGCAAGTTTGGAAGGAGATGCCATGCACGTGCCCACAGGTGGCCCTGTGCTCATCTTCAGAGTCAGAGAAGGCCTCCTGGAGGACTTGGTGCTGAAGCTGAGACCTATTTCTGCTGCAGAGAGCCCAGTGTTCATATACGAGGACAAGTGCTCAGGATCACAGTCCTTTAGAGCCAGAGAGACCTCAGCAGTTATCAGGATGTGGTCTCAAAAGTTCTTAAACCACCAGAGCTTCTTCAAAGGAAAACTCTCTTGGACTCTTAATATGTAGAATCAGTAATAGAAGGCTGCTTTGTGTTGGTGGGTGAGGGGAGGAGGAGGCCACAGACTTTCGTAGGGCCCCACCTTGCCCTCCTCTGTGGACCCTGAAGCACAGGTTGAGGAAACCACAGGTTGAGGCTGGTTTCCCCTGTGGCCGACCAAGAAGTGGAGGTCCAGAGAGGTAGAAAAACTTGACAAGGGCACACAGCAAGTTGTGTGATGAATGTTACTGATCGGCGGATTTCTGATAATCCATTCCTGGGCTTTCCCCAAAGCCCTGACACCCTTTTTGAGAGAAAATAACTTAGCCCAACTGTCAGCTACTGTGAGTAAACTGTGGGAATTCTGCTCTGGGACCGGATGCACTTTCTGACTTTAATCCCATCAGGAAATGGCATTTTGTTTGGTTGCTATTTTTATTTTGCCCACCGGTGGCTGAAATTTGTAGATGGTCCTAAGGTATGGATGGCTGCCTCTCCCGGCTACCATGCATCAAATGCCCACTACGTGCCAGGTACTGGGACGTCCCCTCCTTGTGTCACTTAATCTCCGTGGTTCAAGGAGGTTGGTATTACTGACCCCATTGCATAGATGAGGAAACCGAGGCTGAAAGAAGTGGAGACAGGTTTTGAAGCCCCTTCTTTTTGCACAGAGATATGCCATCCTCCCTAGGAAGATGGAGATACATGTGAAATACCCTGGATACAGTAGAAGGAAGTTGCTAAAAAAAAAATCAGAGTGCCATTTAAGGGCAAAGATTGGGACAACGTGACTCAGGAGGAAGGGGAGGCCAGACCTGAAGCTGACCACAAGCGGATGTGAGGCAGCCAGGCATCCAACAGCAATGACGTGGGGTCTGAAAGTGTGGTAAGAAAGCCAAGAGTGAAATGACAAAATTATAGAAAAGGAGACTAGTTCAGTGGTTGTCAGGGTGGGAGAGGGCAGTGGGTGTGGCCCTGAAGGGCCATGTGAAGGATCCTTGTGGTGATGGAAATGCTCTGTATCTCACGGTATCAACAACATCCAGTTGTTGAGATATTGTAACATGGTTTTGCAGGATGTTATCACTGGGGGAAACTGGGTGAAGCGGATGTGGGATTTCTCTGTGTTATTTCTTAAAGCTCCATGTGAATCTACAATGATCTCAACAAGTTTAATTAGACCCTGAAAAAGAGAAAGCAAGGAGATCGTGGGGCCATCTGCATCAAAGGGGCAGAATCCTGATACCTTTCATGCACTGGAAGCAGAGCCTGAGCACCGTCTTCTGCAGCAAAGAGGTATTCACGTGTCTGCACTAGAGGCATTGAGGCTTAGCTTGGGTGCTGTGGAGCTGAGAGGGCCACCCCGAGTGGGAGCTGCCATGGCAGAAGGCAGTGCAAGAGGAAGAGTGATGGAGACCAGTCAGAATCCCCAGAGGTGGTGGGATGTCTGGTAAATCCTGGTCAGTCAGGCAGGCGACAGATACTCGTTGAGCACCTTCTGGTTACCAGGTGCCATTCCAGGGCTGGGAACTCAGCGGTAAGAGAATCAGTATTCCCGTCTATAATTCTTATGCTGTAGAATGGGAGACAGGCGCTAACCACAGAACACGTAAGTGAATCTGACACATCAGGTGCTGATGGGTACTTTGAAGAAGACAGAAGAGCAAAATGTGACTGAGTGACTGAGGGGCTGCTTTGGCCAGAGTGGTCAGGGAAGGCTGCTCGGCGGAGGGGACATTTGAGGGAAGACCTAGATGATGAGAAGGAGACAGCCGTGTAGGAAGAGCATGTGCAAAGTCCCTGAGACAGAATAAGCTTGTTGGGTTTGAGGAAAAGTAGCCATTGTGTGTCTGTGTGTCTGTGTGTGTGTGTGTGTGTATGTGTGTGTGTGTGCGGGTGGGGGGAGTTGAGGAGGATGGTGTGGAGGGAGATGATGTTGAAGAGATGGACAAGGGCCAGATTCTATAGGTTCTTGTAGGCTTTGCTAAGGAGTTGGTATTGGGAAGCCCCTGGAATTTTCTAAGTGGGGGAAGGACACGATCCGCCATGTGGGGATAGATTTTAGAGGAGCAGGAGTGGGAAAAAGGAGAACGTGCTATGCTACTGCAATACTCCAGGCAAGATGGCAGTGGCGTGACAGGGCTTTGGCAGTGGAAATGGAAAGAGGTGTTGGGTTTGAGGATACTTTGGAAGTGAGGCTTTTAGGGATTTTCTGGTAGTCTGAACCTAGGTGGGGTGGAAAGGAAAAAAACCAGGATGACCCCTAGGCTTGCCAGTCACATCCTCCCACACCTAATTCCAGGGAACTGGTCATCTTTTGGACGTTATGAATTGCCATCAGGGAACAGCACTGGAAAGAAGTGAGAATCAGCTAAGATTCAGTAAGTCTGCAGTGGTGTGGCATGCTACCGATTTCACTGGTCTGGGTTCTTAGGTTCATTCTCGCTGCAGAGAACACACTCAGATTGTCTTATTGACGGGGTTAATTGTAAGGATATTGGGGAGGTGAGGAAGTTCCAGAAAGCATCCTGGCAGCTGCTCCTTGAGCACCAAGGAGAATTACAAACATGTTCCTCATCGCCCAGGGCCATTGGCAGCTCTCAAGACCAGAGCATCTCTGCCTGCTGGCTCCCAGCTCCCAACAGGGAACATCTGCTTAGATTGGCTGGTCCACCACGGGGCGTGTCTGCAGGGCAGAGGCCTCAGGCAGCTGGAGTCCTTGACATCTCTCCTGAAGGTCATTGTCTTTGGCTTGTGCACATATTCTTGACTTAGTCATGGGTAGAGGGTTGTGGGACGTGAAATGTGCCTGTGGCCCCCGAGGACATGCAGGCACCAGCATTTGTAGACTCACTCGTTCATGGACTGTACTATGTACAAAAGTCATATAATCTAGGAAGACAAGTGTCAGGTGGACACGAAGGAGCTAACATGGAAGGTTATGTTAGCAGCATCTTTTGGTGAAAGCATGAGGAGCACGAAGTTATCTTTTATTTGCATAGTACTCTATCTCTGGGGACTTGGAATTAACTATATCTTTGGTGCAGCTTCTCAGTGTGGTCCAGGGAGCGTTGCAGTCATCCACCATCCATCAGTCCATGGAGGATGCTTGTTAACATGTACTTTCCCTGGACCGCATCTGCTCTTCTGAATTAGAACCACCCCAGGGCAGACAGCTGCTGCCCTGGGGATACTTGGGTGATCTGCTTCCTTTCTCTCTGTATTGGCTGACTCTGACTTTACCATTGATTTTCTCCATCAGTGCCTCTGAGGTTAACCATGAAGGAGCCGAAATAATTTTTTCCCTCTAGTTCTATAGGAGTATAGTTGCTATGGGCTGAATTGTGTACCCCTCAAAATCCACATTTTGAAGCCCTAACCCCCGTTGTGACTGTATTTGGAAATAGGACCTTTAGGAGGTAATTACAGTTAAATGAGGCCAAAAGGGTGGGACCCTGACTTGATAGGATTAGTGTCCTTATAAGAAGAGACACCAGAGAGGTTGCTCTCTCTCTCCCTGGAGTACATGCACTGAGGAAAGGCCATGTGAGGACACTTTGAGAAGGTTACCATCTGCAGGCCAGGAAGGGAGCTCTCACCAGAAAACAAATTGGCTGGCACCTTGATCTTGGACCTTCCAACATCCAGACCTGTGAGAAAATAAATTTCTGTTGTTTAAGCCACGTAGTCTGTGATGTTTTCTTATAACTGCCTAAGCAGACTGTGACAATAGTGTTTTTGAAACAAGTTTCTTTCTATGTACTTAGGTTCCTTTAATGTCTCTAGATTTCCTTGGAGCTCATGCTGGAGATCAGTTATTCTGGTCCCCAAACCATGTATTGATAGATCAGATAGTGGCACTGCTGTGCTCAGGGTTCTCCAGTGTCTCCCATGGTGCCTAGAATAAAACCCAGAGACCTCACCATGACCAGTATAATCCTGCCTGCTGCTCCAGCTTCACTTCCCAACCCTTCAACTTTTATCACTGCTTTCCAGCTCCAAGCACATTCCCACCTCAGGACCTTTGCACTTGCTATTCTCTCTGCCTGGAATACCTTCTCTGGCCATCCCATCTCAGAGAGCATTCCTTAAAGCTCTTTATTCTCATACCTTCCTTTATGATTTTTTTCAGAACATTTATCACCACCTGACACTATATCATGTCCTTGTCTGTCTCTTCCACTAGAATATAAGCTCCATGAAGGCAGGGGCCAGTGTCTGTTTTGTAGGTTGCCAAATCCCCACATAGTGCCTGGCACATAGTAGATGCTCAATAATTACTTAATGAATGAATCGATGCAGGTCCCCACTAGAGTTCTAGCCTGCCTATGTGAAGAAGCTCCAGCATCATTGTCTTGTGCTATTAAGGCTAGGGAACTGTGTCTTCCCCAGTGTTCTCCTGAGTCAGACCCTTCACACTATCACTATTAGTTGAGCCAGCATTTACTGAGCACTTATTGTGCCAGAGAATGAATGCACTAGACATTGATGAAAACTGCATTTTGGTCTCTGTATTTTATAGGGTAAGGGGCAGCCAGACAGAGCCCACAGAACAGTGGCAGTGACAAGGCCCCCTGGGGAAGGGCCCAGGGAGCTGTCTACTCAGAGCAGGGCAGTGGGGGTATCAGTGAAGATGTCTCCTGTCTGCAGAGAACTGAGCAAGGAGAAATTGGCTCTAGGTAGAACAAGAAAGGTTCTGATAGTATCTAAAAAGCTGATGGGGCTCCCAGAGGCTACCACCCAGCCTGTCCTCCACTGCTTCTGGCTTCTCTGACCCATTTGTGAGGAGGGTTAAATGAGGGTGTGTTATGTAAGGTCTGGCCACAGGCCCAGAGGAACAGGGTCAGCTGGTCTCATGACCTTCCAGCCTCTTGACCTTTCTTATTCTGTGACTGTGCTGGGGCAGCTGTGCATACCTCTGACACACAGGAAAGCAGACCCCCAGGAGCAGGTTCCTTTCTGGGGTCAGAGCACCGCTTCCCTCTCCAGCTGTTGCATCTGCATCCAGGGCTCGTGGCCCCGCTGGTTCACGAGCTGGAGGCTCCCACGCTGAGTGGGTTCAGCAGCATCTCCTCAGAAGTGATTTCCTTTGAGCGTTCATCAGGTCTTGGATTTCTCTCTGTGGCCAGTTTGTGTTTAGTCGTTCATATGAGCTGGGCGCCACCAGCAGAAGGAGTCATGGAGCGGGGAGCACGTTTTCACTGTGTGGCCGCAGGTGAGGCACTTGTCACTGCGATGCTTGAAGCCAGCAGTGTTCAGGGGAGCCCCTGGAGCCCCGTCCAGCTCTTTCCTGGGCCCCAGGTCCTATTGCTCTTTTACAGATACAGGGAGGCAGAGGAAAGGACACAGACTTTGGAGTCCTGTGGCCCTGGATTGAAGTCTCACCTCTACCATTCATACCTTTGTGCTTTGGACTAAACGCCTTAGCTTCCCTGAGCATCAGTTCCCTGCCTCTAAGATAAGGATAATGTCATCCTCTCATTTTACTTTCTTCCTCCCTTAAGCGGCTGGGCCTCAAATACAGTTGGTTAGTGGATGAAAGGCCTCAAAAACCAGCCTTCCCATGTGGCATTGCATTGTGTGGGAAGCTGGACTCAGTGACCTCTACGTTTCCTGCCAGTGCTGGAGCTATATGCCGGTGTCAAGGACAAATAGTGTGGTCAGCAGGGCCATCTGGAGACCCTGACAGACCCCACTTTGAGAACAACTGTTCAGAGCATTTGCTCCTTTTAACTTGTTAAACTCACACAGTCTGGACACTGGCTTTTGGAGGCCCTGATAGTAAGAAGCCCTTGACTTTGTTTTTCACTGCAGAATACTTAAAGAGTTTATTTTAGCTGGATTATTATTTCTGTGCCTTCTCCCACCCCTAAAATGAAGAGCCTCAACTTGGATTTGTAGGATCTGTCTCCAGACCAGAGCCCACAGTTCCTCAGAGGGTCCTCAGAGCCCACAGAGGGTCCTCATTTGTTCTAAGTGCCCAAGTGACAGGTGCAGAAGCAAACTCTGGGTCCATTGGGAGAGCTCAGCCAAGCCTCTCAGGTAGAGGAATGCTAGGAGTGAAGGGTACACACAGCCTTGGGAACCAGACAGATCTCAGTTTGAATCCAGGGCCCAGCATTGACTGCATGGGTGGTTTGGGGTGTGGTAGGTAATGTCTCAGTTTCCTTATCTGGGAAAATGGGAATCAGAGATTGTTGGGAAGATTAAGTTAGATAATATTTTAAGGTGCTTGTCTCTTTGATTGAACACTAACTAATTCCCTCCGATGTGCCAGGCCCTCTGCTGGTGACCCCTCAAGGACCTGTATCCTAGGGGGCTGTAGACCAGTGGACACGTGTTGTCCATTCAAGCCCCCTCGCTTATGTTTATGAGTTTTCCGGTTTGTGTTGTGCTTTCACACACATATCCCCTGTGATTTGGTCACCATGACCATCCTGGGCGGTAGGTGCATCCCGAGGTCATCTCTATAGTGTAGGTGAGGACGCTGAGTCCTGGAGAGTGAGGTACAGCCTGGCCATGGTCTCATCACCAGGGTTGGCCAGGGCTGGGCCAGCAGCTAGTCTCTGACTTTTAGCAGGAGTCCTTCTTCTACATCTTGACCGCTCAAAGTCTGGTCCACAGGCCAGTGGCATCAGCAGCACCTGGAAACAGTTAAGAATGCAGGTCTCAGGCCCGTCCCCGGATCTTCTGAATCAGAACCTGCATTTTGAGAAGGTCGCTCGGCTGATTGTGTGCATGTCAACGTTTGAGAAACTTTTCTCTAGACCAGACCCATCGCCTCTAGTTGTGGGTCAGGTGGTGACCTGTCCCCAAGCCAGGATTCCCATCATTTTTTAGAAAAAGATGAGAACCCCATGGGTGACAGCATTGTTCAGTGGCTAAATGACCAAGCTCTGGACCCAGACTGTCCAGATTCAAACACTGGCTCCACCACTCATCAGCTGTATGACAGGTATGGTACGTCATGTGGTCTCTCCATGCTTCAGTCTCTGTAACTCCAAGGTGCGTGGCAAAAGCACCCACCTCAATATGAGTGTCGTTTGCCTTCAAAGAAGTAGCCGTTCAGAGCCAGCATCCCTTGAGAGCTTGCTCCAGGCCAGGCGCTGTGCCTAGGGCTTCATGTGAGCACAGATTCACGCTGCCACTTGGGCAGCCTTCCCCACTGTTTGCTTTTATCCTTACCTAGGACTAGAGAAGGAGACTTCACACTTTTCATGGGAAAGAGGAGAACGGTTATTTCATGGTGTTTAAAGCTTTGATGACCCCTATGTTAAACATATCCTTAAATGCGGGGTCTCCCATGAAAGTTTTTCTAGCACTTATATAATCACAAAATTGGCATCTGAAAGCCCATACTCATCGGATATTGCAAAATGCGCTGGGAAGCTCCTTTCCAGCTCAAAAATTCTATGATTCCCACGTAATTTATAGACAGAGTAATTCCAAGCTGCATAATCATGTAAAATTGTAGCATGCTAGAGCCGCCAGAACCCCTAATGATCACCCCATTCAGCCACCTCCTTCTGCAGACGAGAATACGGAGGCTCAGAGAAGTCAAGGCACTCGCCTACGGTCACACAGGTGGTTAATGGCACGAACAGAGCTAGAAATAAGCGTTCCTCACTCTCAGCCCAATGCTTTCCACTACAAATGTGTATACATCTTCTCATTCATTCATTCAGCAAATATTTCTTAAGGGCTTACGTTGTACTGGGTGTTGCTTAGAAGCTGGGCATGCAGTGGTGAGCAGCCCAGCAAGGTGTCTATCCTCTGGAACTTACATCCCTGGTGGCAGGGAAAGACCATGAACAAGTAAGAAAGCAAAGAACAAGAACAGTTTCAGATGTTGATCACTGCATAGGAGGTAACGTGGGGCAATGTGCTAGCAATCGATTTGGGCAGGAAAGCCTTAGGACTGTCAGAGAAGTCCTCTCTGAGATGGTGCATTCGAGATGAGCTATGAATAAAGTGAGGCTGTGAGTTGTGCAGGTATGGGGATAGGAAACTCCCAGGAAGAGCCAACCTGCTCCCACCTCCCAGCTGTTAATCCTGGTACCAACTGTCACAGGCCAGGTTCCCCAGGAAACAGATTTGGAGATGGAGATCTGTGTGCAGAAGGCTTACTGGGGAGTGAGGGAAGCAGGGTTGGGCCAAGGAAAAAGTTAGGCTGTGATGCAGTTACAACAAAGGTCAATACTATAGAGTTCACTCTGAAGCTGAAATGGAACTTCAGAGCTGTCCCACGTGGAGGCCAAGTGGCCAGGACTTTGTCCCTGCACAACTGACGGATCATTGGATTTAGGCTGCCCTTGGGGAGGGTGTGTGGCTCCCTTTGGTATTGCATTTTGGGTAACGCAGCTCCCTTTGGTGAAGTCAGTTCCTGGGGAGGGATTCAACTGTGAGCTGGCAGCTGGCAACACTCCTGGCAGCTGGGAGAATGAGTACATTTATCTTGAAGGGGCATCTGGGCAGTGCCACAGCCTGTCACTAGGGCACTAAGACTTATTGCTGGCAGGACTACCCCACGGACAGACATAAGGACATTTTTATCTTGATTTATATTTGCCTTGTCTGAATATTCACTTCTTTATCACAATATTCTAGCTGTTTGCTGACTTCCAAATATGGGGCTGGACACTGAAGGGGCAGAAAGGAATTAGGCACATTTCCCACCCTGGAGTGTATAGGCCTTTGCGGGGAGAGGGAAAATTAGAGAGACAGTTAAACAAGTATCTCTGTGTAGCTCTTCCAGCCAGTAAACTGTACAAAAATACTTCTTCTTTAATAGACACTATAGTCACTTAAACATTCAAATCTGTGGGTTCAATGAGAGCTTTGCCTAAAGTGTGTCACACCTGAACGTGTTCACCTTTATTTAATGGACAGAGTCGTGGGCATTCCATAGACCCATTTGATTAGCTTCTTTGGGGCAAAGGAAGGAGGGAAAGGAGAGATCAGTTGCCTGGTACACCTGAATAATAGTAAAAAATTGCAAATATTAGTTGAATCCTTTACTCTGTGCCAGTGCTATTCTGAGCGCTGCGTATGGATTAACTCTTTCAGCTCTCTCAACATTTCTGCGAGACGGCTACCATTGTTGTTTCATTTTACAGATGAGAAAATCACAAGAAATTTAGGGATTCTTGAGTCATTCTTTAAAAATTAGGACCATAAAGACAACTTTTATTTTTTTTGCGGTACGCGGGCCTCTCACTGTTGTGGCCTCTCCCGTTGCAGAGCACAGGCTCCGGACGTGCAGGCTCAGCGGCCATGGCTCACGGGCCCAGCCGCTCCGCGGCATGTGGGATCTTCCCAGACCGGGGCACGAACCCGTGTCCCCTGCATCAGCAGGCGTACTCTCAACCACTGCGCCAGGCTTCCCCCAGGGAAGCCCTAAAGGCAACGTTTTTGAAAGAGGCTAATTAACAAATCTAAAGTTATGTGGACCCCTCAAATTTCCTTCTGACCTTTGTTGAATGTATATGAATGTATTTCATAGCTTCTATCCATTCGTATGTGCGAGATTGCATTCTGCCCCTTGACATTCTTATTATATGTTGGAGTCACATTTTCCCTTTTAATTCTGCATCTCTGAGGATTATTCTGAAAAGCAATAGGAACAATGCTTCCCGTGCTCATGGGTTCCTCTTTTGATCGTCTAGTGGCCACTGATCTGGATTTACATCCAGACCATTTTCAGGACCTGGTTAAGCAACAGGGTTAGACAAAGACAGAGAAGGAAGGATTTTTCTAACTCAAATAAGTGAAGGTGCATGAAAGCAATTTGAGCATGATAAAACACTGTGTCAGTGTGGTATTTTCCTTCTGTCATTCTCATCTGAGTTTCTGTGTATCAGGTCTGATTCCCATTTCTTTAGGTAAAAGCAAAGACTGATTTTTCCAGAAAGCATGAGATATCTAAGTGGGTGTTGTTCCCGTTTTCTGAAGCTTCACTTCTATTCATGGTGTAATGCAGGGGCCACAAAAGCGGATGTGACACGGCCAGACAGGTCAAGTCAACAGGCCATGTGGGAGGGGAAGGGGGTAGCCCCTAGAGAGCCTGGGTGTCCAAGGGAGGATGCCACCCAGCCAACAACAGGTGAGCTCTGCCTTGTGGGAGTGTTGCATAGCGGTGGCCCCAAATCCAGAGTTTTAATGCAAAATCTTCTGATTCTTAGCCAACCAATTCAGACTTTTATAAAAGACGGTGAATGTCAGATAAAACAGACGCACAGACTCGATGGCAGGGCTGCACGGGATGCAAGTTCTGGTACCGTGACGGAGATTCTGGATGGGAATTAAGAGATTGACCAGGGCACAGGTGCTTGACAAATATCATTGAAGAAGCCTCAGTTGGCACTTTCAGCTCTGTTATCTTGGGCAAGCCACCTATTCTTGAGCAGCTTCTACAATGGTTTTGCAAATTTACCAAATTTATAACGTTCAAGTAGGCATCTACCACCACCAGAGTGGGGTACCCAGCACGTGTGTTTCTGATGCTAGTGCTAAGCAGTGGGTCCCCACCTTGGCTACACGTTAGAATCACCTGGGGAGCAAATATATCTCCATCGGGCAGCACTCACACTTCTTACACCAGAGTCTCTGAGAGTGACATTTGGGTTCTGTATTTTGTTTTCAGTCTTCCCGGTTGGTTGCAATGGCAGCCAAGATGGAGAACCACTGCCTTAAAGTACTACCCAGAAATGCCTTCAGAGCCTGGGGTTCATTCCTAGGATTCCCCAGGGAAGGCCATTCTTCATCCTTTAAGGAGGGGTCCCATTTTGGAAATGGTCGAAAGGCAAAAGTCCATCAAATCAAATTGGTAATGCTCTTTGGATTGTTTCAAAACGTGAGTTAGGAGTTCTTCCAAATAAGGAGAGTCAATCCCTGGGGTGGTTAAGAGTTGGCTCCGATGAAGGCAGTTCCTACCAGAGACCTTTGTGAGCATCTGCGGATTTCGGGCCTGATAGAGCAGCAGTGAGGGGCCTCAGGGAGTCCCCCAGTCCCGCGGGGTCATGGCCCATGCCCACCCGGTGCCCTGACCTCCAGAGGACCCTCTGAGCTCTAGAACACCTCAGCTGCCTGACCTGGACCAGAGTCCACAGTGCACTTGAAAGAATTAAAAGCGTTATTTCCTGTTATGTGCAGCTGGGTGTGAGGTCGGATGTAGATGAATTCTGTGATGTGGAAAGCGCTTTATGAAAAGGGAGTATGATCTCAAGGAGTGCATGAGTTTTTGGTGGAGATCATCCCCCTTCATTCACCCGCCCCCTTCCCGTCCTTTCTCACTAGCTTTACAGGCTGGGGCTTCCATCTCTCCTGGGTGTGAGCAGTCTTGCCAGATGGTTGGGATGGGCCAGGTCCACCTGTTAGTGAGGACTCGCTCTTCAGAAGTGTTGTCTGGCTGGGGCTGCCTGCCTTCCCCCATCCCTCCAGTCAACACAACTTCCTAGAGGACCAAATAGCCCGGTAGTGTTTCTGAGACACAGAAATTGGCTGGGTGAGAGTGGTTGAAGAAATTGTGAGTCTGGGGAATCCTACTCACGTGGGGGTCACTTTTTAAAAACAATTTATTTTATTGTGGTAAGAACACGTAACATGATATCTACCCTTTTAACACTTTTTTTTTTGGATATAATGTTGTCCAGTAGATCCCTGGAGCTTATTCATCTCGACTGAAACTTCATGCTTGTTGAACAGCAACTCCCCATATCCGCCTCCCCGAGTTCCTGGCAATAACCATTTGATTCTTTGAGTCTATGAATTTGACTGTTTCAGATACCTCATATAAATATAATCATGTGTTGATAGTATTTGTCCTTCTGTGGCCAGCTCGTTACCCCTTAGCAACAATAACGTCCTCAGAATTCACCCATGTTGCCACATATGGGAGGATTTTGTTTTCTTAAGGCTGAATAGTATTCCATTGAATGTATATATCATCTTTTGTTTATTGTTCATGCATTGATGGACGTGGAGGTTTTTTCTACCTCTTGGCTGTTGTGAGTAATGCTGCAATGAACATGAACGTGCACGTATCGCTTTGAGATACTGTTTTTAATTCTTTTTTTTTTTTTTAGATTTATTTATTTATTGGCTGCGTTGGGTCTTCGTTGCTGTGCGCGGGCTTCCTCTAGTTGTGGCGAGCGGGGGCTACTCTGTTGAAGCGCACAGGCTTCTCATTGCGGTGGCTTCTCTTGTTACGGAGCACAGGCACTAGGCGCACGGGCTTCAGTCGTTGTGGTGCACAGGCTCAGTAGTTGTGACTCGCTGGCTCTAGAATGCGGGCTCGGTAGTTGTGGTGCACAGGCTTGGTTGCTCCACAGCGTGTGGGAGCTTCCTAGACCAGGGGTCGAACCCGTGTCCCCTGCGTTGGCAGGCAGATTCTTAACCACTGCTCCACCAGGGGAGCCCCTGTTTTTAATTCTTTATTGTGTATATCCAGAAGCGGGATCACTGGATCATATGGAAGTTCTATTTTTATTTTTTTAAGGAATCTCCACACTGTTTTCCCTAGCAGTCATACCGCTTTGCATTCCCACCGACAGTGCACAGGTTTCTAGTTTCATTTGGTTCACTTCTAATTGCTCCTCTGACTTTCTCCTCACTCTTCTGATGATAGTCTGCCTGTGCTGGGGGAGCCACAGGGTCATTGGCTAGAACTCTCTCTCCTTTGTGAGTACAGTCACTGGGTCAGGCATTACTTGAGGGGCTGTCCGTGTATATATTCAGGGCATTCATTCATGCAGTGATATTTATGGAGCCCCTACCAGGTGCCAGTCCCTGTTGTATGACATCCCTGCCTTCTTGCGAGGGAAGGCAGACAATAAAGAAAAAGTTAGTGTATAATTTTTCAGATGGTGCTGAATGCTGTGGAGACAAATAAAGGTCAGGAGGCCAGTCAGTCCCCTCAACCACCTTCTGATGGGTGGCATTATACCCATTTTACAGGTAATGGAACTGAGGCTCTGGAGGGTTAAGTAACGTTCCATGGTCCCGTACCTATTGATTAACTGAGTCCAGACTCAGATGCAGGGCTGCCTGACTGCGAGAAAAGCATATGGCCAGGTGTCAGGCCTGGAGCTGGGCCTGGCGTGCAGGGGTGACAAGGAGGACTCATGTCCTCAAGGAGACTTCGGCCTGCCGTGCAGAAGGACAAGCAGAGGGCCATCCAGCTGACTCGGGACAATAGCTGTTTCCACGGGGGGTTGCGCAGGGAGCTGGGCATCATCCCAGCAGCCCTCACACTGTCTGTGGCTCCCAGGGGGGTGAAGGAGAGGGTCCCAGGCAAGATTTGAGCAGTTTACCGGCTGAATCAGCACAGAAAAGACTTTCCGAGCAGAGGAAATAGCACCTCCAAAGGCAGGGAGGCCAGAGTCATGGCTTACTGGGAAACTACAAATAAAGTAAAGGTGTTCTTTGACGTCAGTGTTTGAAGGAGCCAGAGAGCTATCCTAGGAGTCCCCAGGTCCCCGACTTCCCTGCCTGTCCCCTCTCTCTCTTCTCTTCTCTCCCTCCTGACTCTCCTCTCCCCACCTCTCCCTCCCTATTTTACTCCCCATCCATCCCCCATACACACATACACACACACCATCTTTCCCCAGTAAGCCTTTAGAAAAGGCAGGCCTTGCTGAAATTGCCCAGTGAATTAGAATCAATGAGATTTAAGTGCAACCTTGAAAAGAATCATCCTCGTGTTCTGTCTGTGATTGAGTTCTATAGGAATAGTTTAATTATGGAATATTTAATATATCTATTAATGATCTAGATCCGTAGCCTTCAATCACTCTCAGGTCCTTTCTTCGAACAAAGCCCAGTATTCACCCAAAGATGCATAGTGGCTGCTCTGGTTGGGGTGGGGGAGGGGAGAGCCGGCCTGGCCTGGCCACTTCCTCACCATCCGCAGCCCATGCCTTTCCAGTGGTGCCTCAGACATCCTACCTGGAACCTCTATGGTATCCTGAAACAATGTAAAAATCAGCTCATCTAGGATTAGGCAAAAGCGAGCATTCATGTGCAGGTGATGGTACATTGGTAAAGTTGGCAAAAACCACAGCAGCGAGGAACAGGTGTCCCAAAGCCCGTCAATAGGGAGAGGCATGGAAACCGATTCAGAAAGAAAATCAGGTTGTTCTTGGGTTTTAGGTGTTGTCAGTGAGGACATGCACTGAAGAGCTCCTGGTGAAAACGCTAGTGGAAAAGCAGAATGTCATGTGGATTTGGGGTGTGACAAGAAAGCACCTCTCCATCCATCCAGGCCCATGTCTCTTACCTATTTCAGGAAGAATTCCCTGATCTCTGCTGTCAGCAGCACCCCAGCTATGGGGCACCACCTTCGCTGGGTGGCTGTTTGTCCTGCCCAGATACAGTAGAGGTAGGAAAGAGCTCCAGCTAGAGGAAAGAGCTGGGGCTTCAGAGTCTTGACCTGGGGAAGACACCACACCTCTTGAAGCTTTAGTTTCTTCACCTTTAAAACAGAGGTTTTAAATTCTCCACTCGAGAATAAATGAGTTTGTATGGCTCGCTCAGTGCCAAGTGCGTGGAGATACCCAGGCACTATTAGTCTGGTCTGCTATTGCCTGAGCAGGTTTTGAAGTCAGTGACACTTCTCCCAGACTATTAAAGTGATACCTGTTCTTTATAGAATGTTTGAAAAAGATACACATGTATAAAGAAGAAAAAAAATCCCCCGCTGTCCCACCACCGAGTGACAGCTACTGTTAGTGTTTTGGTGCATTTCCTTTGACTGTTTTCTGTGTATAGCCACACATATACTTATAAATGATTTTTACTGTATATAATTTTGATTTCTTTGATCATGAACGTTTTCCCATGTCACAGTTATCTCGAACACCTGACTATTAGTGACCGCGTGATAGCCTTTTATTTGGATCTACCATAATCTACTTGGCCATTTCCCCAGTGGCCATTTAAGATGTTCCATATTTTTTGCCATTCTCAATTATAATTAATAACAATATCAATGGTTAACGTTGCAGTGAGCATCCCTCTACGTATTCTTTAGGCCAATCTCTGATTATTTCATTGGGATCAATTCCGAGGAGTATATTACTGGGTCACAGGGAAGATAAGACTCCTGATATCTGTAGCCAAACAGAATGGTTGTATCAGTTCACACCCCTGAGCTGGGTTTTGAAGGATGAGCCGTTTCTGAGGTTACATTTTCTCCTCTGTAAAATGTAGACAGTAGTATAAACTTGACAGCGTTTTCTTTGGTGTTGAATGGTTGGTGTACACAGATAGTGAAGTACCTGGCCAGGTGCCTGGTGCCCTTCTCCCTTTATCTTCTCCAATGCTCCGCCTAATTGTTGTATGAGATAAACCACATTATAATTACATGTTACTTAAAAGCCTAGGACACCTCATACCCATGCACACATACTGAAAACCCTGAGTAAATGCTGCTACCCATCCAAGGCCATGTACTCTGTTTAGAATCTCCCATTTCCTCAAGTCCCTAAATTCCTCATTCAGTCTTTCCCAGGGGCAGTACACCCTCACCTCTGTGATGGTGATCCCTGGGGAAGCCACTGTGCAAAAGAGAAATAAGCCTTTTACAAAATGTTTATTAATGAATGATAAAATATGCTCACAGGCTCTGGAAAAGAAAGGAGGCAGCCTCATTTGTGAGAGAGAAGGCCTCAGGTAAGTCCTGTGCCAGAGTGAGGGGGTAACAGTGGCATAGCCCAGCAGGGTGGCCACGTCCAGTTGTACAGGTTGTGCACTGCACAACAGGGGTGAATCATTCACATTACAGTCCATCACTCTTTCAGGGCTGCAGGGAGGTGGAGCTGCTGTGGGACCAAGGGGTCTCTGGAGGTCACGTCAAAAGTAGTGAGACTTAAATGAGTTATTATTACATGTCAAGCGTTTAAAACAGGGCCCAGAATCTGGTGATCACCAGTACATGTTAACTCTGATTCTTATTCATGTGAGTTAATGTTTCTCATGTTCATGGGAAGGACTAGCTTTTCACAAACAGCATAAACCAGACACAAAAGATCTTTTCTAGTTGCTTAGGTATTAGAGGGTTTTTTAGTGGGGGTTGGGGTTGTTGAGGTTGTCGATTGACAGGTGGGTTGTATCCACACAAGGATAAATGTCAGGACTAAGGTCTAGGCCACTTATAACGTTAGCTGTGTGAGCCTGTCCTCAATTGAAAAGGGAGTATTACCTTTCCTACTATACCAGGCTATGATTAAGTTACACAATGATAGATAGTAGTTTTGATAAAGCAAGAAATGATTAGTGAAAAGTAATAGAAATTTCTATTAGAAGTAGTTAGGAAATGGGTGATGATCATTACCAGTGTTACGAAGCCTTCTGAGATGGAGAGAGTGCTGCACTCAGAATTAGAAGCTCTGGGGTGGATTCTTGGTGTTTCCTTGGGCTAGTTTCTTACTTCCTGTGTGTCTTCATTTCCTCACCTATGAAATGGGGATCATGATACTCAAATACTCGCCCTACTGACACCTGATGTGAGGATAAAGCTGGAGTGGTATAAACGTGCCCTGAACACTGAAAAGTGCTGTACAATGGTGGTTTTTCACTAGAGATTAAATCTGTCACTAGAGCTCACAAACCAGCTTCTTTGCTTCTGCTGCCTACTTTGAAATAGCAAGTAACCAGACTTTTATGTGCCAAGAGAGAAATAAATGGATTTTTTAAATATTTGGTTTCCGGGCTTTTGAATAACTGACAGGAGTGTGCATGCTGGTGTCCTAGCGCCCTCTTGGAATGACCAGGACCTAGAAAGGAGCTGTGTGTGTACTTCCCCAAGAAGGGAAGACAAAAGCCGCTGTCTCCCCGCCCACCTACATACTCCGCATTAATTGGGCTTCTTTGTTGCCCTCCCCAAAGGCTGGGAAGGAATGTGCAGCCCGAGCAGAATTCCTCCTCTCTCCGTACCCCGAGGTCACCACTCTGGGGTGGCCTGTGCCTAAGGAGAGTGTAGAATGAAGTAGAGGACAGAGCCAGGAGCAAACAGCCACCAGCTGCAAGAAGTCCAGGACTCCGCCTCCTTTCCCCAACTGCAAGTTACCAGGAGATCCACGGGAGGCAGGAAGGTGGAGCTTGGGCCTTGGGGCCAGGCATCCTGGGTTCCGATCTGTCACTCACCGGGTGACCTTGGTCACGTTACTCTAATTAAGACTGGTCCCCTTTTCTTCATCTGTGAGATGTGACATCTGCATCTTTGCGTCCTTGTGAGGAGATTTAAGCAGTTGGTGCAGCGTCTTGGTCAGCTCAAGCTTCCTTAACAAAATACCACAGACTGGGTGGCTTACACAACAGACATTTGTTTTCTCACAATTCTGGAGGCTGGAAGTCCAAGATTGGGGTGCTGGCATGGTTGAATTCTGGGGAGAGTTCCCTTCCTGGCTTGCCTCACATGATGGAGAGAGAGAAAGATTTTTTTCACTTCCTTTTCTAAGAAAGCCACCAGCCCTATTGGATTAGGACCTCACCCTTCTGACCTCATTTAACCTTAGTTACCTCCTAAAGACCCTATCTCCAGTTACAGTCCCATGGTGGGTTAGTGTTTTAACACATGAATTTGGGGGGTCTCAAATCAGTCCTTAGCATTGGGGAAAGTGGAACTGGACAAAATCATCAAAAGGAAGTGAAAATGGCAAAGAATAGAACATGAATGTTTGAACGAGGCACAAGTCTCAACTGCGTTCTACAAACATTAGCAGACCTTTTCCAGATTCAGAGCCGTGTAGACCAAATGGTAGGAGGATGCTTGAGTTGCTGGAGAGCTCGCTTTTCCACATAAAGCAGTTTCGTGTGATGAAAGGTAAGTGTAGGAAATTTTGAGAAACCACACTGATGCCCCCAAATCTGGGGACTCCAGTGGTGTAGCTGGTCTGGGAAAAATGCAGAGCAGCCTTCTTGGAGACCCTCTTCCAGGTAATACTCGTATCCTAAGGCCTAGGCCAAGTGAACCTCGAACCACACCATTATTTTCTTTGTCCCCATGCAAAGAATGAGAAATAATCTCCAAGGAATTAACAAGGAATACGAGCAGAAGAGGACAGTGGTAGTTCTTCTATCTGGCTGTCAACAATTCCTCTCGGCCCTCTGTGTACCCGCTGCTCCTCCCATCCAGAAGCAGGTCCCGTGAATCTGGGCTGGTCTTGTGACTTGCTTTGCCCAGTAGGATGCGGTGGCAGTGAGGCCTGGCAGCTTCCACTTTTGTTCTCTCAGAACCCACCGCAAACTGAAGAAATCCAGGCTCTCTTGCTGGAGAGAAGGGCCCTGGAGGATAAGAGACCCTATGGAGAGAGAGAGGCCACACAGAGGAGAACCTAGGGGCCCACAGTTTGTGGAAAGGGCTCACCAACAGGGAATTAGAAGCTTAATTCCATTCACCAAGTATGTATTGAGCCCTAAGTTTGTATCCAGGCACTGTGTGAGGGATGGGGGGTACCAAGAAAAACAATTTGGAACCGGAGCCTGTCCTCACGAAGTTCATAATTAATGGGGAAGGTTGATAGTAAACACGATTATAATACCCACTGAGTGTTATTATGGGAAATGGACAGGGTGCTCTGGGAGCACATTGTGGGGAGGGATTGGGGGCAATGGCCAAGTTTCCAGGTCAGGGAGCATTTCCTCCTTACCCCGCCCCCTGAGAACACCCCTTCTGTCCATTTGCAGTGCATCTCTGTTCCTACCCCGGCCCCAAACAACCACTAACCTACTTTCTGCCTCTATAAATTTGCCTTTTTTTGGATATTTCATTTAAATGGGCCCATACAGGTGTGCTCTCTGGTCTGGCTTCTTTTACTTAACATAATACATTTGGGTCATTTTCATTCTTAAAGGACATTTTCACTTGATACAGAGTTCTGAGTTTAATTTTTTTTCTTTCAGCATTTTAAGGATGTTGTTCCATTATCCTCAGCTGCCATTTCATTTTTTTCTAATGAACAGTTACCTGAAATTTGAAATTTGATCCTCTGTATGAGATGTGTCATTTTTCTCTGGCTGTCTTCAAGATTTGCTATCTTTGGTTTTCAGCAGTTATTCTGTCATGTAACTAGGCATCATTTTCTTTGCGTTTTACCTGCTTGAAGTTCACTGAGATTCCTAAATCTATATATCTTTTACATGATTTAGGAAAATTTCAGCCAATAGTTTTTCAAATTTTTTTCTACCCTTATTCTCTCACGTCTATTCTTCCTGGACTCCAAATACATACATGTAAATCTTTTCATATTGTCCCTCTAGCTCCTGAGGCTCTATTGTTAACTGTAGTCACCATGCTGTACATTACGTTCCCAGGATTTCCTCATCTTATAATTGGAAGTGTGTACTTTTTTGACCACCTCCACCACCCCCCAACCTATGGAAACCAATCTGTTCTATCTATGAATTTGGTTTTGTTTTTCGGTTTTTGGTTTTTCGGTTTTTTATATTCCACATATAAGTGATGTCATACAATATTTGTCTTTCTCCATCTGACTTATTTCACTTAGCATAATGCCCTCAAGTTCCATCCATGTTGTTGTGAATGGCAGGATTTCCTTCTTTTTTTTGACTGAATAATATTCCATTGTATATATATATACCACATTTTCTTTATCCATTCATTCTTCAGTGGACACATAGGTTGCTTCCATGTCCTGGCTATTGTAAATAATGCTGCAATGAACATGGGATACAGATATCTTTTTAAGATAGTGATTTCATTTCCTTTGGATAAATACTCAGAAGTGAAATTGCTGGATCATATGGTAGTTCTATTTTTAATTTTCTGAGGAACCTCCATACTGTTTTCTATTGTGGCTGCACCAATTTACATCCCCACCAACAGTGCAGGAGGGTTCCATTGTCTCAATATTTTCACCAACACTTGTTATTTCTTGACTTCTTGATAATAGCCATTCTGACAGGTACGAGGTGATATCTCACTGGGGTTTGATTTGTATTTCCCTGATGACTAGTTATGTTGCACACCTTTTCATGCACCTGTTGGCCACCTGTGTGTCTTTTTTATAGAAATGTCTATTCAGATCCTCTACTTATTTTTTAATCAAATTGTCTGTGTTTTTGCTGTTGAGTTGTATGAGTTCTTTATGTAATTTAGATATTAACCCTTTATCAGGTATATGACTTGCAACTATTTTCTCCCATTCAGTAGGTTGCCTTCTCATTTTGTTGATGATTTTCTTTGCTCTACAGAAAGCTTTTTAGTTTCATGTAGTCCCACTTGTTTGGTTTTACTTTTGTTGCCTTTGCTTTTGGTGTCAAATCAAAAAAGTCATGGCCAAGACTGATGTCAAGAAACTTACCCACTATGTTTTCTTGGAGTGTTATGGTTTCAGGTCTTATGTTCAAGTCTTTAATCCATTCTGACTTGATTTTTGTGTACAGTGCGAGAGAATAGTCCAGTTGCATTATTTTGTATATGGCTGTCCAGTTTTCCCATCACCATTTATTGAAGACACTATCCTTTCCCCCAGTGTATATTCTTGGCTCCTGAGTTGCAAATTAATTGACCATATGTACATGGGTTTATTTCTGGACTCTCTAATCTGTTGCATTGATCTTTGTGTCTGTTTTTATGCCAATACCATACTGTTTTGCTTATTATAGCTTTGTAATAGAGTTTGAAGTCAGGCAGTGTGAAGCCTCCAGCTTTATTCTTTTTTCTCAAGACTGCACTGGCTATTCAAAGTCTTCTGTGATTCTATACAAATATTAGGATTATTTTTTCTATTTCTGTGAAAAATGCCATTAGAATTTTGATAGGAATTGCATTGAATCTGTAGATTGCTTTAGGTAGTATGGATGATATTAATTCTTCCATTCCATGGGCATGACTATCCTTCCATTTCTTTGTGTCTTCATCCTCTTTCATTGGTGTCTTACAGTGTTCAGTGTACAGATATGTCACCTCCTTGGTCAAATTGATTCCTAGATATTTTATTAATTTGTATGCAATTGTAAATAGATTGTTTTCTTAATTTCTCTTTCTGATAGTTTGGTATTAGTGTACAGAAACACAAATGACTTTTATTTTAACGTCTTTATTGGAGTATAATTGCTTTACAATGGCGTGTTAGTTTCTGCTTTACGACAAAGTGAATCAGCTATACATATACATATATCCCATATCACTTCCCTCTTGCATCTCCCTCCCACCCTCCCTATCCCACCCCTCTAGGTGGTCACAAAGCACTGAGCTGATCTCTCTGTGCTATGCGGCTGCTTCCCACTAGCTATCTGTTTTACATTTGGTAGTATATACAAGTCCACACCACTCTGTCACTTCATCCCAGTTTACACTTCCCCCTCCCCATGTCCTCAAGTCCATCCTCTACATCTGTGTCTTTATTCCTGTCCTGCCCTTAGGTTCTTCAGAACAATTTTTTTCTTTTTTCTTTTTTAGATTCCGTATATATGTGTTAGCATACGGTATTTGTTTTTCTCTTTTTGACTTACTTCACTCTGTATGACAGACTCTAGGTCCATCCATGTCACTACAAATAACTCACTTTTGTTTCTTTTTATGGCTGAGTAATATTCCATTGTATATATGTGCCACATCTTCTTTATCCAATCATCTGTTGATGGACACTTAGATTGCTTCCATGTCCTGGCTATTGTAAACAGAGCTGCAATGAACAGTGTGGTACATGACTCTTTTTGAATTATGGTTTTCTCTGGGTGTATGCCCAGTAGTGGGATTGCTGGGTGGTATGGTAGTTCTATTTTTAGTTTTTTAAGGAACCTCCATACTGTTCTCCATAGTGGCTGTATCAAGTTACATCCCCACCAACAGTGCAAGAGGGTTCCCTTTCCTCCACACCCTCTCCAGCATTTAGTATTTGTAGATTTTTTCATGGCGGCCATTCTGACTGGTGTAAGGTGATACCTCATCGTAGTTTTGATTTGCATTTCTCTAATGATTAGTGATGTTGAGCATTCTTTCATGTGTTTGTTGGCAATCTGTGTATCTTCTTTGGAGAAATGTCTGTTTAGGTCTTCTGCCCATTTTTGGATTGGGTTGTTTGTTTTGAGCTGCATGAACTGCTTGTAAATTTTGGAGATTAATCCTTTGTCAATTGCTTCATTTGCAAATATTTTCTCCCAATCTGAGGGTTGTCTTTTCATCTTGTTTATGTTTTCCTTTGCTGTGCCAAAGCTTTTAAGTTTCATTAGGTTGCATTTGTTTATTTTTGTTTTTATTTCCCTTTCTCTAGGAGGTGGGTCAAAAAAGGATCTTACTGTGATTTATGTCATAGAGTGTTCTGCCTATGTTTTCCTCTAAGAGTTTTATAATGTCTGGCCTTATATTTAGGTCTTTGGTCCATTTTGAGTTTATTTTTGTATATGGTGTTAAGGAGTGTTCTAATTTCATTCTTTTACATGTAGCTGTCCAGTTTTCCCAGCACCACTTATTGAAGAGGCTGTCTTTTCTCCATTGTATAGTCTTGCCTCCTTTATCAAAAACAAGGTGACCATATGTGCGTGGGTTTATCTCTGGGCTTTCTATCCTGTTCCATTGATCTATATTTCTGTTCTTGTGCCAGTACCATATTGTCTTGATTACTGTGGCTTCGTAGTATAGTCTGAAGTCAGGGAGCCTGATTCCTCCAGCTCCATTTTTCTTTCTTAAGATTGCTTTGGCTATTCAAGGTCTTTTGTGTTTCCATACAAATTGTGAAATTTTTTGTTCTAGTTCTGTGGAAAATGCCATTGGTAGTTTGATAGGGATTGCATTGAATCTGTAGATTGCTTTGGGTAGTATAGTCATTTTCACAATGTTGATTCTTCCAATCCAAGAACATGGTATATTTCTCCATCTGTTTGTATCATCCTTAATTTCTTTCATCAGTGTCTAAAAGTTTTCTGCAAACAGGTCTTTTGTCTCCCTAGGTAGGTTTATTTCAAGGTATTTTATTCTTTTTGTTGCAGTGGTAAATGGGAGTGTTTCCTTAATTTCTCTTTCAGATTTTTCATCGTTAGTGTATAGGAATGCAACAGATTTCTGTGCATGAATTTTGTATCCTGCTACTTTACCGAATTCATTGATTAGCTCTAGCAGTTTTCTAGTAGCATCTTTAGTATTCTCTCTATATAGTATCATGTCATTGCAAAACACTGACAGCTTTACTTTTTCTTTTCCCATTTGGATTCCTTTTATTTCTTTTTCTTCTCTTATTGCTGTGGCTAAAACTTCCAAACCTATTGAATAATAGTGATGACAGTGGGCAACCTTGTCTTGTTCCTGATCTTAGTGGAAATGGTTTCAGTTTTTCACCATTGAGAACAATGTTGGCCGTGGGTTTATCATATATGGCCTTTATTATGTTAAGGTAAGTTCCTCCTATGCCTACTTTCTGGAGGGGTTTTATGATAAAACGGTGTTGAATATTGTTGAAAGCTTTTTCTGCATCTATTGAGATGATTATATGGCTTTTATCCTTCAGTTTGTTAATATGGTGTATCACATTGATTGATTTGTGTATATTGAAGAATCCTTGCATTCCTGGGATAAACCCCACTTGATCGTGGTGTGTGATCCTTTTAATGTGCTGTTGGATTCTGTTTGCTAGTATTTTGTTGAGGATTTTTACATCTATGTTCATCAGTGATATTGGCCTGTAGTTTTCCTTCTTTGTGACATCTTTGTCTGGTTTTGGTGCCAGGGTGAAGGTGGCCTCGTAGAATGAGTTCATCAAGATTTTGGATTATCTTTACTCTCATTACTCTGAATTCTTTTTCAGGTAGACTGCCTATTCCTTCTTCATTTGTTTGGTCTGGTGGGTTCGTACCTTGCTCCTTCATCTGCTGTGTGTTTCTGTGTCTTCTCATTTTGCTCAACTTACTGTGTTTGGGGTGTCCTTTTCACAGGCTGCAAGTTCGTAGTTACTGTTGTTTTTGGTGTTTGCCCCCAGTGGCTAAGGTTGGTTCAGTGGGTTGTGTAGGCATCCTGGTGGAGGAGACTAGTGCCTGTGTTCTGGTGGATGAAGCTGGTTCCTGTCTTTCTGGTGGGCAGGACCATGTCCGGTGGTGTGTTTTGAGGTGTCTGTGACCTTATTATGATTTTAGGCACCTCTCTGCTAAGCGGTGGGGTTGTGTTCCTGTCTTGCAAGTTGTTTAGCATGGGGTGTCCAGCACTGTAGCTTGCTGGTCGTTGAGTGGAGCTGGGTCTTAGCATTGAGATGGAGTGCTCTGGGAGAGCTTTCACCATTTGGTATTACATGGAGCAGGGAGGTCTCTAGTGGACCGATGTCCTGAACTCAGCTCTCCCACCTTAGAGGCACAGGCCTGATACCTGGCTGAAGCACCAAGACCCTATCAGCCACATGGCTCAGAAGAAAAGGGAGAAAAAAGGAAAGAAAGAGAGAGAAAAAAGTAAAGTTATTAAAATAAAAAGTAATTATTAAAAAGAAAAGAATTAAAAAGTAATTTAAAAAAGAAGAAGAAAGAAAGAAGAGAGCAACCAAACCAAAAAATAAATCCACCAATGATAACAAGCACTAAAAAATATACTAAAAAAAAGAAAAAAAGGACAGACAGAACCCTAGGACAAATGGTAAAAGCAAAGCTGTACGGACAAAATCACACAAAGAAGTATACACCTACACACTCACAAAAAGAGAAGAAGGAAAAAAGTATATATACTTATATATTAAAAAAAAAAAGGAGGAAGAGAGCAACCAAATCAATAAACTAATCTACCAATGATAATAAACGCTAAATACTGAACTAAGATAAACATCAATCTAGAAACAAATTAGATTCAGAAAGCAAACCCCAAGTCTACAGTTGCCCCCAAAATCCACCGCCTCAGTTTGGGATGATTTGTTGTCTATTCAGGTGTTCCACAGATGCAGGGTACATCAAGTTGATTGTGGAGATTTAATCCGCTGCTCCTGAGGCTGCTGGGAGAGATTTCCCTTTCTCTTCTTTGTTCGCTCAGCTCATGGGGTGTAGCTTTGGATTTGGACCCGCCTCTGCGTGTAGATCACCTGAGGGCGTCTGTTCTTCGCTCAGGACGGGGTTAAAGGAGCCGCTGATTCGGGGGCTCTGGCTCACTCAGGCCGTGGGGGAGAGAGGGGCAAGAGGGCGGGCCAAGCCTGTGGCGGCAGAGGCCGACGTGACGTTGCACCAGCCTGAGGCGTGCCGTGCGTTCTCCCGGGGAAGTTGTCCATGGATCCCAGGACCCTGGCAGTGGCGGGCTGCACAGGCTCCCCGGAAGCGGGGTGTGGATAGTGACCTGTGCTCGCACACAGGCTTCTTGGTGGCGGCAGCAGCAGCCTTAGCGTCTCATGCTTATCTCTGGGGTCCGTGCTGATAGCCGCGGCTTGCGCCCTTCTCTGGAGTTCGTTTAGGCGTTGCTCTGAATCCCCTCTCCTCGCGCAGCCCAAAACAATGGTCTCTTGCCTCTCAGACAGGTCCAGACCTTTTCCCGGACTCCCTCCCGGCTAGCTGTGGTGCACTAGCTCCTTCAGGCTGTGTTCACACAACCAACCCCAGTCCTCTCCCTGGCATCTGACCTCCGAAGCCCAAGCCTCAGCTCCCAGCACCCACCCGTCCCGGCGGGTGAGCAGACAAGCCTCTCAGGCAGGTGAGTGCTGGTCGGCAGCGATCCTCTGTCTGGGAATCTCTCCGCTTTGCCCTCTGCACCCCAATGGCTGTGCTCTCCTCCATGGCTCCCAAGCTTCCCCTCCCCACACACACCCGCCATCTCCTCCAGTGAAGGGGCTTCCTTTCCTAGTGTGGAAACCTTTCCTCCTTCACAGCTCTCTCCCAGAGGTGCAGGTCCCATCCCTATTCTTTTTGTCTCTGTTTTTTCTTTTTTCTTTTGCCCTACCCAGGTATGTGGGGAGTTTCTTGCCTTTTGGGAAGTCTGAGGTCTTCTGTCAGTGTTCAGTAAGTGTTCTGTAGGAGTTGTTCCACATGTAGATGTATTTCTGATGTATTTGTGGGGAGGAAGGTGATCTGCATGTCTTACTCCTCTGCCATCTTGAAGGTCTCCTCACAACTGCCTTTTGTATATTGATTTTATATCCTGCAACTTCACTGAATTCATTTATTTGTTCACTCTGTTCATTTTTTAAAAATCTCTTTTCTCTTTGTTCTTGAGATTTGGATATTTTCTAGTGATCTATGAATTCACTCTCTCTCTGTCATCTCCATTATGTCGTCAAGCTTATACAGTAAATTTTTATTGCAGATATTGTGTTTTACAGTTCTGGAATTTTCATTTGGTCCTTCTGTTATAGTTCATGTTTCTCAGGTGATGTTTCCTATCTTCTTCATTGGGATTGCATTTTCTTTTACATTATCAAATGTAGTTATAATAGCTGCTTTAAAATTCTTGTCTGCTGGTTCCAGCATCTGGCTTATCTTGAGGTTGGTCTTGTTGATTGTCTTTTTTCTTGAAAATGGATGATACTTTCCTGTTTTCATATATCAGGTAACTTTGAACAAGTATCAAGAGTCCTGGACATTGTTAATGTTTTACAGACTTGGCCCTTCTATATTCTTCCAAAAAGTGTGTTGATTTAAGTTGGTTGTTGGTTGATTTTAGCAGGCAATTAGCTTGGTTGGATCCAAGCTGAAAATGTAATCTCTTGGGTTGCAGTTTAAATATCCATCTATTTCTTTTTCCTTACCAAGTCTTCCTGGAGTCTGATCTGTGCATGCATAGTTCAGAGATCCAGAGATTGGGGTAGAAATTTTACACAAAATTTGGGGTTGCATTTCTGGATCTCTCTTTTCTGGGATTTCCCCCTTCATTTCCTGTTTTTCGCTACTACTGGCATTTTAACCACTCCAAGGTGGTATGACCTGCCATTAGTCTAAAAGGTACAAAAATGGGAAACTCACCCCATGCAGCTCCTTTCTTCCAAGTGTCAGTGCCCCTCCAGAACTGCCGACTTTAGGTTTTCACTCTCCAATCCCTTTGAGTCATTGTTTGTCGTTTTGAATATGTAATTGTTACCTGAAGGAAGGTTAATCCAATAGGAACTTACTCAGAAGCTCAGTCAGAGCTTTGGCATCTGGGTATAGTTATTGATTTTAAAAATCAGTAGATCAGTTAAGCATTTGGTAGACACAGAAGAAAAATGTATTAGTAAATACATTAGTAAACTAGAGGAAATTACCAAATTATCAAAATTGTAGCACAGAGAGATGAAAGTACAAAAAATATGAAAGAAAGGAGAAAGTGCAGAATATGTCCAGAATAATTCCAAAAGGAAATATTTGAGAGAATGGAGAAGAAGCAATAAACAAATAATGGCTGAGAACATTTAATGTTTGAAGACATTAGTCTGTAGATAAAGGAATCACAATGATCCCCAAGCAGGATAAATGAAACTAAAACTAAACTGTGCATATTGTGGTGAAACGCAGAATACCAAAGACAAAGAGAGAACTCAAAATAACTGGAGAGAAACAAGTCATCTCTGAATGAAAATGATTAGATTTATAGATACCATAGCAACAGTGGAAGCCCCACCCTCACATGCCCATGGAATTATATGTCAATTGCTGAGAGGAAATAACTAATACAGAATATTATGCCTTGCTAACCTATTATTCAAGAATAAAGATAAGACATACTATGGAACAAACTTCAGGAAAAAGGAAGAGGAACTTAGAAGCAAGAAAGAGGGTATATAACATTGGGCAAAGAAACTGGTAAACATGAATATATATAAATAACCATTTACTTTTTTAAAACAACGATAATCACAAATTTGAGAGTATGAAGATCAGGGAGAATTAAAATACTGAACAATGCTAATTTTAAGGTAAAAAGGTTTTTTTTGGACATTTAAGCACTCTGAATTTCTGTAATATTTGACAGAAGAATTGAGCTAATGTAAGTCTTTGTGTGCATTAAAAAACTTAGGTTAAACAATAAAAAGAGGCATTTGGAAATACAAATCAAACAGGATGTTAAATGGAAGTTTTGACAGGGGCACCAAGATGTAATTATCTGCTATTTTCAAAACGAAGTGCTAAATCAAGATGCAGAATTTCCAATGGAAACGTTGATCCCCAATTCCTTGATTCTGAGACCCGTCAGCAGGATCCAGTATATCAAAGGGGATCTGGGTAAGGATTTTGAAGCAGGGATCTTGTGAGGAGAATTTTTGGAAAGTTGCTGAAGTCCAGTCCCCTAAGGATACAGAGGTGAGGGAGCCTAACCTTTCAATTCAACCTGAGTTATCTTTCGTGCTGGGGTTGGGTGGGGGAAACTCTTCAACCAGACAACTCAGAGAGCCTGATTTGTCTCCTGCAGTTGTGAGAGATCTGCTCTGATGTTTGACATAGGACTGAGACACTAAAGTGGCCTTTGGCAGGGAAGGCAGAGTAGAGATTGCAGACAGATTGCATTTGGGAAGTACCTACGTTCCCACTACAGCAGGGCCAAGGATGGTTTCTGTGAATGAGATATGGATCATGCAGAGATAGTCAGATGGGAGCCTTAATATTTAAGACCGGCCCAAAAAGACAGGGTGAGATCCTGTGATGTGGACCTCTGAAGGACCGAGGGTAGAGGGGTGGGACAGTCAGAGGGATGGGATGCAGCTTCTACCTCAGAGAACTTGCAGCCAGAGGAGCCCAGCTGTAACTTCTGCTTGGCCCAGAGTGTAAAGTCTGTAGGGCCAGCTAGTAGCCAAGGAAGAGCTTTACTGCCCCTGCTTCTCCTCCCCTTTGTACCCCAATCACTCAGGGGCTTGAAGCCCTGCTGAAGAAGCTAGGGGCAAGAGGGTAAGAGGAAAAAGAAGCTCACCATACCCTCCCTTCCCTGACCCCAAGTTCCCACCTGTCATAGGCCGTATATAGGGAAGGCGGAAACCACCTTTAACCAGCCTGTTTGGGGACAGAAGATGTCTTACTTTGAAATGAAGATTCAAGAGTTCAGTCTTGCAACAAATACATATGGAGTGCCTATTCTGTGCCAGGCATTGCTCAATGCTGGGGATTTCTCAGTGAACAAGATACATAAAAATAACTTCTGTCACGGAGTTAACATTTTAATGGATGAATATCTAGGACTAGACATTTTAAAGTTGATATTTTATGTTGTGACTTAAAGTGACTGCAAAACTGTCTGTTACCCAAAAGAGAGTAGAAATTTGAGGGGATAAGTAAATACAAAATAAATATTTAAAACATTTGAATTTTAATGAATGGCTATTTACTAGACAAACACTACCAAAAGAAAGCTGATATAACCATATTGTCATCAGAGAACAGTCTGTTAACAGAGAATGCTGTTAAGGATTTTAAAAAAGAGTTCATGAAGCTATAGCAATTTTCAACTTGCTTGTACCTAATAACATAACTTCAAAATACATAAAGCAAAATTGGGCCGAATGACAGGAGAAATGAACAGATCCATTATCATAAAGGGAGATTTAAACATAACTCTTAAAACTCGATAACTGATAGAGTAAACAGACAAAAAAATTATTAGGGATACAGAATATTTTAACACACAAGTGACAAGCTTGATCTAAGGTAGAGATTGGCAAATTATGGCCTGTGGGCCAGTACCATCCTACTGCCTGTTTCTATAAATAAAATTTTATTGGAACACAGACTTGTTCATCTATTTAGTATTGACCATGGCTGCTTTTGTGCTACAATGGCAGCGCTGAATAGCTGTGACAGACAGTATTCACAAAGCTGAAAATATATACTATCTGGCCCTTTTATAGGAATTTTGTTGACCCCTGATCTAAAGCATTTAACAAAACCCTGCTCTAACAATTGAAGAGTACATGTTTTTTTCATGCACACATGAACATTTATAAAAATTGATAATGTAGCAAATATTGACTTAAAAAACCCAATATCATATATATCTCTAACCACAGAAAAAACCCAATATCATATATCTCTGATCACAAAGCAATTACATCAGAAATTGATAATGAAAAGATAAGCAATCCCTTCATAAGTTAGAAATTTAAAATATTTTTCTAAATAATTAATGAATCGAAGAAATCATAATAGAAATGATACATTTGAATTGAATGATAATGAACATGCTACATTTCAAAAGTGAGTGGGAAATGGCTAAAACAATTCTGGGAGGAAAATGTAGAGCTATAATTATCTATATTTGGAAGAAGAATCCAATTCCAAAAGTAAGGAAAAGAACAGAAGAGCAAACTCAAAGAAAGTAGAGGAAAGGAAATATTAAAGACCGAATTAATGAAATAGAAAATAAAGAGCCAATAGAAAAGATCCAGTAAAGCAGAAAACAAAAGATAAAGAATCCCTCAGCAAGACAGACCAAGAGGAAAAAAAAAAAAGATGAGAACAAATAAACACCATTGAGAATGAAACTGCTTTGTGGTCAGATGGCTACAGACTGGATAGAGCGGGAGATAGGCACAATGTACTCCTTTCATTAGTCTCTGTACATTTCTGTATGTTTGAAAGATTTCCTCTCTCACACACGTGCACACGTAAAATAAAATGTTTAAACAAAAAAAGAGTGTAGGCTCTGGATTCAAACTGCCTGAGCTTTAAGATCGGTTCTAGACTTTGTTAGTGAGTACCTTGGGGCAAGGTACTTAAATCCTTCCCATGCTTCTGTTCCCTGTCTGTAAAATGAAGGTAATAATAACATCTGGCCCATCAGCTCACACGCCCTCCTTCTCAAGATGCTGGGATTTCAGGCCAAGGTTTCATTGACACTGATTTTCAAAACTTTCTCTAGTCTTAAGCTTGCCCCAGAATCGCTTAATGCATCTCCCTCACCTTTAGACAGGAATGTTTAAACTACCCTGGAGACCTTAGGAAGTTCTCTTGGTGCTCTAGACCCCACCTGGGAGGAAGGGGAGGGCTTGTCAAAGGAGGCTGTAGACGGAGGAACGGAGCTGGGAAGATACAAGGTAAAGAACCAGTATTTACTAACTCTCCTCAGTGCATCAGCTGGTGTGCTAGATGAACACCTATTCCCTCCTGTGAAAGGTGATAACCATGTTATCTACCATTGACTGTGTTCAATTTCACTGGCATTACATGTCAAGATATCTCTGTGCTGTAATGCATCTAGTTCATGGCCTCTAATGACTGCGTGATACTCAATGGTGAGCCAGATCTGGCCACACCCTCTTCTTACCCTTTCCCCTAGTCTCAGGAACCTAGGTTGCCTTTAATTCCTGGCCACAAGAAACAATACTTGGAAATTTCTTCATAGATGCCCTCTTATAGAACCCTGTGAACATTTCTCTGGAATTTATAGCTGGGGGTGAACTCTCTGGGTCACAAGGAAGAGAAACACTTATTTAAACTCAGAATTGTCATGCTGTTTTCCAGATGGCAGAAGGGGACTTGAGCTTCTGCAGATTTTGGTATCCTCTGGGTTGTCTTGGAACCAATACCTCGCAGATACCAAGGGATGGTGTTGCATTGCCAACACGTGCTGTAGGGATGGGTGCTATTAGTTGTTATTTGATTAAAAATTTGCCTTTGGGGTTTGATCTGAAATAAGAGAAATGCTGGGCTTTTGTCTCACCAGGTTTGGGTGGCCTCCTTCCTTGGCTGCCTTCCACGTACCCACCCCACTTGTGCACAAGGAAAGAGCTGCGTGAGATTACACCTTCTGTTCAGTGTTGTGGTTCATTTTTCCTTCTTGTTATCTTTATGTGTGCTCTGTGTCTAAACTTTACGTGGGAGCCTGGAGCAGAGAAAGACTCAGGATTGTGGAGTCAGGCTGACCTGTGTTCAAATGCTGGGTCTGCCACTTTCTACTTACTAGTTCTGGCTCTGCCTCCAGGGCCACCTTGATTAGTTTGGGGTGCTTTACAGTTCCTTGGGTGCTCACTCCAGGAACCAACAGGGGGCTAGTTACATCAATGGTGTATGGGTTTTAGTGGTTTAATTCAGAAGGTGATTTTATTCCTAAATTCTGGGGACACATGCTGCATGTAACTAGACTGAAAACCAAAGCTCTTCCATTGGCCTAAGAGGCCTTGTGTGAATTAACGTTCCTCATCTTCCACTGCTTTCCCTGAGCTAAGTCCTGTTAACACTGACCAAGGGAAGAGGGTTAGGGTTAGGTCATTGCTGCCTCAGGGACTTTGCACTTGCCGTTCCTTCTGCCTAGAACTTTCTTCCACCTGATTTTTCAAGGGTTGGCTTCTGCATTATCAGTTCGAACGTCATCTCTTGTTGCCCCCTAGTCACCTGTTTTATTTTCTTTGTAGCACTTATTCCTGAAGTCATCTCGTTTATTTATTTACTTGTTTACTTGTCTCCTCTGCTAGAATATAAGTTCTGTCTTAGCAGGGACCTTGTCTGTCCTGATCACTGTTATATCCCCAGAACCCAGAACAGTGCTATATACACACTATACACTCAATAAATATATTCGAATACATGGGCAATTGGATAGATGGACTTACTGAAAGAAGAAGCAACTCTCCATTTCAAAATATGGAAACTAATTTCTTCGGTGCCTATAAATACCTGTGGAGGGGGCTTCCCTGGTGGCGCAGTGGTTGAGAGTCCGCCTGCCGATGCAGGGGACACGGGTTCGTGCCCCGGTCCGGGAAGATCCCACATGCCGCGGAGCGGCTGGGCCCGTGAGCCATGGCCGCTGAGCCTGTGCGTCCGGAGCCTGTGCTCCGCAACAAGAGATGCCACGACAGTGAGAGGCCCACGTAC
Organism: Neophocaena asiaeorientalis asiaeorientalis; assembly: GCF_003031525.2. Classification (NCBI taxonomy): domain Eukaryota; kingdom Metazoa; phylum Chordata; class Mammalia; order Artiodactyla; family Phocoenidae; genus Neophocaena; species Neophocaena asiaeorientalis. The sequence continues at coordinate 650,464 of NW_020173200.1, read as the reverse complement.
CACAATAAAAAACCAATCAAACCTGTGGAATTGAAACATAAATATTTGTGGAACTGAATCATATTAATGCACAATAAAGCTTTTAGTTGAGAGCACCATGGAGAGCGATCGTAAATGAGTAATAATTGCAAGACTAGCATGCTGTGGGAAGCACTGAGGATTGAGCCTGTAGCATAGTTTAGGCCAGCTCTTGATTCTGAAATAGAGTTCAAGAAAGGGTTTCACTCAGGTTGTATAGGCTCCGTGTCTGCCTTGAAGAAGCAAGGCCTGAGTTCAACTTCTGGTTCTGTATTTTCTTATCTGTGTGGCTTTGGGCACTTCCCTTAAGCTTCTGAAGCCTATATGTTCTCATCTGTAAAATGCGAGCATACTAACTGCCATGGTAGTTATGAGGACTGACCAAGGTGATGGATATGGTGCATGTGAAACAAACATGGGCTTGGTGCAGGCTGGGGAGGGAGCAGGGACCCTCACCATGTGACCCTGCTCTGGCCAGCTCTGGCCCTGGTAGTGTGAGCTCAGAGGTCATGCCAGATATGTGTCTGCTGAGTGTTGGCTGAGGGACACTCTTCTCCAACCTCTGTGGTCAGAAGCCAGCTTTCTACAAGCTCACAGACGTGACGTATTGGGGCTTAAATTTTATCCGTGGCCCAAAAAAACAAAAACAAACAAACAAACAGACAAAACCAGTCCTCGTTAAGAAGGCTCTCACCATTCAGAGTCTTCTGGGGATTTTCTCAGATAGCAGAACTACAGTGCCCAAGGTCCAGGATGTCAAGAAATGAAGCCCCTGCCATTGGAGGATGGGCTGAGTGGGGGGTCAGGAGGGGGCTGCTGTGGATGGCCGCAGGAAGGCACAGGAGCCCCAAACACCCCTTAAGTGGGGAGGCCCAGGCCACCATCAGAGTGGCTGAGGAAAGCTGTGAGACAGATACTGTCATGGTTCTTTCTGTTTGTGCCTCTTTTGGGGGGCGAGGGTGGGCGCTGACCCAGTGTTCAGACCTGCTGCTCTGACCTGGAATTAAAGGGAAGGTGTTAAGTGGCACGGTGTCAGCTTTCCTATTTTAATATAGTCTCTCATGTGTTAGAATTACGTATTGGACATCATGCACAGAATTGGAGGGCACTGGCTGACTTCTGATGGCCCTTCTTATTTGATGGCTCTGTGACTCTCTAAGCCTTCTTCTTTTGGCCTAGAAGATACATTCTTTATGGCCAATGGCAAAGAAGAGATTTCCACAGCAATTTCTGTTCGCCATGGTCCTGGGGAGAGAAATAGCACCGCTGTTCGTGGCGAGAGAGAGGCAGCTGGAAGCGAGCAGTCTCTTAAGCTCCCTCCAGGTCATTGAGTCTTGCCTGTCGTGTTTGGGAGGAGGACCAGCTGGTGGTGAGTGCCCGGCAGACGCGTGAGTCACTGTTTTGGGACTGCCATGCCAGCGCTGCTTCTGGGTCACCAGAAAGACAAGATGTGTTTGACACGTAGGGGCTGCCACAGCTGCAGGAAGCTGCAGGCCAGATGTTAAGAGTGCTAGAGGAGGGCCCGGATGACTGGATTTGACTCCCACTTCTGTTTCTTACTGGCTGTGGGATCTGACACCTCAGAGACCTCATCTCTAAAATGAAGGCATTGGACCAGGACCTCGAGACCACGAAGGCCCGTGCCCCCTCTAAGAGCCTCTGAGGCCCCACAGAACACAGGATCATGGGTGTGGCCGGGTTGACCCAGGTCCAGAAAACTGCTGTGCTCCAAGTGCTGCTGAGGACTGGGCCCCTGCCCCGTCCTGACGGGCTGCATCTGTAGAGCAGAGAGACTTCCCCGCTCTGTCTCATCTGTCCAGGGATGGGGATGCTTCTCATTTCACAGATGGAGCAACCGTTTGAGTAGTGGGTTCTCAGCGCAGTGGTTTGCCTTCTCTGGGCTGAAGACCACGGGTCCTCCCAACAGTCTTAGTATTTGCTAATTTCCCTTCCCTGGGACACTTGTCACTATCACTTTAGAAATGAGGAGTCCAGATGGGAGCACAATACAGATGTGACCCAGCTATCACAGAGGGGATGCTAGAAAGCTGCTGAGCAGTGTCTGGAATTGAGACATTCCAGACACCTTATCCTTATCCTCTGTTTGTGCCAAATCCACAGCATCCTATTAGACATCTGTCCGTTTCAGGCCGAGACAGTTCTATATTTGTGTTTCTTGTGTTTGTAAGTGCGTGTGAAGGAGGCTCTGTTTAGAGACAAGGACTGACTCTGGCTCCCCCTGGAGGACAGCTGGCTGCGGTTAGGGTAGGCAGCCTCGCATACCTCCTCTGCTCTGCACTCCTGTCTGTCCTAAGGTAGCAGATATTTTAATGACCTGGGTTGTTTTGTTTATTAAAATGTCATACCCTCGTAAGAAAGGTTCGACTGAGTAGGTATCTGTCTTCTTAAGCAGGTGCCTCTGGGAATTTCTCTTTGTAACTTGGGCACGTAGGGGCTCCTCTGGACCTCTGCTTGCCCAGCTTCAAAATAAGGCAATTTTTCTAGCTCTAAATTATATGACACTTTGGGAGTTAAATAGGTAACTAGATAGAATGGGATCTACCTTTTCAATTACAATGGCTGCTATCTTTGTATTATCTCTCTTGTTGGAATTTATTGTGACCCCAAGAAAAAGAACTCCTCCTTTCCCTAACTTTCTGCCTTACCTCTTATTTCTCACTTCCTCCTGACGTTTTGCCACTCCCCACACCCCTAACCTGAAGATGCTCTGAGTTCAGCAGGAAGCAACGTAGGACGATGGCTAAGGGTAGTGTCTCTGGAGGGGCCCAGCCTGGGTGTGTGGTCTGGTTCCATCACTGACATCTGGGTGACCCTGGGTGCATCACCTAACCTCTCTGTGTCTGCTCCATTATCTGTCAAAAAGGGGATAATGCCAGCACCTACCTTAGAGACAAATGCATGTAAAGTGCTTAGAATAGTTGCGGCAGTGTTCATTTGTTGTTATTGCTCCTTTCTTATGGGGTGAGATGGCAAATGTAACCCAGAGTCACCACCAGCCTCTTTTCCTCTAGGAAATGCAACAAACAAGCAAGGAAATAAACAGAAAACATGGATCCTGAAGTTTCCAGTGGTGTCCGTTCTGAGTGCGAGACCAGCACAGGCCACTGTCCCCACCATCAGGAGGAGAGGCAGCTGGCTGGCCAGCAGAATGGGCCATGGAGAGCAGGTCAAGCCAAGGGTTTAAGAGATGGGGTCACAGCCAGCAGGTTGTTCATTAGCTGTCTAGACCAAGGCAATAAATGCTAACTGAGGACCCTGAGGGCCACACCCTACAGGAGGGATGAAAATGGATCTGGTTATTGGAAGACTCAACCCAGTAGGAAAGATAAAATGCAGCATCCTAGGAGTTTGGAGTTACTAGGGAGGGGGTGGGAAGTACCCAAGATCAAGGTATAGAACAGGCAAGATCCAAGAGAGTGAAAACTTGGTGAAATCAAAGGTTCAGGGCAATTGTAGGCAAACCCATGACCCGTGTGCCACATAGGCTTCAAAAAATGACCCGCACTGTAAATGGGGGGGTAAAAAGTTAGAAAGCTGCTTCTCCAAGTGATAAGAATATACCTTCTCCTCCCTAAGCGGCACACATAGTACAACAATGAAGCTAAATTTATTTTAAATTGATTCATTTTTAAAACAATGTAATCGTTCCATTGTGCTTCCCCTTATGACATGTAGCAGATACTATGATTTTTACAAATTGAAAGTTTGTGGCAAACCTGTGTTGTCAGATGATGGTTAGCATTTTTTAGCAATAAAGTAATTTTTAATTACAGTATGTACTTTTTTTTTTTAGACATAATGCTATTGCACTCTTAACAGACTACAGCATGAACATAACTTTTATATGTAGTGGGAAACCAAAAAATTCATGTCACTTGCTTTACTGAGGTATTTGCTTTATTGCAGTGTTCTGATACCAAACCCACAGTATCTCCAAGGTATGCGTGTATGTTATATAAACTCTGAATAACCACCGTTCACCAGGGCACTGTTTTTAGGGGCCCAGCCAGGAATGAGGGTCAGTACCTTGGAGAGCTCCAAGGGGGTTCCAAATAGCTGAGGCAGGCAACTAGCTTAGCATGAGTCAGAAGCCTGCTGCTGGACCCGTGAGGTGCCGGCCCGTATCTCCTGTGGGCATTAATTGTGAAGGCTGGTACTCCTCTAGGTGGAGACCCCAGAGCCGGGTCAGCCGGGCAGGTGGGGAGCAAGGGCTCAGGATGGAGACTGGGTATCTGCCCTCTCCCTGGATGCAGTCTTCCTGGTACCCAGTAGAGATCATTGCACCGATCCTGGAGTCAGCTATTAGGTCCTGTCACTAGGGTGTTCGTGGCACTTTGCCGTCTTAGAGGCGGTTGGTAGCCTTTCTCCTCTAGTGGAGGTGACTTAGTTATTTGAGATAAGACATTGAAAGGGTTGCTGCTGCCTGAAGGCAGAACCAAAGAACTGGGACAAGCTCAGTGGCAGTTCTGCTTTTTCAGCCTCATGGGTGTGTGAATCTCTCCAACTGATCCATTCAGTTCTTGTGGGTGTCCGGGGACTGTCTGTGAGACGCAGGACGAAGCCAGGCTTTCACATGTTTGTGATTGGCTTCGGGCCCTGAACAGTGCAGGCTGATTAAGTTTGGTATAAAACCTGACGAACCGCAGTTTGGGGAGATGCACCCACGCATCTGGTGTGTGCGTGTACAGGTGGGGGTGTGGTTTGGATATTTCTCTTCTGGAACAAGGCATTTAAAAAAAATAATTAATATGTTCAGTCCCCAGCCAGGTGTGGACTCTGGTGAGTTGGTGATGTCAACAGATTTTATCCTCATGGCTCCTCTGCTTCCTCTTTCTCTTCTCTCTCAGTTTCCCTCGTCTTCACTTTTCCCTGGGCATTTATTGTCATTTCTGTGCAGAGCTGAGCTATGCACCCATGGTCACCTGTGGTAACCATATGCCCTAGATTCTCAGGGACAATTCTGATTATGGATACTTTCATTCTGTTCATTAAAAGTGATTTGTTAAATGTATGACTGAATGTGATTTCATTTTATGTTTTGGTAAAACCTAAATAAATTCCTAAATCAGGAAAATAATCTTCAGTCAAACTACATGTCTGAATTTTGCATGTAGGAAATATCGTCACCATATGTCAAAGACTGAAAGGGAAAATAATTTTCATCTCCTGGGCCAGTTCAATCCATTGGAGGGATCACCTGTGTTGAAAAGGAGCCTCAGGCTGTACTGGGAAAGAGGGTCATGATCGATTAGTGATGTCTGTCATGAGCATCGTATGGCCACTGGTGTTGTCTTTGGCACCAAGATATTTCTGTTCCAAGGTCCTTCTGCTCTCAAGCTGTTTCAAGTCTCTCTTGTCATAGAAAAAGCTGCCTTAGTCATCAGTGGTGAGGGATTATTACCCTAATGTGGTAACCATCCCAGAGGGTGGAAGAGACCCATGTCTCAACTGAGCATCCAGAGATAGGCCAGGAGAAGGGGAGATTTTGGGGCTTCTCAGCACTCATTGCAAAGTACATAGCCAGCCCTGTTCTGAATCCCAAACTGAGTTTCTTACCTTGAGACAACCTAGTTTAATGGAAAGAACCTGGTGTTTGGAGGCACACAGGTTTGGCTATAAATCCTGAATATTCCAGGTGTACTGTGTGACCCTTAAGAACGTTATATAGCTTTTCTGGGTCTCAGTTTATTCTTCTATAAAAAGGAAACAATAATAATTATTATAAACATTAAATCATATAACACATTTAAAGCACCTACAGTGGTGCCTGGCACACAGTAAATACTCCATAAACAGAAGCCCTTCCAACAATGACTTATCAGGACTGAGGACTATGTCATTTGCTCCTGACTGACTATTTGAATAAACCTATTTTAAATAATGAATATCACTTGTGCTTTGGGCAATAATTTCATCTCACTTCTACTCCCAAATCTGAAAAATAAATAAAGGAGATAACCTTTACTAAATGATTTGGAATTTCAGCAGAAGGTTCTATAATTGCTAGTTAACAGGCCCAGGAAACCAGCTCTTGTGCAATAATTGGAGGTGTGCAGGTTGGGACATTAAATTACGGGCTGGCCTCCTGGAATAGAAACCTTGCCACCATGACAACACCTTTCTGCATCTGCCTGATTAAGTCAACAAATTGTTGGTTCCCAGCCCGAATCGGATGGCGACAAGGGCTTTCTCCTGCTGGAATCTTCAGGTCTTGACATGCCCGTCAAGTTCCTTACAAAGGCCAGGCGGGGTGTCGGGGGGACACCCAAGAGGAGGAAGAGATACAGCACCTGCTGCTGAGGTGCCTGCAGTCTGTGGGGGAGACCAGCAGAGATGGACCCGTTCAGGAGAGGGAAGGCAGGGTAAGGTCGGCAGAGGCAGCAAAGCAGAGAGGTCAGTGGGGTGGCCTGCTGGAGCCTGCCGGCCGATTCGGATCCAGCCCCGCCACTTACAGGGGTGTGTGCCTTGGACACGTTACTTAGCTTCTTTGGGCCCAGTTTCTTTAACTATAAGGCGGGGATGATCATCATACTTACCTCCTAGGGTTGCTGTGGGAATTCAATGGGCTAATGTTTAGAAAGCGCTTTGGACAGTGTCTAGCAGATGGTGTAAATATTTGACGTTATGATTATTGGGGTTATAACTCTAATTATCTGAAAACAGAATGACTTCTGGGGTCCAAGTGAGCAGGGAAGACAGCAGTGACCACTGGGGGCCTCCTCCACGATCTTGCCCTTGGCCGCAGCCCCTACTGCTGGAAGTCTCTGCGCCTTTGCTTCTCTCTTGATCTCCTGACCTGTTCCCACACGCACACCACTCTAGACCCAGGCCAAACACCGCGACTGTCAGGAAATCCTTCTGGACTCCCGCCTCGCCCGGCAGGGCCAATCGGCCCGTCTCAGAGCCCCCTGAGCACCTTTCACCTGCACTGTGAACTCTCTCCACTCTTGCCCCAGCGATTCGGTTCCTCGTGTGTCTCCATCGCCCACCGTGCTAGAGGCAGCAGACCTGGATGTGCACTCTGGCTCACAGCTTGCTAGAGCTGAGACCCTGGGGAAACCGCCTGCCCTCCCCTCTTGTCTTTGCAGATGGGCACAGCTGCCTGGCAGGGTGTGGAGAGATTGTGTGTCTGGCCCATCCCTGAGTCCCTTCCCTCGCTCCCTCTGTCCTTACCTCTGTCTCCCTGACCTGGCGAGAGGTCTGGCGCTCCAGAGAGGCCACACATGCTGGTTTCTGAGCACCCTTCCTCGCCCGTCCTCTGGGCTCCTGGGATCTACCACAAGGCCTAACGCATGGGGGCAGGGGTGATGGTGAATGCATGTTTGTATTTTCTTCCCTTCTCCCCTCCTCATTTCACGTCTTCATTCTCTAGCACAGGGCTATCAAATAGTGGGGAAAGGGCCCGCAGTGTAAGGATGAGGAGTGGGAGGGAACCGGGTCCAAGTGACACGGAGGAGGGTCCTGGGGGCCAGGCCCAGGCCCTCTGTTTGGCTGATCCGTGCTCTATGACAGGGAGAATTAAATGTGCTCTACTGGGCTTCCCTGGTGGCACAGTGGTTGAGAGTCTGCCTGCTAATGCAGGAGACACGGGCTCGAGCCCTGGTCTGGGAGGATCCCATATGCCGCGGAGCAACTGGGCCCGTGAGCCACAAATACTGAGCCTGCGCGTCTGGAGCCCGTGCTCCACAACAAGAGAGGCCGTGATAGTGAGAGGCCTGCACACCGCGATAAAGAGTGACCCCCGCTTGCCACAACTAGAGAAAGCCCTCGCACAGAAACGAAGACCCAACAGAGCAAAAATAAATTAATTAATTAATAAAAACTCCTACCCCCAACATTAAAAAAAAAAAAGTGCTCTACTTTTGATTTTGAAACATGTCAAGGGGCAATATCCCTCCCACATTAGAGCACAGGAAAGGGGCAGGGGTCGAGAGTGGCAGGGGAATTGGGGGTGGGATAAGTCAAGAGAAAGAAGAAATTGAGCCCCAGTAGCCTCAGCTGCTGGCTCAGTGACCGGGTGATCGGGAGATGATTCACCCTGTCCACTTGGGGGTGTAGGGAGTGTGCGGGTAGGAGAGGAGGTGAGGGTAGAGGTGGTGAGCACATCACAATCTGGGTCCTGTCCAGTTGATCTTTCTTGGGAAAAGCAGGGAAGGCGTTGAGCTTGGAGTCCCCCACCCCGCTGGAATCCCCTCGAGATACCCCTTCTCTCCAGAGTCTGAGTCAGGCCTGAGCCATCCAGCTGGGTCCGTCCCTGCCCCTTCTACAGAGGGGAAGCACAGTCGTGTCCCTTCCTGCTCAGCTCTTACTCATAATGATGCTGTGACAGAAGCCACCTGTCACTGGCCCCTGGCTGTACGCCAGGTGCAGGATAAGCATTTCACATTCTCACCACAACCTTCAGGGGCAGAGGCCACTCTTTCCCCACTTAACATATGGGGAAACAGAGGCTCAGGGAGGTGAACTTATTTGCCTAAGGTCCGAAAGGGCCCTGGCATAGCAGGGACTCCTTCCTGAGTCTGTGGGCCCCCAACGCAGCCAATCACCATGACATTCTCTTAGGAGGTGACGGGGGGTGAGGGGAGCAGAGCAAAGGACATGCTGAGGAGATCCTTGGGTCATCTGTCCCCTCGTGTGGTCAGGTTGGTCGCGGGTCATCTGTCCCCTCGTGTGGTCAGGTTGGTCGCCCTGGCTGGTTTCCCTGAGGTGATGGCACCCGAGGGTGTCGACAAGAATTGGGGAGACCTGAGGAGGACAGATATGGGGGTGCAGCTGGTCTGGGCTGAGAAGAGCACCTGTGGGGCAGTGAGGGAGCTGGCCCAGAGAATGGAGGGGAGTGGCCCGAGGCCCTGGAACCTTCAGGAAGGGAGGCAGAGGGCAGGCACCAGGGCTTTATCTGGCGGGGAGGACAGAGAGAACTGACATCTAGGATATACCTGCTGTGTGCCAAGCCGCGTGCCGGGAGCTGGGGACCCAGATCGGAATAAAGTTGCGTTTCCGCCTGAGGAAGCTCAGTGGAGTGGCGGAGGCCAGTGAGGAGCCATAGCAGCCGGGTAATGCGAGATGCGCTACCAGAGACAGATGCGCGAGATGCTCTGGTAGAGGGGAGCGAGGAGTGCATGCGGGCTGTAAAGGATGTGGGGATGGCTAGAGGAGGATGCCCGTTTAAGCTGAGTCTTGAAGGCAAGCAGTTGTTCACCAGGCAGCCCCTGGGAGAAGGGAGGCGGCGTGGAGAAGCTGCCGGGAGCTGGGGCAGCAGCACGGCAAAGGCAGGAAGGAGGCTGGGCCCTATGGAAGGAGCAGGGGAGGGGTGAGCAGGGTCCAGTAGGGGAGAGCCATGGGGGCTTCCCGGACCACTGGAGGGTGAAGCCGAGGGTAACTTTGATAAACACTTAGATTGGTATCAGAGAAGCGACTCTGACGGTCAGTGTGGAAGATGGACAAGTGAGGGCGTGGGGCTAATGGGGAGGCTGGGAGATCCTATCCTGAGGATGAGAGATGGAGAGTCCTGCTGACACTTACACCTGACACCCAGGCTGCCACACTGAATCTGGGCATCTTGAACGGGGCAGGTGACACCAGCCACCCCTGGCTCCCTCTCCTGGGTTCTGACCGAGGAAAAGGTGAAGCAGGGTGGCCCAGGATCCTGCAGATGGAAGCAGGAGGACACAGGCCAGACCGAACTTGTCGAGGGCCTGCTTTGTGCCAGCCACTAGGCTGGGTGCTTTGCCTGCCAGGGAGATGTCTTATGCTCAAACTTAAGACGAAAAAATGAAGGGTCGGAGAGAATGAGTAAGCTACCCCAGGGCACACGGCTGATGAAGTGGAATTGCACGCTGGGCCTCTCTGGCCTCAGAGCCTTTAGACTCTGCCAGGCTTGTGTTTTTCACCAGCTCTGAGATAGCTGCTGCCCTCATTTATTCACTCAGCAAATACTGATCTCAACCACGTGCTGGGGGGACTCTGGGGTGAATTAGTCACAGCAACTGGGTGCACAGAGCTCATGGCTCTACAGAGGAGAGGCACACACACATATACAAATACACACACACACACACACACACACACACACACACACACACAACACAAGGTATAAAGTGGTCCATGAGAAAAACATACAGACCCTTCAAAGAGATGATCTCCATCGGGACACTAAATGCTCTTGCAGAAGAAGTGGCTCAGAAGCCCTTTTCCTTCTCGTCTACTCACATCTTACGCCCTATTCCTTTGTCTTTCCAATTTTGCTCTCGTTTTAAAATGAGGGAACACAGGGTCTGGAAAGAGGATCCCTGTTCCTGCTTGCATATCCTTTCACCCAGAATGCAGTGATATGGAACATTCCCGCCTGTGCCAGGCCATCCCCACTATCACTTACGAGATGGTGCTATTATCATTCCCTTATAAAAGGGTAAACTGAGGCTTAGAGGGAGGGTCCTGGGCTTGTCCAAGTTCATTTGGACCCAGATCCAGACAGCCCTCCGCCTTTTTGCCTCCCAGGTTGAATGGAAGTGCGCTGGTCTGTATCCAGTGGGCACTTTAATTTAAAAGCATCAGACCAATTAGGTTCCCAATTGGAACAGTAAATATTTAAAACATTAAAAATTCTTTCATATAGTTTAGTTACAGTCTGGTCACTGTAGGGCTGGACAATGAATGGCCTCGAGGTTTACATGCACTTGCTCATCAGGAAAGTTGGCCTCACCTTCTTCTGGAAGCTTCTTGCAGAATGAGCCCTTGCTTCTGGTTTCATTTTATTCTGTAACCACTTTCCAGAATTTAAAAATGTGTATGTTAGATTCTCTAATCTATTTGTTCTAACCAGCCTCTGGGAGGGTAAGCATGAGGAAACCACAATTAAATGTGTGTAAATTTTTCTAGACAGCTGCAGAGAGTGGATTTTATAATCCAAGCCATATTTTAAATGCTTCAAGTGGTGTGGATGAATTTGACGTCTGCAGTAAATTATTTAATAATCTAAGGAAATCTAATTTCCTTCTCTCTTTCTCCTTTTCTCTCTCTTTCTTATAATGTTTTCTTTCATGCGAAGCTCTTTTTCCTATGTCAGGTCACCTTAGGTAAATGAGCCTAAGACTAGGTTAGGACGCCAGGGTTTGATGTCAGTTCTGCCACTTAATAGTATGTGGCCTTGTATAAGTATCTCATGTTGCCAGGTCTTGGTTTCTTCAGCTGTAAAATGGGTACAGTCTTCCTTATCTGGCCGGTTTGTCTTAAGAAGTAAACAAGCTGATGTATGTGAAGCGCTAGGTACAAATCTTGGCAGAAGGCAAGCTCTCAGGTTTTATACCCTAGAACTTTCTAATCTGATGGTGGTGAGAACGGTGAAAACAGAAAGTACAGAACTGTGGCTGAGTGCCGATCCAGGAGGGTACACACAGGGATTGTGGGAGCACTGAGAAGGGGAGCCCCACTTTCATGGAGTGGTTAGGGAGAAGTCAGAGTTAGGGACATTCAAGGTGGGTTTTGCAGAGTAAGAAGGAACTGTTCGCTCAATTACTTATGTATACCCTGCCTTATTGCAAATAAAGAGGTAATATGATTTATAGATATTCTACATGAAGGTAAAATAAGGTAAACGAGGAAATACGGTACAAGGGAAATAAAAAGAAGGAACTAAAATAAAACCATGGGACAGGTTAGGACATAAAACTGCTGGAGGTGATGAACACATTTGGCACTAAGCTTCTTAGCAATGAAAACAAAAAGGGAACACGATCAGGTTGGCAGTTCTCAGTCGTCGTGTTCACAGGATAAAAACAAATCAGGTGCCCAGGATGCGCACAGCTTTCCTGGGGCTAAGAACTGAGACGTGCTTTCCCCAGGGCCCCTCGACGAGGAAACTCTGTGTGGCATAGGCCTTAGTGATATCATTGCAATAATCATGTCGTTCCAATGTGAATGCTTCTGAGGGGGAGTGTGCCAGGCAGGGAACAGTGTTCTTGGCAGAGGGAACGGCATGAGCCCAGCTCCAAGTCTTTATCAGGGGTTCTTTGCAGGGAATGTCTGCTGGCCAATTCCCAGCATGGTTCTTGGGTGGGGTGACCCAGTGGGGCCTCGGAATACCTGTGGAAGCAGTCTGGGGGTGGATGGCATTGCATGGGGGGCACAGGAAGGACAATGCCGGGGTGTGGAGACCTGTTGGGATGAGACAAGTGTCCGGGTTTCTCTGGCCGTGTGATACGACCATTTGCAATCATGTTGGAGACTCAGAAGGCGGGGCCTTGGCAGTGGTGCAGGAAGCCTAATTGGCTGGGCTGCCTCCTGCCCTTGGTCCCCAGAGGCTGGTTGCCTTTATAAAGAAGTTGCAAGACTTTTTCTTGTATGAAATTAAAAACAGAAAACAAAAAACATACACTGCAGGCTGTCAGGAAGCAATGTGAGAAACCTGAGCTGCCCCACTGTCAGAGCCTCAAATTTTGGGGTTTTTGTCTGTTCTATTTCTGAGGCTGGTAAACTGGTTTCCTGTTTGTTGCAAAATGGGTGGTTGTCGCTGTCTGTGCCTGGCCTGGAGGGAGGTGGCCTCACCCGCTGAGGCCCGTTGTTCTCCCCTGAGCCAGTTCCCTTCTGAGCAGCGGCCAAAGAGGAACCCAGAATTGAGGGGGCAAGGAACTGGGGCACCCTGCCAGCTGCTTCCTGGGACACCCAGGGGTTTGAAGTCACCACACTCAGTTCTGCATTGCCTCTCTCTGGGAAGACTAGCTCTGTGTCACAAGAGGGGACCTTTCATACTCAAGGGTCAAATGAGAGATTCAGAAAGAGCGTGAGGGCGGGACTTGGAAGAAAGAGCCAGCTATTGTTAGAAGGGTCAGGGAAGAAGAGAGAAAAACTAACGTTCATTGGTACTTGTTAGGAAGCTGCCATTTTCACAGCTCTCTCAATTGTTGCATGTGATTCCCATTTTACAGATAAGGAGACTGAGGCTCAGAAACATTCAGTTGACTAGAGCCACTTACTCAGGAGCTGGCAGTCTGACCTGCCTTGGGGAGCAAGTTCAACATTCCTCTCTGATCCCTCTCCCCACACCTTTTTATTGAAGCTCCAAGAGGCAAAAAAGCTTGCAGAGACTCACATGGCTAGTTAGTAGCAGAGTAAGAAAGTTAGTTAATTCCTGGTTTCTAGTCTACTGGTCTTCCAAACTGCCTTAGATGCTTTCTAAACTGGCAGGGAAATGATGCCAGCCTGACCTGGGACAGAGTTGGAACTCCTAGCCAGGCAACCCAGGCCAGCCAGCCATGGAGTTTACATTTGTGAGCATTGCCTCTCTCTCAGAGCAGCTAGTTGGTGACAGACGGGGTCATAGGGTTCTGTTTTTCCCTGCCCCTCCCCCTCACTCCTCCACACGCCGTCCCAGATCCTGCAACTCCCCCATTGTCTTTTGGGGTAAAAAAATGACTGCCCTTCTAAAAGTGTAGGTCTGTTTTATTAGCTGGTTATTCCCTTTTATTGGTGTTTTTTCAACCTCCTCCTGGACGCTGGGGTGGGGGGCATTATTGTGAGGAGAACTGAAATCTATTTTCACATGTATATTTTCTCAAGCAACAGATGCTAAAAGTTATCATCGATTTCTTGCGGGAGTTCTTAAATTCCCAAGACTGGAACCAGTACCAGGGGGCATTCTCAGGTCTTAGTAGATCTTCTCAAATGCTTAGTTTTCTAGACTAACCCAAAGCAGAGCTGGGCACAGGGTCCGGTAGAGACATAAGAAAACCCATCAGCCTAGAGGGCATTGCCTTGAGGGGCCTCGGAGAGGGAAGCAGGGAGACCAACCTGGGGGTGGGGCGGTGAGAATGACCTGGTGGGGGGGGAGCTTTTGCTATCTGCCAGTGTCCCCTGCTTTGCTACCTCCTTCCCACTCCCTCTGCCTTGGATAATGTCCTCTCCCCATCACTTCCTGCTGAGGCCCCCCTTCCTTCCAGGCTTAGAACCGCGCAAAAAAGCCTTGCATCTTCTTCCTCCAAGCCCTGATGAGCCTTTGGTTATACTGCCTCTCTTCTGACCTGTCTTCACCGTACTTGCTTTTAAGTTCTTTGTGACTTTCTTTAACTCCACTTGGTAACTGTAGCTCCTTGAGTGTGAAGATGCCCTAATTAGAGTTCAGGGCCTGATAATGTAGAAGAAAGGGAGGCGGGGTGGGTAGGCAGGTGGGTAGTGAATTCCTTCCTTTGTCTCAGGGTAGGCTCTGGCTGGAACATTATGGGAGAGGCAGGGAAGGACAGTCCCAGCTCAAGCCCATCCTCCACCCCTGGGCCTGTCATCTCTCTGTATAGGAAGCAGTCTTGTCACTTGGGTTCCTGATGCCTCACTACTTTGCAGATTTTGTGAAAGGGGCACCCACCTTGTTTCTGCATCTTCTCCCCAGTGGCTGGCCACATTTGTGCTTTGTCCTTCGTTCCAAACCTTCCTGCTATTTTTGCTATCTACTGCTACCTAAAAAACGAATCCGAAACTTAGTAGCTCAGAACAATGATTTCTTATTTCTCACAGTTCTGGCTGGGCAGTTCTCCGCTGGGAACCATAGCTGCATTCAGCTCGTGTCAGGGCTGGGCTGGGAGGTCCGAGAGAGCCTCACCCCCATGCCTAGGGTCTCAGTGCTAGTTGGTTCTCCTCCATGTGGTCTCTCAGCCTCCAGGTGGCCAGACCCGGCTTCTTCACAGCACGTTGGTCTCAGGGTTCCCAGAGTTGTGAAGGCAAGGCTGCTAGGCTTTTGAAGGCCTAGGCCAGAACTGGCACAGCATCACTTCTGCCACATTCTTTGGGTTAAAACAAAAATCAAGGCCAGCCATATTCAAGGGGAGGGAAGATAGACTCACCCCTTGTTGACAGGAGTGGCAAAGTCACACTGCAAAGGCTCTGGGACTATTTAGCAATGATCCACTACACCCTGCTTTGTTTGCTTTGAGAGGGAAAATCCTCCTTTTGGAAACCTTTGTGAAATGGTTTCTAAGGAAGCCGTCTGAACATGGCATGGTCAAGTTCAGGAATTGATGCTCTGGTCCCTGCCTGCCCCAAAGCTCTGGAAGAGGCTGTTTGCAGAGTGGAGCTGGGGATGGCTGCTTCTAAGGAATGTGAACGCCCACCTTCTTGATTAACATGGGCAGCACCTTAGGGTGCACGGCCCCTGCACTGCATGAAGGGAGGGCTTTCTCAGGATTGGAGTCACAATTGTAACCTCAGGCACCACTCAGATCATGCTAAGTTTTCCCTGGAGTCCTGTGAGCATTAATCATTAATCCCCCTATGAAAATAGACCTGAATATATATATATATATATTTTTTTTTTTGCCATTTCAACATCTGTTTCTTGGGCTAAAGATATTTTAAAACTCTTCTTCCTGGGTGTAGAAGTTAGTTTTTTGTTTTGTTTTAACGACAAGCAACAGAAACTAATTCTCACTAACTTTACAAAAAAGAAGAAATGTATTAAAAGGGAATGGGGGCCTCATGGAATTGGTGGGAGGCTGAAGAATTGGGCCAGGAGAGAGCAAGAAGCAAAATAAAGGACTGACAGGTTGGAAACACATTTATAGTCTGGGGGAGTGCTCAGAGGGTACAGGCCAAGAGCTGCTGGAGCATCGGGGCTGGTATGTCTATGTCAGCCTGGGGGAGCTGGGGACATTTCACAGAATTGGCAGTGTAGACCTCAGAGGAAAAGTTGGGAAAAGCATTCAGGCTGGTGGAATAGCATATGCAAAGACACTGAAACTTGAGGTGAGCTTGTTTAGGGACCCGCAGGTAATTAGTTCAAGTGTGAGTGGCAGGAAAAGTATAGGAGGGAGGCAGAGAATGGAATGGGAGGTACTCACACCAGACGATGGACAGCCTTGAGTGACTATTGAGGAGTTGGTATTGTACCTTGTAGGCCAGAGTTTTCCAAACTGGGTTCCTGGAACTGTAGTGGCCTGAGAGATGCTAGTAGATGCCCCTTGAATAAAGGATTCCATAGCACATAAGTTTGGGAAATATGTATATTATTATGTATTTCTCTCTTGGCTGATCATCAAGATACTAAAGGCTCTGAGAAGTCCTGCAGTAAAGAAAACACGGGAGGAGACGAGCTGGGAGGCTGAAGTGATGCTCCAGGTGAGAAATGCTAGGTGCTCTCTGTGCACGAGCTCAGAAGGAGGTTTTCCTCCCTACCTACCGTAGTCCTGCAGGATGTTACAATTTTCTTGAAAAGGGAATGGGAAGAAGAGGGGGACTTGGTCGTAAATCCACTACAGTAGAAAGGGATGAAAGTGGAAAAAATTTTTCATGTGGAAAGTGAGCCCTCTGACAAAATGCTAAGTTTTTGCGGGCGGATGAACTTAGTATTTCTAGATTTGTTTTCATGACAAGGCCTCAGTTCCCTTTGGCTTTTGCTGAAAATGATATGTTTTCCCAGACTTGTGACTTTTGCTGCCATGGTTGAACATCTCTGCATTCTCGGCTCTAAAAGTGCAAAATATTTCCTCTCCTTCTGAGTCGTTCTCTTTAATTTTTTTAAATTATTATTTTTGTTTGTTTGTTTTTGGCCACATTGGGTCTTCATTGCTGCGTGCAGGCTTTCTCTAGCTGCGGAGAGCGGGGCCTACTCTTCACCACAGTGGCTCTCATTGCAGTGGCTTCTCTTGTTGCAGAGCACAGGCTCTAGGCACATGGGCTTCAGTAGTTGTGGCTCTAGAGCGCAGGCTCAGTAGTTGTGGTGCCCGGGCTTAGTTGCTCCACGGCATGTGGGATCTTCCGGAACCAGGGATCGAACCCGCGTCCCCTGCATTGGCAGATGGATTCTTAACCACTGCGCCACCAGGGAAGTCCCTAATTTTTTTTTTAAATGAAAAGAGGTGTGGAAATTAAAGATGCTCGTTCTTCCCTCCTCTTGGAAGAAGGGGAGGGAAGACTTTCCCAGAGGAATTCCTCCAGGGTAGAAGGACAGAAGTTAAGCTGGGACTACTGAGATGGTGACGTGTAGCCCGGAGGCTGGGTGCTTTGCTGTGCTCGCTGCGAGGCTCCAAACCCTGTGATTCCACTGCAGATTCAGGAGAGTGACGGCGGCTGGACCCTGGTTGCAAATGAGCAGAGGAGCCTGGAGCTTTAGCCAGGGCCTCGTGCTGGGCTGGGAGACACCCAAGCGTGGGCTTTGGGAGTGGACCCTCCACGTCCTCAAGAACATTCCTACCAGAAACCTCCACCATAAGAGGACACTGGTCGTAGGACTCTGGGTGACAAAGAAAGGGGCTCATCTGACAATGACTTTTTGCTTTGGTCATCCCTGCTCAAACCTGGAGAAAAAAGGAGAGGAAGACTTTTTCATCAGTTTCATAACATAGCTTCTGGAAGGATCAGTGAAAGATAAGAGAGAGGATGGCAGCCAACACCTATTAAGCGTCGACTTTACGTCAGGAACTTACAGCTGGTGTGTGTTTTCATCCACACGTGCATGTTGTCCTCAGTGCAAGCCTCTGATGTGCTTATTAATATTAATTGTAGGGAGGAGTGTGGGAGATGCTATTTTATTGGGTTTTTTTAAGTGTTTTCTTTTATTAATTATAAAATCACATGTTTATTTTAGGCAATTTAGAATATACAGAAACATACCAAGAAGAAAATAACAAATGCTGACACCTGGTAAGGGTAAATCACCTGCCCACGTTAGTAAGTGATGGAGTGTGGACTTGAACTAGAGAGAGGCCACAGCATGTGCCCCAGTCCTCTCTTCACCTATTCACTCATTCACTCAACCGCCATTGATTGAGTGCTTTCTGTGTATCATAGAAGACATCATCTAATTTAATTTCACAAGAAAAGAATCTGTCAGGAGGCAAAGTTAGTGGCAGGGCTGGGATGTATCTTCAATGTACGTTTAATACATGTACAGATACAGAAATAAATAGAGGTGTGTGTTTATGCTTGGGTTAGGATACAAACAATTATTTCCTAGCTCTGCCCACTAGCAATGACACTCCAGTAGAAATGAGCATACCCAGTACTAGATCTTAGTTTCTGAGTACCATTCTCCAGTAAAAGAAACCAGGGCTCCTTGGAGAAATGGCTGATTCTGGGGCTAGGCAGGGAAGCTACAACATGAGCCTGAAACATCTTGTAGTTCCAGAAAGTAAGGAAGTGCTTAAAACGAAAACCCAACAACACAAAATGTAAGGGTATGTCTAAAGGACATACAGGCCGACTAGAAAGAGCTCTCAATGGCCAAAGCTGAACAACTGGGGCAATAAAATAAATAATGATAACGTTGAATTATAACCAAAAGAATCCGTGAATCCATGTATTACAAATAAACAAATGAATAAATAAATAAGTAGGGAAGAAGGCACACATCTTCTTTGGAGAAGAATTCCAGTTGATATATGCTACTTCCCTTCCAGTAGATGGAGCTTAATGCCTTTCCCCTTGTGGATAAGCTAGACTTAGTACTCATTTCCAAAGAATAGAGTATGGAGAGAGAAAATAGTAAGTCATGGTTGATAAGCCCTTCAGACACCACCTTAACCAAATGACTAAGGTTAGCATCCTCAGTTCTAAGTCATGTTGCTATCATGTGACCCCAAAGATGATGAAAGGAGGAGGGCATGTCTCCTCTGTGGTATTCCTCTCAAAAACTTATAACCCAAGTCCAGTCACAAGAAAACATCAGATAGACCCACACTGAGGGATATTCTACAAAATACTGCACCAGTGCTCTTCAAAAATATTATGGTCATGAAAAGCAAGGAAGGACTGAAAAACTGTCACAGATCAGAGATGAGTGAGGAGACATGACAGCTACATACAATGTAGGATCCTGGATCAGACACTGGAACAGAAAAAGGACATTAGTGGAAAAACTGGTGAAATCCAAAGTCTGGAGTTTGGTAAATAGTACTGTACCGAAGTTAATTTTTCAGTTTTGAAAGACATATGATGGCTATGGAAGATGTTAACATTAATGGGAGCTGGATGAAGGGTATATGGGAACTTTCTGTACTATCCTTGCAATTTTCCTGTAAATCTAAGATTGTTTCAAAAATAAGTTTTTGAAAATTCTTCCTTGATAAAATAGGTGATGCACCAAAGAAATACAAAAGCCCAATAAACATAGAAAAAGTTCAGTTTGTCTAATAATAAAAAGGTGCAAGTTACAATAGTGAGAGATCATTTTTACCTGTTAAATTGGCAAACATTTTGTTATAAATCCTAACACTCCTAGTGCTATGTAGGATGTGGGGCACCTGGGCACTGTAAACAACCACTTGTAAGAGTACAAACTTGGACAAGCCTACAGCTAACATCATACTCAATGGTGAAAAGTTGAAATCTCCTCCTCTAAGATCAGCAACAAGACAAAGATGCCCACTCTTGCTACTTTTATTCAACATAGTATTGGAAGTCCCAGCCAGAGCAGTTAGGCAAGAAAAAGAGGTGAAAAGCATCCAGATTGGAGAGGAAGAAGTAAAACTGTCTCTCTTTGCAAATAACATGATATTACATATGAAAAACCCTAAAGATACCACCAAAAAAAATGTTAGAACTAATGAACAAATTCAGTAAAGTTGCAGGATATAAAATCAATATAAAGTATCTGTTGCTTTTCCATACATAATAATGAACTATTGGAAAGATAAATTAAGAAAACAATCCCACAATGCCATTTACAACTGCATCAGAAGGAACAAAAAATCTAAGAATAAATTAACCAAGGAGGTGAAAGAACTATACACTGAAAAGTATGCACTGTTGAGAGAAATGGAAGAAGACACAGATAAATGGAAAGATATTCCATGCTTATGGATTCGAAGAATTAGTGTTGTTAAAATGTTCATACTACCCAAAGCGATATGCAGATTCAATGCAATTCCTATCAATTTTTCATAGGAAGAGAACAAACAATCCTAAAATTTGTATGGAACCACAAAAGACCGCAAATAGCCAAAGCAATCTTGAGAAAGAAGAACAAAGCTAGAGGCATCACTCCCTGGTTTCTATTGCAAAGCTGTAGTAATCAAAACAGTATGGTATTGGCATAAAAAACAGTCACAAAGATCAATGCAACATATCAGAGAGCCCAGAAATAAACCCACGCATATAAGGTCAATTAATTTATGATGAAGGAGCCAACAATGTACAATGGGCAAAGGACAGTCTTTTCAGTAAATGATGTTGGGAAAAATGGGCAGCCACATGCAAAAGAATGAAACTGGACCACTATCTTACACCATACACAAAAGTTAACTCTCAAAATGGATTCAGGACTTGAATGTAAGATCTGAAACCATAAAACCCCTAGAAGAAAAACATAGGTGGTAAGCTCTTCAACAGTGGTCTTGGCAATGATTTTTTGGATTTGACACAAAAAGCAAAAATAAATAAATAGGACTGCATTAAACTAAAAAGCTTCTGCACAGCAAAGGAAACCATCAACAAAATAAAAAGGCAACCTACTGAACTGGAGAAAGTATTTGCAAATCATATATCTGATAAGGGGTTAATATCCAAAATATATAAAGAATTCATACAACTCAATAGCAAAGAAACAATCCAATCAAAAAATGAGCAGAGGATCTGAAGAGACATTTTTCCAAAGAAGACTTACAAATGGCCAGCATGTGCCTGAAAAGATGCTCAACATCACTAATCATCAAGGAAATGCAAATCAAAACCACAATGAGATACCACCACACACCTGTCAGAATGGCTGTTATCAAAAAGACAAGAAATAACAAGTGTTGGTGAGGATGTGGAGAAAAGGGAACCCTTGTGCACTGTCGGTGGGAGTGTAAATGGGTGCATCCACTACAGAGAACAATATGGAGGTTCCTCAAAACATTAAAATTGAACTACCATATGATCCAGCATCCACTTCTGGGTATTTATCCGATGGAAACAAAAACACTAATTCGAAAATATATATGCATGTTCACTGCAGTATTATTTACAATAGGCAAGACATGGAAACAACCTAAATGTTCATCAGTGGACATGGTTATTCACCCATAAAAAGAATGAAATTTTGCCATTCACAATAACATGGATGGCCCTTGAGGGCGTTATGCTAAGTGAGATAAGTCAGACAGAAAAAGATAAATACTGTGTGGTCTCATTTCTATGTGAAATCTAAAACAAAACAAAAACAATAAACAGAAAAGCAAGCTCATGTATACAGGGAACAGATTGGTTGTTGCCTGAGGTAGGGGGTGAAGGGAGTGGAAGTGGGTGAAGGGGATCAAAAGGTACAAAATTCCAGTTATAAAATGAGTAAGTCATGGAGATGTAATGTACAGCATGGTGACTGTAGCTAATAATACACCGTCGCACATGTGAGGCTAGAAGAGTGGATCTTGAAAGTTCTCATCATGAGAAAAAAGATTTTTTGTAACTGTGGTGATGGATATTAATTGGACTTACTGTGGTGATCACTTTGTAATGTATACAAATATTGAATCATTACACTGTATATCTGAAACTAATAATGTTATGTCAGTTGTCCCTCAATTTTTTAAAAAAGTACAAATTGCTACAGATATCCCAAGGGAAGTATGGCAGTATATATCAAATAGTTGTGCATTTTCACTCATAAGTTCCCCTTTCAGGAATTTATACTAATAAAATACTCACTGATGTGGATAAGGATTACCTAGAAGGAGGCTCTGTATATCATTGTTTGCAATAGTGAAAGACCGGAAACAATCCATATATACAGGAATGTGGGCACTGGTTCTACTAGTTCTAATACATACATACAGTGACATACCATGTATCAAAAAAATGGTATGGTAGAATACTGTTTAATATATGGAAAGATTTTTTTGGTGTAATAAATGAGAAGAGAATGTATACACAGAATGATACAAATTTAGGAAAAAAGCATGTACATGTATATAAAAATATTTAAAGGCCAAATACCAAAATGTTTATAAGAGTAATTTCTGAGTGGTGGGATTACCAGTAATTTTTGATTTTCCTCTTTGTGCTTTTTTATATATATATTTTCAAAATTTTCAATACTTTTGTTTCTTGTGCAAAGGACCTATATGCTAAGCCCCCTCGGGGGGAGTCACAGTGCCTGTTAACATGGTAAAAGTTCTGATTCCTGCAGGACAGAAACGTTTCTACTTATAAACTCAGTTTTCCCTTTATTTGATCAGGTTTTTTTCATTGCTTTATTCCCAGAATTATGCCCAGTACATAATAGGTGTTCAATATATGTTTTGTGAATAAATAAATGAATGAATGAATGAATGCTTATGACCAAGTGGGAAATACACAGCTGAGCCCCCTCCTCAGCATACCGTCTTCCCACCTGCTCTGCTGGCCTTTCCCGCAGGGCAGCTTCCTGCCCCTTTGAGTAAGACCCACAGGAACCAGTGCTGGGACATTGAAACCCAAGCAGTGGGCAGAGAAGTGAAGGACTAGAGGAGTGGCCAGATTAAGAGAAGGATCTTTACAGCAGAGAGCATCCCTGATGAGGCAGAAGAAGCCCAGAAAGCTGGACAAGATGTTTGGAGCAACAGGCCTTCCCAGGAACAGACTGCATGGATGTCCTGGGTCATCCCAGAAGGTCTCAGGCCCCAAGTTCCCAGAACCCAAGGTCTCTGTGGTGGCATGTGATCCTGGGTATGTCCACTGGCTTCAGGGCACACAGGGTGGCAGCTTCCCAGGGCAGCCCACTCTTGTATGTGCCAGTTCTGATGCTTGGGGAGTTCTTTAGGCTGAACTGAAATCCTCCTCCCTGTAATTCCCGTTGATCATTAGCCTTCTGGGGGAATGGTCCTATCATCCTACAATGTAGTGGTCATCCATATCTGGAAGAACGGAATCCAGGTTCCCTGAACCTTCTCTCCTGGCCATTCATCTCCCTGTCCTTCAGGGACACAACCTGAAGGCTCTAGAGTCAAGAAACGCATTCACACACAGCTTTAAGTTCCTCTGCATTTCCTGGTATGGTTTGGGTAGTTCTCCCACTTTTCTCTGTTTTCTGTCCATGTATCTTTCACGTATGCACTGAAGCTTGAGCAGAACTGCCCCAGTGCAGATTTATTTTTTAAATGTTTTTTTTTAATTTAAAAGTATTTATTTATCGGGGTATAGTTGTTGTACAATGTTGTGTTAGTTTCTACTGTACAATGAAGTGAAGTAGAGTTCCCTGTGCTACACAGCAGGTTTGCATTAGTTATCTATTTTATACATATTAGTGTATATATGTCAATCCCAATTTCTCAATTCATCCCACCCCCCCAACCTCCCTTGGTGTCCGTACATTTGTTCTCTACATCTGTGTCTCTATCTCTGCCTTGCAAATTGGTTCATCTGTACCATTTTTCTAGGTTCCACATATAGGTGTTAATATACAATATTTGTTTTTCTCTTTCTGACTTACTCGACTCTGTATGACGTCTCTAGGTCCATCCATGTCTCTACAAATGACCCAATTCCATTACTTTTTATGGCTGAGTAATATTCCATTGTATATATGTACCACATCTCCTGTATCCATTCTTCTGTTGATGGACATTTAGGTTGTTCCATGACCTGGCTATTGTAAACAGTGCTGCAGTGAACATTGGGGTGCATGTGTCTTTTTGAATTATGGTTTTCTCTGGGTATACGCCCAGTAGTGGGATTGCTGGGTCATATGGTAATTCCAGTTTTAGTTTTTTAAGGAACCTCCATACTGTTCTCCATAGTAGCTGTATCAATTTACGTTCCCACCAACAGTGCAAGAGGGTCCCCTTTTCTCCACACCCTCTCCAGCATTTATTGTTTGTAGATTTTCTGATGATGCCCATTCTAACTGGTGTGAGGTGATACCTCATTGTAGTTTTGATTTGCATTTCTCTAATAATTAGTGACGTTGAGCATCTTTTCATGTGCCTCTTGGCCATCTGTATGTTTTCTTTGGTGAAATGTCTATTTAGGTCTTCTGCCCATTTTTGGATTGGGTTGTTTGTTCTTTTGATATTGAGCTGCATGAGCTGTTTGTATATTTTGGAGATTAAGCCTTTGTCCATTGATTTGTTGCAAATATTTTCTCCCATTCTGAGGGTTTCTTTTCATCTTGTTTATGGTTTCCTTTGCTGTGCAAAAGCTTTTAAGTTTCGTTAGGTCTCATTTGTTTATTTTTGTTTTTATTTCCATTACTCTAAGAGGTGGGTCAAAAAAGAATCTTGCTGTGATTTATGTCAAACAGTGTTCTTCCTATGTTTTCCTCCATGAGTTTTATAGTGTCTGGTCTTACATTTAGGTCTTTAATCCATTTTGAGTTTATTTTTGTGTATGGTGTTAGGAAGTGTTCTAATTTCATTCTTTTACATGTAGCTGTCCAGTTTTCTCAGCACCACTTATTGAAGAGGCTGTCTTTTCTCCATTGTATATTCTTGCCTCCTTTGTCATAGATTAGTTGACCATAGGTGCACGGGTTTATCTCTGGGCTTTCTCTTCTGATCCATTGATCTGTATTTCTGTTTCTATACCAGTATCATATTGTCTTGATTACTGTAGCTTTGTAGCATAGTCTGAAGTCAGGGAATCTGATTCCTCCAGCTCTGTTTTTTTTTCCTCAAGATTGCTTTGGCCATTAGGGGTCTTTTGTGTCTCCATACACATTTTAAGATTTTTTTGTTCTAGTTCTGTGAAAAATGCCATTGGTAATTTGATAGGGATTGCATTGAATCTGTAGATTGCTTTGGGTAGTATAGTCATTTTTACAGTATTGATTCTTTCACAGTATTGATTCTTCCAATCCAATTCATTCTTCCCTGGTGGCGCAGTGGTTGAGAGTCCGCCTGCCGATGCAGGGGACACGGGTTCGTGCCCCGGTCCAGGAAGATCCCACATGCCGCGGAGGGTATATCTCACCATCTGTTTGTGTCATCTTTGATTTCTTTCTTCAGTGTCTTATAGTTTTCTGAGTACAGGTCTGTTACCTCCTTAGGTAGGTTTATTCCTAGATATTTTATTCTTTTTGCTGCAATGGCGAACGGGATTGTTTCCTTAATTTCTCTTTCTGATCTCTCATTGTTAGTGTATCGGAATGCAGGAGATTTCTGTGCATTAATTTTGTATCCTGCTACTTTACCAAATTCATTGATTAGCTCTAGTAGTTTTCTGGTGGCATCTTTAGGATTTTCTATGCATAGTATCATGTCATTTGCTAACAGTGACAGTTTTACTTCTTCTTTTCCAGTTTGTATTCCTTTTATTTCTTTTTCTTCTCTGATTGCTATGGCTAGGACTTCCAAAACTCTGTTGAATAATAGTGGCAAGAGTGGACATCCTTGTCTTGTTCCTGATCTTAGAGGAAATGCTTTCAGTTTTTCACCATCGAGAATTATGTTTGCCGTGGGTTTCTTGTATATTGCAGACTTGAATCTAAGTCAAAGTCCTGGTGGGAGGGAAGGCCCAGCCAGATGGCTTCTGCAGGGCTGCCTGTCTCCTGCTCACTGACCTCCTCACAGCACTGACTTCTGTGCTCCTGGGTAGTGAGTGGCTCCAGAAGGTCAGGTTTAAGGCATCTGGGTGTTTTCCCCTTCACTTCTTGAGCCTCCTGCCTTGGGGCATGAGTGTCTGCTCATTGCAGCAGAGAGAGGGACCTGGGGAGGGGCAGGTGGTGACTGGCAGGGCCACCACGGATAGAAGCCAGAGCTCTAAACAAGGTTTCTGTGAGCACCAGAGAAGCTGGAAGGGAGGCGGTGTTACACATTCATTCATCCAGTCAACACACATTTTGGGAGCCTTGTGCCCAAGAGCAGGCCCTGTTGCCCCATCCTCCCCCAAGGCCACGGCCCTGCCCCTGAGTTCACCTCCCAGGCCTGAGAAGATGAATCCTGTCTTGGAGAACGTTCCCTGAACAACTTCACTTTTGCCTGATGTTGCCGGTCCTGGACTAGATGTCAGAAACAAGGACGGATGACATGGCTCCTGCCTCAAGCAATCTAGGACCTGGGAGGTGCAGATGGACAAAAAAATGATGACATGGTAGAGATGCTATGGTAGAGATTTGGGGGCATACAGGACAGGAGGAGTGCTTACTTCTACCTGGCTAGCGTGTGGCGAGTGTGTCTGCACAGGCTTCCTGGAGGAGGTGTCCCTTGAGCTGGGTCTGGAAAGCCGAGAAGGTGTTCCCAGGCGGCTGAAGAAGGGGTGTTGAGGAGAGGGCAGAGGGTGTGATGCCTGAGAAAAATATGATGCTTGAGGAAACCAAAAATAAATAAGTGGGTTTGGAGTCGAGAAAGGAAATGTATGTCTGGAGAGAGAAGTAGGAGCCAGATCAGGAAATGGCTTGTAGAGCTATTGTATTGGATGGGATTAGAGTTTCTGTATGTAAAACAGCCACAGCAAACTAAAACGACAGTGGTTTAAATACATAGGGTTTATTTTCCTTTCTCATAAAAGAACCAAAGGTAGCCAGCCTAGGCTTACTGTGTGCCGTCCACAATATCCAAGCTCCTCTCTTTCAGGCCCTCCATCCACAAAGCATGGCTTCCATCCTGAAGGCCGCCTCATGTTCTAAGATGGCTACTGAAGTGCCAGCCATCACATCCAATTTATATAAAGCAACAAGAGAAAAGCAGAAGAGCCATGCAGCCATCTGTGCTCCTTTCAAAAAGACTTTTTGGTAGTTCCTCCCAATGATTTGCCCCTACATCTTATTGGCCAGGGGTTAGTCACCTAGCTGCAAGAAATGAGGGGAGGTAAGAGTTTGCAGGATGAAAAAAACCTCATTTCAGCAAGGTGTTCAAAGGTCAGAAGGAGTTTGTCCATCAAAGAAAGGGAATAGGGTGTTCCAGGAAGAAGCAGCAGCAGGTGCAGAGGTGTACAGGTATGAAGGAGCATGTGCTGTTGGGGGGACAGTGAGTGGATGTGACTGGCTCAAAGGTAGACTGTGTGTGTACACAAAATGTGTGTGTGCATGTGTGTCTATACATATGTGTGTCATATGTATGGGGAAGGGTTAGGAGGGGTTCTGAGAGGGAGGATGGGGCAACTATGACAGACTGGAGGGAGTTTGGACTTGATTCTGCAGGAAAGGGTGAATCATGCAGACTTTCAGCGCATAAGTTAATCAGATAGGAGTTTTTGGAAGCTCAGTCTGAACACTCAGGTCAGGGAGAGAGAACGGGCCTGCGGGTACTGGTGTCAGAATGTGTGCATCTTATTCATGGGACAGTAAGGGAAAGTGAGACAAACCAGGATGGGTGTTGGAATCAGGGAAGTGAAGTTGTCTTGGAGGGAAGGGCCACGTTGTGGAGGCCTGGAGACTTGCTATCGTAAGAAACAGGGAGCCACTGAAGTTTTGGTAGTCGGGTTTCCTAACTATGGATTTTCCCATGGCCAGTGGGGTCATGTCTTCAGCAGGGATGCTTGCTCTGGCTTTTGGTGGAAGGAAAAAAGGAAACTCACTTTACTCTCTCTACATTGCCTCTTACCTCCTTTTGCAGATCTGAAAATGAAAACACAGAGAGGTTAAGCAACATATCCTCAGTCGCACAGCTAGGAAGTGGCAGAACCAGAGAAGCCAGTTCCACCAGTCACCTCTGACCCTGGAGAAACACCTGACTCTGTTTCCTAGACTGGTGGCTGTTACTCTGCGGGGTTATTTTGTTTTACATGACATGGGGTTTGACCTGGATGTTATGTGTGATCCTATCTGGTGACAAGCCACGTATTCATAGCTTTTTACATGTACTTATTCAGATGAAGCGTTGATGCGTCTCGTACTGAGGCAACATGACTGGGAAGACAGGAGGAAGGTCTGGTCCCAGCCCAGCCGGTGACAACACCAGCGGCTGAGGTCCCAGCCCTTTACTTCCTGTTCAAAGTTGCCTTTTCAGTGAACTGGAGAGTTCAGACTAAATGAATATTTCCCAAATCATCTGTGTTCCACCCTCACAATTCACACCACACCAACCTATCCCCTAGACTATTATTTATTTAAATTTTTCTTTAAATCTATTTACATTGATATTTTTTTTTCATCCAGTTTTGACCTAAACATGGGTCTGTAAAATCATGGGTTTGTTTTGATTTGATTTTCTCTAAGTCACATTAAAATAAACTCATAACTATAAATAAAACACCAAAATTTGTCTTTATAACGATAGTAATAATAATAGCTACCAAATGTTGAACTGAGCACTTCCCTAAGCAGAGTAATGTATAAACTCAGTTCATCTTTGCAGTAACCCTATGAGGTACGTACTTTATTAGCCCCATTTCACATATGAGGAAACTGAAGCAGAGTGACTGTGTAACGCGCCCAAGATCACACAGCGAGATCCACCTCAAATAAACTTATAATCCTCCAGCAGTACCTGCTCCCCATCTTGGGAAGCCCAAGGCAAGGCCTGGCTCTGTCTGAGGTGCCACGATTCTACGATAGATTTTGCTGCAGGGGGTGTGGTGACGTGAGTGTGGCGATGTGAGCTGGCCCGTGATGACTGCGGTCCAGGGAAGGCGGTTGGTGCCCAAAGAGGGAAGGAGTGTGTAAGGATGATACTGATTCCCTGCGGACCAGGAGAGATGGGGAGCAGAGAGGTAAGGTGGCTACAGGGTTTTGCTCCAGTGTCCCCAGAGCTGGAGGGACCCCTGACAGGAAAAGACTTGGAGATTGGCAGGGGATACGGGATTCTGCTAAAGTGGGAAGAAGGCTGGGCTCAGCTACCAGACAAGTTGAGATGGAGGACAAAGGAGCAGCTGGCTGACGTGCCTTCCTTTCCACAGGCAAGTTGCTAGGCACTTATTTGGAGTTTTCCTTATTCCATTTGCCATTCATTTCTAACAGAATGATTTGCATCATTCCCAGCTTTCTTCAAATTTCACTTCCCTGGATGAGATGCAATTCAGAGAAACCCTTGTGCCCAAGGCACTAATTACCTGGACCACATCCCAGGACGCCCTTGCTAGCAGGATGCCTGGTGACTCACCTGTGCTTCCCTGTAACAAATGGACTTGGCCGGGCCCCAGAGCGCATCAGAGCTGCGGGACCCACTGTGCTTTGTTCCCAACTGGGAAGCGGGACTACCTGGCCACGCCCTCCCGCTCAAGCCTCTCTCTCCCTCGTCCCCATGGGGCCCCTGGCTCCTGACCTGCGAGGGGTCACTGGCTGGGTTACTTTGCCTCCCTGGGTCTGTGCTCATCTGGATGCAGCCCAAACTGTCTCCTAGTAATTTTGAGGAGTCCTCTATGGGGTCTCCTATATACCCACCACGCTGTGCATCAGCTGTGGTCCCCACGGGCTTCCGTTCCCTTCCTTCCTTCCTGCTCTGGTTCCCACTTAATCACATCTGCCTCCCTTGAAGCTGCTCAGAGAAGCTTCATTCTTGCTGCCACCTATCAGGTGGTGGCCACTCCTTGCCAGGGGGCTCGGTCTGGACGGTCCCAAGGCCTCCAGTCCTCGGGCACAGGGCAGTGTGGACTCTGGAGAGAGACGGGAAGCTGGGTGGAGATAGAGGTGGTACTTTACCACCTGAGCCCCAAAGCATCATGCGTGGGCCCAAAGTCATAGGAAACCCCTCTCGAGTAGTTCCTTTGGCTTCTGTCTCTGACCTCTCTCTCTACAGGAGCTCAGAACTGGCCAGGGGACCTACGGACATCCACCCCCCTCCTTACTTATTTCTCTCACTCCCTCTGCCCTACCCCTCACCAAAATTTCTCCTTTCCCAGCTTGAAAATCACCTTGCACACAGGTGGAACCACATACAAAGTGATCTGCTGTGTGTGTGGAAGGAGCGTATGCATATGTGGGGAGGAATTATTGTCCATGTCTGTGCTGTCCAATATGATAATCGCTTGAAATGTAACTAGTGCAGCCGAGGAACTAGATTTTTTATTTTCATTTACATTTGAATTTAGAAATAAAGCAGCATAGAACAGTTTCCCATGAAATACAACTTTATTGTTTTGGAAGTACTGCAGTTCACTGTTTAACCTCCAGTAAGATGTTACTGTTCTGTCATAGTGTGTATGTCAGATGCCAGCATTGCTTCTAGTACCTCATTAATCGCTTCTTATATTTATTACTCAATGAAATGATAGTATTTTGGATATATTGCGTTCAATGAAATATGTTACTAACATTAATTTCACCTTGTTTCTTTTTCCTTCTTTAACGTGGCTATGAGAAATTTACTCGTATCACTCATATTGTATTTTTATTGGACAGCATTGGTCTAGAGTAGGAATTGGCAATCCTTTTCCGTAAGAGGCCAGAGAGTAAATATTTTGGGCCTTGTGGGATATCTGGTCTCTGTCACAATTACTCAGTTCAGCGTTGTAATGCTAAAGCAACCATAAACAATACAGAAGTGAATGAGTGAGCTGTGTTCCGATAAAACTATATTTATAAAAGCAGGTGGCAAGTTGAATTTGACCTGTGAGCTCTCATTTGCAGATAACTGCTTTAGGCAGGCAACAGGAAGTGAACTGTGAAATGAACTGGAAGTGATGAGGGTTAAAGGAGCATCCTTAAGGCTGGGCTGAGAAGGAAGGGCAGGCCCTGAACAGAGGATGGAGTAAGAAAAGTCCTCCTGCAGGAATAGAGGAGCAGACCTACTGGAGAACGGACTTGAGGATATGGGGAGGGGGAAGGGGGAGTTTTGACAGGGCGAGAGAGAGTCATGGACATATACACACTAACAAATGTAGTAAGGTAGATAGCTAGGGGGAAGCAGCCGCAAGGCACAGGGATATTAGCTCGGGGCTTTGGGACAGCCTGGAGGGGTGGGATGGGGAGAGTGGGAGGGAGGGAGCCGCCAGAGGGAAGACACATGGGAGCATATGTATAGCTGATTCACTTTGTTATAAAGCAGAAACTAACACACCATTGTAAAGCAATTATACCCCAATAAAGATGTTTAAAAAAAAAAAAAAAGAAGTTATGCAGTGCCCAAACAGGGGTACACATCCCTTTAGTCATTGTGGTTATTTAAGAAGAAAATAAAAATATTATTTGGTTTTTAAAAAAAAAAAATAGCTTTGCTTTCAAAAAAAAAAAAAAAAGAAAAGTCCTCCTGAAAGACAACAGGGGGGAAAGGAAACTCACATCTGCTGAGTGCCTAGTGTGTGCCTGGCATTTTTCACATATTGTACTTGTATTAACTACGTTAATCCTCTCAACAAAACTGTAGGGTGCATACCGGTACCATAATTAACCCGTTTTCTAGATGAGGTACCAGGATGCATTCCCAGCCTGGCCCAGATCCTGTGCTCTCTGCTGCTTCTTATGTGCTGTTCCCTTTCCTCGCTGCATCTCCCAACACTCTTATGAGGTAAGTGTTAGTAACCTAACTTCACATGAACACCTGGGGCTTAGTGGGGACCAAACTTGCCTGAGCTCCACACCTGGTACCTGAGCCTGCCCTTGGTCCTAGGTCACCCGCCTTCCAAGCAAGATCTCCTTCTGATGCGTGTCTCCTTGCAAGGAATGCTCTTGTCTGCGAAGCCAGGTCTTCATGCCTCCCTGTTCCGGCATTGAATCCCTGGCATGTGTGGTGAAGGTGATGTCTTTTGGAGAGCCAGACGCCCTTCCTGCTCCTCCTGGGCGCTGGTGGGAGCCCCTGGGGGCCTGGGAGCTGGCTGGGCTTCTGGACTCTATGTCACCTCCTCTCCTTCATCAGAGGCCAAAGAAAAGGAGGTAGCACCTTGATAACCCACTTGAAAAAGTCACTTGACTTCATGCTTTTCAGTTACCATCTCCTGGGTTCTTACTGGTCCAAGGAAGCCACAAAAAGCCCGGAATAGGGGACACCAGAGAAGCATTTTTCAATATACATATATAAAGTGAAGCAAAATTGGTATCACAGCTTGTATACAGCTTCATATTCTAGTTTTTGGTCTCATTTAATGTTACCATGGATAATTTCCCACACCAATAAATATCGTGCCCCGGTCCGGGAAGATCCCACATGCCGCGGAGTGGCTGCACGTGAGCCGTGGCCGCTGAGCCTGCGCGTGCAGAGCCTGTGCTCCGCAACGGGAGAGGCCACGACAGTGAGAGGCCCGTGTACCGCTAAAAAAAAAACCAAAACCAAACAAACAAACAAAAAAACAGAAGTTTTAGTGTCCTCCCAATATTCCCAATATTTTGTAGAGTTGTTATTTATTTAACCACTACTCCTTTTGCATACAGAGGTTGTTTCCAGCTGTTTTGCTGTTATAAATAATACTATGATCCCCAACTTTGAACCTAAATTTTTGATCTCTTACACTGTTGGTCCATTTAGATTCCTAGGAGTGGAATTAGTCAAAGGGTGTAAAATTCTGAATGTGGGCCCCCTCCACTCCCCATTCCTTGCCTACTCAGCCAGTTGTAGGGCCTCTTGGGCTGATCAGATGACAGCAGATGACATACAGGAGAAATGAAAGCAGCAGAAGGAGCTGAACTGATACTTATGTAGAAGGGCCTGGAGGCACGGCCGGAAAAGAAAGATCCCGGAGGGAAGACGGGCTGAGAAGAACTTGGCCAGAGAAGAGGGGGGACTGAAGAATGCAGTCGGCAGGTGTAGGAAGCAGAAGGGAGCCATCTGAGCGGCTGCCCTGTGGAGGGACCCTTGCACACGAGAGAAGGAGGGCTGTGGGTGTTTAGGAAGCTTGGCCGTGACCCATGCCTACTCATTTCCCTTTGCTACCTCCTTGGGAGAACTCAGTCAAGAATTAACAATGCTTTCCCAAACGTGGCAAGCTCGGTTTGTGTTTCCTTTGGATGGAGCACCCTGCCAAGATGGATGGACATTCAGATCCAGTTTTATCTAGGCTTGCAGGGCTTTGAAAGAGATTTTTGAATTATCTGCCCAAAAAAAAAAAAATTATAAAAGCTTACGCTCTAAGCAGGAGGCTGTTTCATGCCACCCTCGCTAAAATGGCTAAAAATTTCACAAGAGCATTTTCTATGTAAACTAGGATGTGATGGTAAGAAGACTACACTAAATTTATGAAACCTGATTGTAAGCCAAGATCTGATTAATTTGCTTGAGCAGGTCATGGAAGCACTCAGGTCTCTGTCCCATTATGCATGTCAGCAGCTGGTCTGACCCAGCCCCTCTCAGTGTGCAGCGCTGCTGCTGCAGCCCTGAACATCCCCAGGCTGCCCCACCCAGCCGGCACACGAGCAGTAAGTCTGGGGCAATCGCTCTCCCTGTTCTGAGTCCAAGGATTCCTCCAGAGCAGCACCGACTGATGCAAACATGATGCGAGCCCCCAGTGGGAATCACGTGTATCATTTTGAATCCTCTGGTTGCCACATTAAAAAAGTAAGAAGAAACAGCTGAAATCAATTTTAATAATACATTTCCTCTAACGCAACATATCCAAAATGATATCATTTCAACATGTCATCAATATTAAAAAATTAATAAGCTATTTGACGTTCTTTTTTAAAAATACTATGTCTTCGAATGCCAGTGTGTTTTTTACCCTTAGAGCAAATCTCAGTGTGGACCAGCCGCCTTTCAATAGCCACAGGTGACTTGTGGCTTCCATTTCAGACAGCACAGCCCTACAGCCTGGAGTCCACCTTCCCCAGTAACAGCCCAAGGCAGGCGGGGTAGGCGGGGAGGCGGGGTCCTGGGCTTCCTGACGGAATGATGCTCTCCAGAAGCACAGCTGCCTCTACAGGCTGCAGGTTGCCCCGAGCAACTCGGCCTGATTTGGTCACATGTCTCTGTGCCCCTCTGCAGACTCAGATCCCCCATCCTTCCTCTGCATGGTCCCTGCAGAGCCAGGCAGCTTTTTATTCCTAAGCCCTGGAAGCCAAAGGACCAGATTCTATGTCCTTCCCCAGATAATGGGCTACTTGCCCCACCCTGCACCTCTCTTGGGAAGAGCTTCCTTCCATGATTCTGGCCACGGCCACTTGCCTTGACTGACCAGTGCAAGGACAGCGACCTTCATCAATTCTGGGGGGCGCCTTACGTTCCCCCCTTTCTAAGGGGTCTCTGTCCTCAGTGGGTGATTTTCTGGCCCCATGATTCTGAAGAACACCCATAAACGTCATCTCCAGCAAGACAGCCAGCTGTACTTACAAAGCAGGGCTGGAGCAGATGACCTTGAGGGTCTCCTCCATCTCCAGCCGTTCTTATGCTGTCATGTCAGGACCCTGTGTTCTCAGGAAGCTGGGGGGAAAGATGATCCTTTACTTTTCTTTCCCTTTGCGTTAAACAACAGTGACTGGAGAGTGTCCTGAAAGTGCCTGGTGGCTGCAGGATTACCCCCCCGCTGCCCCCAGTATATTGCTCTGCAAACCCCTCGCCCTGCAGCGCCCAGGTGCCCTCCTGCCCACTCTCCTTTTGTCAAGTGGCACATGGAGGTGTCATTTATTGTAGCATTCTGACAAATAGAAGCCATTCTTCTGATTTACAACCCTGCAACCTCCTCCCTTTGAGTCGGGGTGTGATTCATCTCTTTAATGTGATACTTCCGAAGCGTGCGGCTCGCTCAGGGGCTGAGTGTGGAGTGAACCCTTCCTGCCAGCCTGCCCCCTCGGGCTCCTCCCCACTCGTCCTGACCCCCACACCCCGTGAAAACCAAGCCGGTGACAGCTTCTGCCAAAGGGCTTAACTTTTCCCCCTTGATTCTACCCTGGGAGTTATTCTATGCGGGTCCTGGGAGGACGCGGCAGGGCCCCTGAGAACGAACACTGATTTCCATCCAGCTGCAGCCCCGAAGGTTTGACTTGGTTTGGGAGGTCTAGGTTTGAAAACCATGGCCCGGGCACTGTGAAGACCTCTTGTTGGGAGGGACAGTGATAGAAATGGAGGCTACCCTTGTCGCACCCCGACCTCCAGGCTTTTCAGTTCTGACCTGGTTACATAATCCCCTAAGTGCTTTGTGGAGGCTCCAACGATTTCCCTTGGTTAATTACCATTCGCTCACTGATTCACTCAGCAAACAGGCATTAAACTCCTCTCTGTGCTCACACTGCTCTTTTTTTTTATTGTGGTAAAATATACATAACCTAAAATGCACCCTTTTAACCACATTTAAGTGTACCATTCAGTGGCGTTCACTCTATTCACATCGTTGGGCAGCTATGCCACCAGCCACCTCTGGAACCTTCTTCATCTTCCATAACTGAAACTCTGTCCCCATGAAACACTGCCTCTCTCCTCCACCTCCCTTCAGCCCCTGGCATCACCATCCTACCTTCTGCCTCTATATAAGACTACTTTAGGTACCTCACGTATGTGGAATCATGCAATATTTGTCCTTCCGTGACGCATCTTCACTTAGCCTGATGTCCTCATGATTCGCCCATGTTGTAGCGTGTGACAGAATTTCCTTCCTTTTTGAAAGAGAAAAACAAATACCGTATGCTAACACATATATATGGAATCTAAAAAAAAAAAAGGTTCTGAAGAACCTAGGGGCAGGACAGGAATAAAGACGCAGACGTAGAGAATGGACTTGAGGACACGGGGAGGGGGAAGGGGAAGCTGGGACGAAGTGAGAGTGGCATGGACATATATACACTACCAAATGTAAAATAGATAGCTAGTGGGAAGCGGCCGCATAGCACAGGGAGATCAGCTCGGTGCTTTGTGACCACCTAGAGGGGAGGGATAGGGAGGGTGGGAGGGAGACGCAAGAGGGAGGGGATATGGGGATATATGTATACGTATAGCTGATTCACTTTGTTATAAAGCGGAAACTAACACTACATTGTAAAGCAATTATACTCCAATAAAGATGTTTAAAAAAATTTTCCTTCCTTTTTAAGGCTGAATAGTATTCCATTGTATGTCTCTCCCACATTTTGTTTATCCATTCATCCATCAGTGGGCACGTGTTGCTTGCACCTTTTGGCTATTGTGTCACACTGTTCTTGATGCTGGGTGTGTACAGACGCACAGACATTCTTTGCCCTTGAGGAGTTTCTAGTGTA
The DNA here is from genome assembly GCF_003031525.2 of Neophocaena asiaeorientalis asiaeorientalis. Taxonomy (NCBI): domain Eukaryota; kingdom Metazoa; phylum Chordata; class Mammalia; order Artiodactyla; family Phocoenidae; genus Neophocaena; species Neophocaena asiaeorientalis. Next base: position 614,562 of record NW_020173200.1, on the reverse strand, counting down.
GGGGAGGAAGACTGACCACCCTCAGCACAGAAAAGGGCGGCAGCAGAGGTCATCATGGAGCCAGGGGAGAGGGCTGAGCTCTCCCCTGAGATGGCAGAGCAGGAAGGCTGACAACAGCTGGAAAAGCCCACAGAACTGAGACTTAAAGGGGGATGAGTGACAGAAGGACATTGCAGCAAAAGGGACAGCACGTGCAAATGCTCAGAGGCAAGAAACTCTTGGTTCCTTCCAAACCTGCCAATTGTGGGACCTGGCTTCAGGCAAGGAGGCGTGGCGGGGAGAGCAGAGGAGATTGGGGTGGCCGTTGGAAGGGGGGACCCATCACTAGGGCTGGCACACCTTCCTCTGTCGTATCAACCCTGAGAAACCACTGGAGGGTTGTCAGGAGCCCTTAGGAGGTGGAAGAGTCCACCCTGTGGCTGGTGGAAGATAGTCTTAGAGTGAGAAAGACCTCGGAGGCTGGAGAGGAAGTTGCCACCATAGTCTAGTGAGAAAAAAGAGAGTTGAACAGAAGCAGTCGGGGGGGAGTTGCAGCAGGTTTTCTTTAGGAGGTAGAAGAGATGGAACCCAGGAGCCATCGGGTGGGTTCTCCTTTAGTTTTGTTTATTGACCTGGGTGAGGAGATCATCAAGAAACGGTACTTATGGTTTAGTGTGGAATGGGCAGGAGGGCGGAATTGAGAGTGACTCTCGGTATCTAACTTGGATCTCACATCGTCCTGAGGATAACTCTCCCTGCCTGGTTGCGGAGACTCACTGGATATCAGGGCCCTGAGGTGTGGTCTGGTCCAAGTTCTGATTTTACAGAAAAGACAAGAGAAGCTCAGAGAGGTGTCTGATCTACCCAAATGCACACAGCCAGCCCCTCTCCTCCCTCAGGTTAGCTCTAAAGCCACATGAAATGGCCCCTCCCACTACACACCCCTTCTGTTTTAAGAGACTTTTATTGCCAGTCACCCCTGGGAGATTTAGAGACTTTAACAAAATTACAAACAATGGGGAAGCAAGAGCTTGTAATTAAAATCCTCAGTTTTTGTTATCCTTGCTCTTCATTAAACCTTGGTGGAGCTCAGCCAGCCAGTACACTTTTCCTGCTCAGACACTCGTCTTGGTCGTCTCTGGGGAGAGTGCCCCTGTTTCTGTCTTGGGAATCAGCCCCACGCTACCTTCCTTCCCTGGCTGAACCCAGAGCTCCTCCTGGCTTATGAGAAGCCCTGGATGCATGTTGTGGCACTACGGTTGCTGATTTGGGCGGTTCAGACTCCTGGGCCCCAGACGGAATCAGGTCGACCTTCCTGGGGTCAGGTGGCACCTCCAGCTCCTTTCTTTTTATTTATTATTATTAAGTTTTATTGGAGCATTGTTGATTTACAATGTTGTGTTACTTTCAGGTGTGCAGCATCGTGACTCAGTTATACATATGTTCATTCTCTTTCAGATTCTTTTTTTTTTAATTAATTAATGTATTTATTTTTGGCTGCGTTGGGTCTTTGTTGCTGCATGCAGGCTTTCTCTAGTTGCGGCGAGCGGGGGCTACTCTTCGTCGTGGTGCGCAGGCTTCTCATTGTGGTGGCTTTTCCCATATAGGAATCCAGCTCCTTTCTGCATCTGCTCCTACTCTCTGCTCTAGTTTGATTTGATTCCGGGCAGGAGGAAGATCTCTATCCTTCCCCCAGAGCTTCCTGCAGGGGTGTCAAAGAGACCTGCTTTGATATAGACTATTAGACTCTTATATAGACCCCATGACCACGGCCACTTTAAGACAGACACAGATCAGTCCCTGAGTCAGTCTCAGACCTGCCCTGGCCTCCTGCCCCTCCCCTGGTTTGGCGCTCACCTGACTCAGGTGTGGCTTGTCTGGGTTCCCCCATCGGCACCCCTGTCTCTCCTTCGTGGGATTCACAGCGGTCGCCACTCCCCCTTGGCATTGGCCTTAGCACCTGGTCCTCTCTTTGGCACAGACCTCCACTTGGCAGATGGTGACCTGGCCCAGCCCCATCCAACTCCACGCCGTACCAGGTCCTGTGACTGGCTCAGCTCTCTCTGTGGCCTGGGGGACGGGTAGGGCCTCTCTGCACAGTGTGATCCGCTTGCCATCTCCCTGGGCCCCTCCTTTGAGACTCTGGGCTCCTGCTTCTGAGTCCTTTTGTCTCTGCAGTCTGGTTCTCTCTGTCCTGATTGTCCATCTGAAACCTGGTCACTAGCTCCAGGATCAGGCTGGTTCCTCCATTCCCCATCAGGAAAATTTGTCCTGAGCTTATCCCTGGGCCTGTGTCATTTCATTTACTCTTTTCCAAGACCATTATCTCCATATTAAGGTGAGGAAAATGATATTTAGAGAGGCTGTGTCATTTGCCCAAGAGCACCGTCTGGGGCTCAAACCTACATCTCTCTGACCCCAAAGGCTGTGCCATTTCCATTTTCTCCCCATACAGCAAGCGCTCATAACCAGCTACCTTAGCCTGGGGAAGAGGGTAGGAGAAAGGACTTACCTTAATAATTTTCCACTGTTGCTTGTTGATCATCACTCCATAGGCACTTTACACATGTGATTCACTTGCTCTCATAGTAGCCCCTGTGATAGATACTGTTGTATCCCCGTTTCCCAGTTAAAGAAACCGAGTCACAAAGGGCAGTCGGCCCAGGTTCCCCAGGTAGGAAAAGATGGAGCTAAATTCAGACAGTCTGACTCCAAAGCCAGCAGCCGCCTCTCCTTGGAACTAGGAGAACACGGGGACCTGGAGAACAGCCAGATGCACCTGGGCTGCCCATGCCCTTCAGGTCCCAGCAGAAGAGGGAGGGAGGAAGACAAGCCAGGCAGCGGGGTCTGGGCTATGACCAGAGCAACCCCGGGAGGTGGGCATCGTTTGGGGTTGGCCCTGACGAAGCACTCGGTAACCCTGGTGCCCACCGCTGTTGTGGGTCCATCTTCTACCCACGCCCAGCGTCTCTGGTGTCCTCACAGAGGGTGGGGAGCTGGGCCGGGTAGGCTGCGGTGAGGATGACAGGGTGATACACGTGGCGTGTAGGACAGTGCCTGACACGGAGGAGCCCTCAGCAGACATTAGCTCTTGTAATGAGCTGCACCTGCTCCTGTTCGGTGGATGGCGACATTGAGCCTTGATGAGGTCTGGTAAGTGACCTGCCTTGACCTCTGGCCCGGAGCTCTTTCCCCTGCACACCCAGAAAGTGCGCACCTTTGAACGGTTACCTGTCATTTGAACTTACTCGATCTGGTCTGGGATGGGTGGAAACTTCCCCAGTGGGGTGTTCGGCTACATAGTAGTGAACTAACTAGCCAGGGATTTGGCTTCACTGGGTGATGGGTTTGGGGATTTGCAAGAGGGCCTGTGGCTCGGTTGGCCCGCCCCACTGGGCCTGGAGCCAGGGTGGGGGGCCCGAGAGAGCCGTGGGCACACAGCCGCGATTCTGAAAGCCGACAAATGCCCAATGTTCCCACAGACAGGCCGGGGAGATGGGGCTGCGCGACCAGAACAGCTGGGCGGAGGCTGGTGGCAGGAGACAGTGTGAGGCCCTGCTTTGTCCCTGGACGGTCATGCGTACAATCAGAACCATAGATAACTCCTTTCCTTTCCCTCTGGGCTGCAGCCCAGGATTCAGAGCTTCCTGCTCCCAGCCAAGGAGAGCCGCCGGGAGAGCCCCAGCTCGGCCTCCGCACCGAGGCTGGTAGGCAACCAGCAGCCTGGGCTGCCCAGCTGAGCCAGGGCCTCTTCGCTCCCACAGCCCTCCCGCGGGTTCAGGGACTGGCACAGGGCAGAGAACCTGAACCCGGAGTCCGAGTCCCCAGCTGCGGTCCTTGTGCTGCTGTTCAGTGTGACCTTGGACGGGTCACCTTCCTCCTGCCCCCTGGGTTTCCTCCCAGAGCTTCCCTGGAGCTCAGAGAAGGATTTAGTTCCACATCTGCCACCTAGTGTATGTGCTACACACAATAAGGATCCAGTGTAATGAAGTATGGGGGGTGGGGGAGGAATAGCACTTGTTCCCTAAATATGTAAAGCAGCTGAAGGGGTGTCGACTTAAAAAAAAGTGCACAACGTGAGAGTTGCGAGTTAAGCTTTTATCTGGGGCAAAACGAGGACTGCAGCCCGGGAGACAGCATCCCAGATAGATCTGGGAAACTGCTCCAAAGAGGCAGGGGGGAAGGTCAACATATACGTGATTTTGGTGAAGGGGGAATACATGCAGTTGAGCACATATCTTTTTACAGAAGGGTTCTGCTAGTGTCGTGCGGGTTACTGCTAGTCTCGAGGAGCAGGCGTCACCGTGAAGGATTTTAGTGCATTTCTAGATACGAGGAGATACAAGAATTGGGCTCATAAAATGGACTCCTGAAAATATCTAACTATCTGAAGACCTGTTCTGCCAGTTTTTCCCCAGAGCACAGAGGCCTCATGTCTGCTCTCCACCTGAACTCCTTTCAGGGGGTGTTGAAAGTCAGCAGGTGCAGCACGTGATTTAATCCTTGTAGAGGTCGATGGCAAATGCCAATTCGTAATTGACAGGGTTTCCAGAAAGGTGGCAGAGTGAGTGCCTGTTTTCAGAGCTGCCTTCTCTGAATCTCTCTTAATGAACGAGAGTCAGAACGAGAGTCCGAGAGGGAGACACCCTTAAATGCAAGCAGACGGCAGCCACAACCTCACACCCCAACCCTTGAAGCAGTGGGATCTGGGTGAAGTAAAGGGGGCACCTAAAAGCCACCACCAACCCGGATGACTGTCACAGCCTCACCTGCAGCCTCCTCTTCGTCACCTGCTAAAGACGGGCCACGTTTCAGAAACACACAGGCAGACAGGCCCAAAGACAGACCCAGGTCCTCCGGGGCCAAGTCAGCCTGTGCCCCAGGGCATGCTCTCACACACCCATGCGTGCATACCATTGGCCTGAAGGCTGGCTCAAGTGTGGACACATCCCAGTGGCACCTGGCACAAAGGGCCTGCTCAGGAAATGTCCCTGCAGCTGAACTCACCGCTTCTCAAGAGAAGCCTCTCTCATTTTTGTCCATGGACATGGGGCAGCTGTTTAAGTTCTGGGTCCCCAGCATCAATGACAAGAGTAGGTCTTGCCTTTGGAAAACTCTAGAGTCCATTAGATTTTCTTTTGTGGACCATGGGGGCAGGGCCTGATTGGGCAGCCTCTTTCCTTTTATCCACATTCTGACTGAAGGCTTTGTTTCAATGCCAAGGGGCTCATCCCTTTATCATCATTGTTATTTCAACTGCAGGAAGCCCAAACATGTGTAGATTTCCCCTTGTACCAGATCCTCTGTGATCTGTTCATCACTGACAGTGGACACATGGGAATGGGTGCAGGGGCCTATAACTGTGTCCCCCCCTGTAATTCCTGGGACAGCCCCAGGAACTCTCCAGAGCTGGGCAGGCAGAGTCCGGGGATGTTGGGTTATCTGTGGAGTAACCTGCTGGTCCCTCTGGTGGTTTGATGTCAGGAGCAATGTGGCTTATTTTGTAACATAGCAGATCCATGAAATGTCCATGTTGGGATCTCAAGTATCAAAACCACTCTCCCCATCCCCTTGGAGTCTTCAGGTGATCTGAAAGAATACCAGTTTCTGATAACTTGAGGCTTTCATTTAGCTTCTGAAGCCAACAACTCCGCTTGAAAGAATAATGTAATGTCTCAAGCTCCTCTTACGAGAATCTGTCTTAGGTTTCTATGCTCCACAGAAATTTCTTCTCCCACAATGACTACTAAAAGGAGAGGCTTTTGATGTATGTCTTTTATCAAGAACATGATGGCTGGCTGGCTGGCTAGCTGGATGGGTGGAAAGAGAGAAAAGGAGTGAGTGAGTCTGTTTCAAAGCTGTCGTGCTTCAGCACCTGAAAACAGAAGGTGATTTATTCTGTTTACCGAAAATAGTAGGCGTGAAACCTTAAGTGAATATTCACACGTGATCTGAATTGGATGCAGTGCTCCTAAGATCCCATCTTACTCTAAAATGTATTATTTAATCATTCTCTGAATTGAGTCATTCCTTTTATTAGGCAAGGTGTGATTTTTTTTCTACTTCTGAATAATCTCCCCAGAAACCCTGGAGTTCCATAAAATGTACAGTCCACGGTTTATTGATTACAAGCCTCGTTGAAAAGTCTATGTAAAAATATTTCAGGAAAATCCAAATATCTACTAAGTCAGTGCCCCTTACGTGCCTGAATTCTCTCTCAAAAAAATGACATTTAATTAGAAGTAATAGACCTTTAAAATCTAAGACTCAATTCATTTTTATTCTTAAAATTTTCAAAGCATTCTTTTCTCCCAGTGTATCAGTCAGCTTACGCTGCAGTGACAAACAACCCAATATATTGACCTACAAAAATCAGCATTTATTTCTCGCTCCCTTTACGTGAAGACTGTGGCATCTCTGGGCCCTGAAGGCCTCCACATGTCTTCCTATCCTGGGACATGAGCTGAAGGAACAGCAGAACCTGAGACATACTGTGTTTTCTTGCTGCAGAGGGCAGGCTCAAGAGAGGCCAAGGTGAACTTAACGATCGTTTGAAAAGCTTCTGCTCAGACCCAGCAAACATCACATCCCCAATCGTCACGGTGACAAATCATGTCACAGGGCCAAGCCAGTGAGGCAGAAACGTATGTTCCCAGGACACTCAGGCAGGTCGCATGACAATGGGCAGGGATGTAGAACCCAGTTGCAAGGAGGGAGTAAATAGTGGGGAATATTAATTCTATCCACCACACTCACCCATGCATGTAATATGTTCTTGGTCTTTTGGTTAAATCCCAAGCCTAAGGAATCTTTGTCAATAGCGTTGAATTTAACTAACAAGTCTCTTTTACAAAGACTCATCCCTGATCTGTGACGTTTTCTAATTTAACGTACTTAAAAAATTTTAACTCTACGTAGTGTAAAATTTTCTGAGTGATTAAAGGCCATATAATACAGAAAGAACTTGACCGGAAGTCCAAGGATTTAGGCTTAGGCTCGCCTCAACTCTTAACTAGCCAGGCAGCCTTCTCTGAGCCTCAGCTTCTCTTCTCTGCACATCAGAGGTAATGACTACAGGAGTGTTTAGAACAGGAGGAAGCGTCAAAGAAACAATTGGCCAAGGCTGACACGGGCCATGGCACCAGAGCAGCGTCCTGGAGGCCCCACTTCACTCTTTAGATACTGGATTGTGGGGGATGTCTTGGCAGGGGGAGGCAGGGCAGCATTTGAGGATGCTCAGAGCATGGCTGGTTACCAACTGGTACAGAGGTATTTCAGCATTTTGGCAACCGGTACAGCCATTTCAGAGCACCCCAGCCGCATGTCAGCCCTGTGTGATGTTTTTTCACATTCCTGCAGATGAAAAAAGGCAGGGTTGCCAAGCAGAAAGAGTATTAAATGAGGAATCGCAAGACGTGAGCTCTAGGCTTAGTTCTACCAGTTACTTGGCAAATTAATTAACCCTCATGTGCCCAGTTTTTCTGGAATGGAAACAGTTTCTACCTTACAAAGCTGGCCTAAGGATGAGTGGGGTAATGTGAGTGACGTGCCCGGCACAGCATCCGGGTCACCAATAGGTGTTTCCTGAATCTGCACCCAAACCTGATCAGCCCATGACCTGAGTTGGGGTCCCAAATCTACCACACTAATTCTGTGAACTTCTCTTTCCTATAAACACCGTAAAATGGGTCCATTTATGGGGCATTTGAGTGGTGCATGTAAAGTGTTCAGAACAGTGCTTTGTGTGCAGTAAACACACAAATAAATCCTGTTTTTATTCTCTGTTACGCTGAGCTCTGTACTAGTTTGCCGAAATCATCCCCACGGACACTTCTACACTCTCTTCTCTCTCATTTCTGATAGATTTTGCTCCTGATGGCTGCCATCTTCCTTCCTCTTTATTCTTTTATTTTCTGTTGTGCTTCGTTTGTTCTTTTCCTTTCTACCACCCCTGTACATTGTGGGATTGGCTTTGAGAGCTGTGATGTGTTTGGCTGCAGGTAACAGAAAACTCCCTTGAGCTGGGCTTTGCTGACGTAGAAATGCACACGTTACACAGAAGGAAGTAGGGAGTTTCACGGTCCAACCAGACGTAAAGGCTCTGTTTCATCCCGTCTCTCCCCTCCTGTCAGCAGGATTGCCCTTGAAATTAGAAGAAGGATGCCGTTTCGCAACTGGGGCTGTTTCCTTGTTCCATGCCCGGGTGTGGATAGTTACAGGCAGAGAGAATGCACAAGTCAGACTCATCTTTAATGTGTTTCCCCAAGACTGTGGCCTAGAGGAGTGAGTGCGGAGAGCTAAGTGGTCACACGTGGCCTGCTCGAGTGGGGTCACTCACAGCAGGGGGCTGTAGGAAACAGGTGGAAGTCTCTGAAGAATCCAAACTGGCCCAGGCGAGGAAGAGTCAGCTTAAATACCTGCCAAGCCCAGAGAGAGGCACCATCAGCTCCTGAGAGCATCGGGCAAATGCGACCTTTCCTGCCCCTTACCTCGCCCACCAACCCCCACCCAAACCAAGAAGGACCCAGAGGCAGCCCAGCAAGGAGGGGCAGACACACTGGGCAGGGAGGGAAGCAGATGACAACCAAATGCTTTCCCATTGCCCATGGCTTGCTTGAAGTAGGCCTGAGCTGGGGAGGGGAGAAGCTCCAATTTGGTTAAATACTGACTTTTTTTTCAACTAATATTATTATTCCAGGTTGGCCTTATTAATTACTTAATTGAAACTGTTTTATGAGTACAAGAGACCAGAGGATGGATGTATTATCTATCCATCTATCCATCTACCTATCTATTTGTCTATCCATCTATCTAGTCAAGGCCCTCACAGACCAACTATTAGGAACATTATTTTAAAAAGATTTTAAAATACTTTTATAGTTACAGAAGAGTTGCAAAGATAGTACCTCTAGTGTAACATTCTTTTTTTTTTTAAATTAATTTATTTATCGCTGTGTTGGGTCCTCGTTGCTGCTCATGGGATTTCTCTCTAGCTGCAGCGAGCAGGGGCTATGCTTCGTTGTGGTGTGCAGCCTTCTCATTGTGGTGACTTCTCTTGTCGTGGAGCGCGGGCTCTAGGCGCACGGGCTTCTGTAGTTGTGGTGCACAGAGCTCAGTAGTTGTGGCGCACGGGCTTAGTTGCTCCGTGGCATGTGGGACCTTCCCAGATCAGGGCTCAAACCCGTGTCCCCCGCATTGGCAGGTGGATTCTTAACCACTGTGCCACCAGGGAATAGCATTTCTTAACCTCTTTTTAAAATTTTTTGAATTGAGGTACAATTGACATATACCATTATGTTAGTTTCAGGTATACAACATAATGGTTCAATACTTGTATACATTGTGAAAATGATCACCACGATAAGTCTAGTTAACATCCATCGCCATGCATAGTTACAACTTTTTTCTGGTGATGAGAATTTGTAAGATTCAACCTCTTCTTCATTATCACCCCACCCCCCACCCCAGGAGCCTCTTTAGATTTTCATTTCTGTAATTGCTCCCCCATGAAATTTTAACACCACAGATATGCTGTGTATCCATGTGTGTGCCGTGTCCTTTAGAGGGCCATCAACCACTGTAATAGCTAAGATTTTTTTTTCTGCCCAACAGCCAATTTTCACCCCTTGGGGGCAACCCTTCCATTGCAAATGCGTGCTCTGGAGAGTTCCAGCACACCCTTCACCCAGCTGCCCCTGATGCTAACATCTTACATAACTGTGGTATGTTTGTCAAACCTAAGCAATTAGCATTGGTGCAATACCATTAACAAAACTACAGACTACATCTTGATTTCTCGAGTTTTTCCACCAGTGTCCTTTTTCTGTTCCAAGATCCCATCCAGGGTCCCACATTGCATTTCGTCGTCATGTCTCCTTCAGTCTCCTCCATTCTGTGACAGTTTCTCAGGCTTTTCTTGTCTTTCATGACCTTGACATTTTTGAACATCGTACTGGTCTGGTATACTGTTGAATTTCCTCAATTTGGGTTTGTCTAAGGTTTTCTCATGATTAGACTGCAGTTATGAATTTTTGGGGAAATACCATACAGGGAATGCCCCCTTCTCGTTGCATCATATCAGGGGTACGTGACACCAACATAACTTACTGCTTGTTATGTTAACCTCAATCCCTTGGTGAAGATGGTGTCTGACAGCTTTCTCCACTGTGAACTTACCATTTTTCCCTTTCCATACTCTGTGGATGAGAAGCAAGTCACTGCACCCAGCCCACACTCAAGGAGAGGGGATTTAAGCCACACCTCCTGGAAGGAGGAATATCAAAGAATTTGTGGACATCTGTTCAAATCACCACGGTAATTAAAAAATATCTGGTGGGGGGAGATGCTTTGAGGCTGTGCAGATATCCTGTTTCTCCTTTAAGTTTTACCCCCCAGTTTTAGCATTCATCAGTGGATACTGCCTGCAGCAATTATTACTGTGGTGTCTAAAACAGTGATTTTTATTTCCCTCATTTGTTATTTGGAATTCTTCTGTAAGAAAGAGATAGCCCTTCTTTCCATTAGTTTATTCAGTGCGTTATTTATATTAGTATGGACTCACAGATATTTATTTTATTCTTTGAGTTACAATACAACGCTATCATCATTGATTTTGTTATTCACATTGTGCCACCTTTGGTCATTGGAAGCTTTTTCAGATTGGCTTCTCTGTCCTTCTGACATGCCTTCCTTCCTCCCTTCCTTCCTTCCTTCCTTTCTTCTTTTTTTCTTCCTTCTTCCTTTCTTTTCCTTTTTTAAGGCACTTTTTTACTTTCTGGCACTACAAAATGCTCCAGGCTCTACTTGTATTTTCTGTGCCCCGGCCCTGGAATCACACATTTCTCCAAGGGGCCCTGGTTCCTAGAAACTTTTAATCACCCAAGAGTGACCAGAAAAGTCATGGGATGTGCCCTAGATTCCTTCCAAAGGTCAGAGGATAACCAGCTCTTCAGGACGGGTCTGATGGGACAGTGGGAGATAAAAATGAAATTGCTTCTTAATTGTGTGCTACACAACCCCTTGCCCAATTTAACAGTAACCCCGAGTCACTGCCCCTCATAGGGTTGACCAGATGGGCCGATGGATGTGACATGCTTTGGAAAGTGGACAACACTTTCTAAGTGCAAAGGCTGCTGCCTGTGGTCAGCTTTGGATAATCTGTTGTTTCATGGCCCGAGGTCTCTGACAATCAAGGAGTAGATGAAATTCTTGCTACAAAAGGGAACCATTTGCCATGTGACTTTTACCCTCTTGGGACCATGATGCTGAGAGATACTGATCAGAAAGGGCTTGCATTGCAACACCCTGGCCAAGTGCTTCGGCAGCAGAATGGACATGAGGTCAACAGGACTTCCTAACATCACGAGGCTGCTCTTCGTGTAAGAGCTGGAATGAGGAGTCTTTAAGGGAGACCTGGTGGACACCTGACCGTGCCACTGGCCCACAGCCCTAAGGAAAAGCCCTGAGCTCAGAGATCAGGTTTCACTGGAACCTCTCCGGTCAGGCCCAGCAAAGCCAACAGGGAAGGTTTTAGACTTCCAGTGAACTATCTAAGTGACATTTGTAATGGCATAAGCAAAAAACCCCCAGCTTCCTCTCTGCTGACTCCCAGAAGAAGCAGCTCTTCAGCTGAGATGAGACAAAGACAGTTCCTTCTTCTGAACTGATGGGTTTCCTTCTAACCCTCCGGAGGAGTTCCTCTCATCCCCAAGAAGGGGACTTTGACTTCACAAGAAGGGAAGCTTGTTAACAAGGGCCTGTACATCAAAAGAGACAGATGATTTGGCTGTGAAGATGAATTCCACCACCAAGGTTTTATAATTCTGCAAATGGACAGATTGGTAGCAGTGCCCAGTTGGTCTCCATGGGAAATTTACATGAGACAGAATAAGCCTGAGGGGAAAGAGAGCAGCATGGCTCAGAGCCAGGCCTGGCAGGCAGGTTGTTTTAGTCTTTTGACCTCAGTTTCTCCATCTCTAAAGTGAGAATGAGTGATGTTTGCTGTTTTCTACTTCACATACCTTCATGGGAATGAAAGAATGCAGTCAAGAACATACATTGAGTACGGAGGTTCCTTAAAAATCTGAAAGTAGAACTACCATATGGCCCAGCAATCCCACTACTGGGCATATACCCAGAGAAAACCATAATTCAAAAAGAGTCATGTAGCAAAATGTTCATTGCAGATCTATTTACAATAGCCCAGAGATAGAAACAACCTAAGTGTCCATCATCGGATGAATGGATAAAGAAGATGTGGCACATATATACAGTGGAATATTACTCAGTCATAGAAAGAAGCGAAATTGAGTTATTTGTAGTGAGGTGGACGGACCTAGAGTCTGTCATCCAGAGTGAAGTAAGTCAGAAAGAGAAAAACAAATACCGTATGCTAACACATATATATGGAATCTTAAAAAAAGAAAAAATGGTTCTGAAGAAACTAGGGGAAGGACAGGAATAAAGATGCAGATGTAGAGAATGGACTTGAGGACACGGGGAGGGGGAAGGGTAAGGTGGGACAAAGTGAGAGAGTGACATGGACATATATACGCTACCAAATGTAAAATAGACAGCTAGCGGGAAGCAGCCGCATAGCACAGGGAGATCAGCTCGGTGCTTTGTGTCCACCTAGAGGGGTGGGATAGGGAGGGTGGGAGGGAGGAAGACGAAGAGGGAGGAGATATGGGGGTATAGCTGATTCACTTTGTTATAAAGCAGAAATTAACACACCACTGTAAAGCAATTGTACTCCAATAAAGATGTTAAAAACAACAACAAAAGAACGTACATTGAGTGAAGAAGAATGAAGTAATAAAGATGCTGAGCAAACTCAGCCTGAAGCTTCCTGTTCATCACCTGACAAACATAAATTAGTGGAAAGAGACTTCACTAAGCATGGAAAAGTTGGGGCCGGATGAACAAAAGTCCTGCCGGCCCAGAGAATCCATGATCCTGGCTGTTCTTGGGTTCCTGACACACACCAGGCACTCAATGAAGATATGTCAGCTGAATGAAGGAAGTGAGTTGGGAGCCAGTCACGCAGTGTGTTTGGTCTGGGTGTTTGAAAGGGAGATTCCTTCAGCTCTGGGAAGGTCAGCAGAAATGTAGGCTGAGATGCCACAGGTCCTGAGGCAAGAGTCTGGGGACAGCCAGGCTCACTGGACAAAAGGCAGGGAGACAAAGAACCATTCCATGGAATTCTGGGATATCAGAGCTGGTAGGGTCCACCCTGCAGTCTTCACAAGTTGGGGGACAAATGTAAAGTGTCCCCTCCTCTGGGAAGCCTGTCCTCTGCACAAACCCACCCACATCTCGCTTCTCTCTGCGCCCATCCCTCGAGGAGGACAGGGAAGGACTCACTGTGCTCTAGCCCCTTTGTTGCAAATTCACTCCCCCCATGAGACTGGAGCTTCTTATGTGTGTGCATGGGGTGAGGGTGGGGGGTTATGCCTGCTTTGTTTCTCTGTCCTCTGTGAGGCAGAGGTGCAGTAGTGGCCAAGCTAGGAGCAAGCTCTCACCAGCCGGGAGGTGTATCTCAGCCACCATGGGTCAGTGCAGACTCAGAGGGACACTTGGGAAGAAAGAAGGATCAGGCACTGCCCAGGTAAGGGCATCCTCCCAAAAGAAGATGCTATAACATGGGTCCTCACTGGCAAACAGGTGGGGAAAGGCAAAGGCGTGGGGGGAGTTGTCTTTATTGAGCACCCACTGTATGCCAAGCATTGTAGCAGGCACTCTACAAGCATTATCTCACTGACTTTTCAGACAGCCCCATTCATTTCTTCAGTCACCAATAAATATTTACTGATGGTCGATGACACATGGGGAACTGTCCAAGGTGCTGAGGATACAACAGGAAACAAAACAGACAAAGTCCCTGTCCTCGCGCAGCTTACATTCTAGGGGGAGAGATTGACAACACTAGGACGAAAATGAGTCTGATGTAAAGCCTGTCATATGCGGTAACCACCATAGGGAAGGCGGGAAAGGGAACTGGGAAGGTGTGGGGTTGTGATTGTATATAGCGTTGCTGAGGTCTAGAGCTAAAAGTCCAATTTCAGTTTGCTCCTCGCCTAAAATTTACCAGCATAGCATCTGAGACTCAATCACAAAATGAATCAACACTAAATGTTAACTCCCCAACAAAGAATATGGTGGGGAACCATATTGTTCTTAAGGGTACTGAGGCTCAGCGACCCACCCAAAGATACTCAGCTACCAGGTGGAGAAGCCAGGTGTTGACCGATCTCCAACTGACTCAAAAGCTTATGCTGTTTCCGCTGGGCTAAGTTTCAGGACTTGTTGGGGCTTAGCAACATGAGATGGTCCGGGAGTTGGATGATGGGAACCTCCCTCTCTGGGGAGACCTTACAGCAGGAGAACTCAAGAGTGAGAAAGGAACCAAGATGTAGACTGAGGGAAGAAGGGTTTATAAATAGCTAGGAGGAAGAGGAAGCCTGAAAATAAAGGCTGGTGGGGCCAGGGAGGGAAAAAAATCAATTAATTAAAGCAAGCCAAACTTCTCAGTCCTAGTTTTTCAGCACTCAGAGGCTTGGAATCCTCCTCCCCTGAAATTTCCAGGAGCTCCCTAAATCCAGAAACAAACAAAGGGATGTCCAAGAAGCCTGAGAGGTGAGAGTGGAGGGGGATTGCAAAATCCAAAAGCCATGGCACTGCACACTCTGAGACTGGCTTACTTGGCAGAGGGTGACACAGTTGACATCATGGTTCCTCTGAAAATGCAAGGTTACGGGCAGCCGGCACCCACACCAATTCAGTCACTATCCCCTCCCACCCATGCCTGTGATGATGGTCTTAAAACTGATTATGATGATGACCTTGAGTCATGAAGAAAGGCTGGGGTTGCTCTTAGGACATGGCTCTGTCTACTGAGCCAGGCACAAGTATAAAATGCTACCTCAGTGCAACCTCTTCTGGCCTCCTGTTAGAGCCCTCAGCTGACAGCTTGTCAAAGACTTCTTCATGTGGTTGTCTCCCCACGGAACTGGGGATCTTTGAGGACAGGGACTGAACTTCTGCTTTGTCTCTCTGTCTTCTGTGCCCAGCAGGGTGTCTTTCCCATAGGAGGGATGCAGGAAGTATTTGTAGAATGAAAATGGAGACCTATTCCCATCTAAAAAGTTCAGACTAAAAGCTCTAGACCTTTGAGAATTCATCTTCTGTATACAAACCACCAACTCAGACCCTCTAACCCGAGAATCGTCATTCTAGATAGTGGAGGCAATACTTCACCTGACTTTTCTCTCAAGGGCACCCCTGCTGCCATCCCTCTGGTTTACTCGGCACTGAAGGTTGAGTCATCTCTTGCCCCTCCTGTCCTCACTTCACCCCCACCTTGTCCCATCAGTTATGTGTTCAGTTGAATTGGCTTCTCTGGTATCTCCAACACCTGCCTCCTTCTTTCCTTTCTCCATTCTTCCAATTTAGTTCAGGCCCACTGGGCTGGGTGTGATTCTCACCTTCCAAGTTCCAATTGGTTATCTGGTCTCCCCAAGCAATCTTACACTCCCCTTCCATTCAAATTCCAAAGCCCAGTAGGGTCCCGTCTCTTCCCTCCTTGGAGCCTCCATTGGTTCCCCCTTGTTTTCCCCATTTCAGTACATTCCGGGCACATCCCTCATATTCAGAGCTCTTCCTCTATCATCTATCCCCAGCCCACCCTCTCCATCTCATCTCCTACTGCTTTTCCTGTATGTTCCTTGGATTCCAAGGCCCTGGGCCCAGCACCCGCTCTGTGCTTTCCAGCCCTTGTGCCTTTGCTCCTGCAGCGTCATCCACTGGGTGAACCCCTCCAATCCGTGGCCACAGGTCTCATCCTGTCCTTCAACATTCAGCCACAAAACCACCCCTCCTAGGAAGCCTTCCCTGATTCTCCTCCTGCCTTCTGTTGATAGCGATCACATCCATCCTGAATGTCCACAGCATCTAACTTTCACCCCTATTGTGACATTTGTCACCAAACACCAAATTTTAGTTTTCATTGCATGTATCTTACCTCCCCTAAAGTGGTCTCCGAGCTTTATTGATTTGTTTACTCCTTTACTAAAAGTTTGAGAATGCACACCAGCATGTACATTCTTTATTTGCTTATAAATTAGACCACTGTTGGAAGTGGAAGTTGGAAGAAGATTAAGAGGACCCCCAGGCAGGAGGGGAACAGCAGCTGGGCAGAGTGGCTGCCTCAGGATTCCAGGCTCTCTTCAGATGGCAGGCCATGTCCTTGGGGAATAGAGGCCTCAGGGGAATGGGGTGGGCTGTGTCCCCCTTAAGCATTGTGTCCCCTTAAGCATGCATCTCAACCAACAGTGGCAGCTCCTAGCAGAGATGCTAATGCAATGTGACTCCCATGGTATTTGATGGATAGGAAACTAAAGCCTGAAGGAAGGTGCCCAAGGTGACCCTGGCACCGATGATGCGTGAACTCTCTTCGCACTTGGCCTCTAGTTTGTGTGTCAGTGTTCACGCTCTCAAGGAGGCACCCCCGTCACCATCAACAGGCCTGCGGCCCCACCTGCTCAGACCAAGCTGCGTCTGCAAAACTGAGCTGGTTGGGCTCCAAGAACAAGAGGCAGCTTCTGCTAATGCCCAGGCCCCAAACACAAGCACGCGCGCGCGTGTACACACAAATGCGCGCGCGCACACACACACCAGATGGGATCTCTCTCTGTTAGGACACCTTCAGCAGTTTTTTTTTCCGAGGATCCCTGTTACCTCCCTACCCTGTCACTTCCCTGATCAGAGTGGCTTCAGTGCCTCTGTGTCTGGCATGTACACTGCCTCTCAGAGCATCCTTTACTTTCTACAAAGAGCATGGCCTACCCTTGAGAGGGGAGGTAACTTGGGGAAACAGATGGGGCAGGGTTGAGGGTGGGGAAGGAGGGCCCCTGCCTGCCCCTCACCACCTTCTGTGCCACAAGGGAGCTGAGGAAGGTTGGGGGGACTGTTGGTTGGGCCTTGTCACTACTTTGCTCCGCATGTCGTCCTACCCTGACTATGCTGTTTGCCAGATTATGGGACTGGGGAAAGGCATTGTGGGAGGATTATGGCATGTTCCTGGTCCAGCTAGGGGAGAGGACTCCCAGGCCCCTGGTCCCCATGCCATGATCAGCCCCCGGGGCCAATGCCTCAATGGAAAGGAAATTCATTCTTTCATTTATTCAGTCAACAAGTGTGTGATGCATACCTACTGTATGATAAGCCCTAGAGAAGATGTACATAAAGAATAAGCTAGAGTCTACCCTTATGTTGAACGTAGCAAAGTTTGCACAAAAGGGCATGGGGCACAGGGGGAGGATTAATCTAGGGGTCACTGGTGCACCCACCTGTCCTTTGGGAGGGAAGGGTCCCAGCAGAGAAGCCTAGAGAGAGAAGAAAAGATGGGAAGGAGGGGAGAGCATGAACGGGGTCGAGGCTGAGAAGGTGAGCACGGCGCTGCCCCACTAGTACTGCTAAGCAGTGGCAGCGTTATCACAGCAGCTAAATTGGTATTGTTTTCCAGTTAGCGCTTTACGTGAATTGACTAATTCAATTCAACGGTCCTGTGAGGCAAGTACTCTTATTCGCCCCATTTTATGGTTGGTGAGACTGAGGCTCAGAGGGGCTAAGTAATGGTCCAGGGATCTACACGCACTAAGTGACAGGGCCAGGTAGAGCCCTCGCCTCCACTGCTCTAATACGGCACCTCTTCTCTAATTCGTAATCTCAGTTAATGTCTGATTCCTTATTCAGAACACCCTGTGAGATCTTACGAAGCAACCAAGGTACAAAGAAGTGAGTGACCAGCGCAGAGTCTCACAGCTCTTAGGGGTCACAGTCTGACCTACATCCAGGTCTCTTAACCCCCCAGATTTTTAAATTCTGGTGCAGTCGCAAGATGCCAGGGCACAGGCTAGAACCTAGAATGCCGGGTGCCTTGTAAGAGTGAGAGAGGGTGGAAAACAGTTTGGAGGTTCCTGAATACATTAAACATAGAGTTACCATGCGACCTAGCAACTCCTCTCCTAGGTCTAGACCCCAAAGATTAGAAAACAGGTGTTCAGACAAAAACTTGTACATCAGTGTTGATAGCAGCACTGTTCACAATAGTCAAAAGGTGGAAACCGCCCAAATAGCTGTCAACAGATGAGCAGATAAACAAAATGCAGTCTATTCGTACAATGGAATAGCATTCAGCCATAAAAAGGGGTGGAATTCTGACACATGCTGTAACACGCTCGAACACATTATGCTCGGTGAAAGAAGCCAGACACCAAAAGCTCACATACTGTGTGATTCCATTTATGTGAAATGTCCAGAATAGGTAAATCCATAGAGATAGAAAGTAGACTGGTGGTTGCCAGAGGCTGGGGGAAGGGGAAAATAGGGAGTGACTGCCAATGATTACAGGGTTTCCATTTGCGGTGATGAAAAATTTCGGGAACTAGATCGTGGTGATGGCTGCTCAACACCGTGAATGCACTTAATGCCACTGAATTGAACACTTTTTAAATGGTTAAAACTTGTACACTGTGTGTATTTTACCACAAGAAATAAAGAGGGGAGTCCTTGGACTCACCAGGGACTTCTTTCTGAGAAAGCAGAGGGTCACGGTACAGCAAAGGGGAGCAATGGAGACAGTATCCCTGGTTCTTTTAAAGGGGAGGTGTGGTTCTCTTAAAGGGGAGGTGTCTATGATTCTGGGAGTGTCCTTAAAATTCCCTGAACTCTTTAGAGAAAAGGCTTCTTACGAATCAATAATCATTAGGCCCCGGGTCACTTCGTCACAAATGGCATAACAACAACCCATTTGTCTGTCCAGTGTGATTCTGTTTGGGATTTCTGCCCCCGGCCTGGAGTTTCCCAGACTCCCCTGTGCATCACAACCGCTCAGGAGGTTTTGTAAAATGACAGATTCCTAGGCCCCATCCCCAGAGACTCGGGTTCAGTGGGCCGAGGTCAGGAACCTGTATTTTATGAAGCTTCCTGGGAACTGTGATGCAGCCTGTCTTCAGTGGGTCTTTGGGAACCACTGACCTGGCCCACTGAAGTGCAGAAGGCCATGCATGAGAATGACCCTGGTGGAGAGATGTGTTTGCAGGTTGCCATCCTGTGTTTACTCTCAGCCTGTCTCGAGAGCAGATTTGCTTTCCTACGCATTCCCCGTGGACCCCATATCCAGCACTGTTCCTGCTCTGAATGTCATCCCATCAACCCTCTGGCTCTTAGGGGGCCTCCCTGTTGTCCAAACATCTTATGAAGGCCCTCACTTTAAACATGGTATCCCTCAGTCCTTGGGAATTGTTCTGGGGCCTCATAAAACCTGTGCATTCTGGTGCAGGCAGACATGGCTGGATGTGGCCCAGTTGTACTAACCCCAGATTTGTCCAGTTTGGACTGGAGGGTTCCACAGGACATTCTACACTTTGTTCGTGATTGTTTACTTTTTAAAAATGTATTTCTTGAACAATACATACTTGTTATTAAAGAGCAGAAAATACAAATTAGCGAAAGGGGATGTAATTAAGTATTCCAAATCCCTCTACTCTTAGATAACCATTATTAATATATTGTTGATAACTTTCTAGACTTTTCCTATGCAAATGTGTGTGTGTGTGTGTGTGTTTTATGTGTTTATTCAACAAATATTTATGGAGTGCCTACTCAATGTCAGGCACTGTACTGGGAGCTAAGAATGCTGGTATAAATGATACAGACAAAAATCCCTGCCCTTAAGGAGCTTGAAGTATATGCGTTTGTTTAAACTTAAAAAAAAAAAAAAAAAAAAAAAGAACTGTAGGCAGCTTTTAAGCAACCTTTTTCCCTTAATAGTATATTGCGAATGTCTTTCCATGTCTGTCAATGTATATAGATCTATATCATCATTGTAATGACCGTACACTATTCCATTGGCTATATTTATGATAATCTATTTAACCAATTATGCATAAGGTGGCTTGGTCTAGCTTTTCACTATTATAAACAACTTTGAGATGATCATGTTTATCTAGTGATCTTTGATGCCTTTAGACATTACTAATTTAGACATTACTATTTACTTAGGATAAATTCATAAAAGTGGAATTTTGAGGTCAAGGGGCATGTACTTCTTTTTCTGTTTTCAGGATAGCTCTTTTTTTTAAAAGACTTTTTATTTTGAAATAAAAATACAGATTCATAGGAAGTTGCAAAGATAGTACAGAGAGGTCCCATGTACCGGTCACCCAGTTTTCGACCCTATGTTTGCCTCTTACATAACTAGAGTACAATATCAAAACCAGAAATGTACATTGTGACCATGTGTGCATATAGCTCTATATGATCTTATCACATGTAGATTCATGGAACCATCACCAAATCAAGATACAGAACTATCCCATCACCCAAAAGATCTCCCTCATGCTAACCCTTTATAGTCATTCTCACCCCTCTGCCTCCAACCTTCCCAAATGCTGGCAACCACTAATTCGTTCTCCATCTCTGTAATTCAGCCATTCTGAGAATGGTATGTAAACTGAACCATGCATTATATGACCTTTTGAGGATTTTTTTACTCAGCATAGCGCCCTTGAGAGCCATACGAGTTGTTATGTTTATCAGTAGTCTCTTCCTTTTAACTGCTGAGTAGTATTCCATGGCATGGATGTACCACTGTTTAACTCTTCACCTATTGAAAGGCAGTTGTTGGCTTTTTAAAAATAAGGCTGCTATGTATATTTGTATACAGGCTATGTGGGCAAAAGTTTGCATTTCTCTGAGAAAAATGCCCAGGGATACTACTGTTGGATCCTATGCTGAGTGTATGTTTGGTTTTTAGAAACTTCCAAACTTTTTCAGAGTCGGTCTACCATTTTACATTCCTACCAGCTATGTACGAAAGACCAGTTTCTCCATGTCCTTGCCAGCATTTGGTATTGTCACTATTTTTTTTATTTTAACTGTTTCAGTAGTTGTGTAGGGATATTTCACTGAGGTTTTAGTTTGTTACTGGCTAATGGCTAATGATATTGAGTATCTTTTCATGTGCTTATTTACCTTCTGTATATCCACTTTGGTGAAATGTTTGTTCATATCTTTTGCCCATTTTCTAATTGGATGTTTATTTATTTTCACTGTTGGGGTTTGAGAGTTTTTTTTTTTTTATATGTTCTAGATACTAGTCCTTTGTCAAATATGTGGCTTGCAAATATTTTCTTCCAGTCTGTAGCTTGTCTTTTCATCTTCCTAATAGAGTCTCTTGCAGTGGAAGAGTTTTTCATTTTGATGAGGTCCAATGTATTGATTTTTTTTTCTTTTATGGATCATGCTTTTGATGTTATGTCTAAGAACTCTTCACTGAGCTCTAGGTTTTGAAGATTTTTCTCCTATGTTATCTCTAAAACTTTTATAGTTTTACATCTTATTTTTAAATCTGTGACCCATTTTGGGTTAAATTTTGTATAAAATGTAAGGTTTGTGTTGAGTTCCACTGTTTTTTCCTATGGCTAGCCAATTGTTCCAGCATCACTTGTTGAAAAGACTCTCCTTTCTTCACTGAATTGCATTTGCTCCTTCGTCAAAGATCTGTTCTCTTGGGACTTCCCTGGTGGTCCAGTGGTTAAGAGTCTGCCTTCCAATGCAGGGGACGCAGGTTCAATCCCTGGTCAGGGAACTAAGATCCCACATGCCACGGGGCAACTAAAGCCTGCATGCTCTAGAGCCTGTGCACCACAACTAGAGAGCCTGCGTGCCGCAACTACTGAGCTCATGTGCTCTGGAGCCCTCACACCACAACTAGAGAGAAGCCCACACGTCATAACTAGAGAGAAGCCCACCCGCGCGCCACAATTCGAGAGCCTGCGCCCTCTGGAGACTGTGTGCCACAACTAGAGAGAAGCCTGTGTGCCGCAACCAGAGAAGCCCGAGCGCCAGAACGAAGGATCCCGCGTGCTGCAGCTAAGACCCAACACAGCCAAATAATAATAAAATGAGATTTGAAAAAGAAAAAAAAAAAAAAAGATCTGTTCTCTTGTGGAACTATTTCTGGGTTTGCTACTCTGTTCCAGTGATGTGTATATCTATCCTTCTGCCAATACCACAGTCTTAATTACTGTAATTATATAATAAGCCTTAAAATAAGGTAGAGAGATTTCTCACACTTTAATTTTTCTTTTTCAAAATTGCTTTAGCTGTTCTAGTCCCTTTGGCGTGTACCTGTGAAAGGCCTTTGGTAACGTATTGCCCAAGTGCCCCCAAAAGGTGGTACTAATTTAAACTTCCGCTAGTGGTGTGGGGAAGTGCTGTTTCCATACACCCACACCAGCCCTGGCTGTTGTCGTTCTTTTTAAATCTTGGCCTATCTGATAACTGAAAAATTATATCACATCCTTATTTTCAATTGCATTTCTTTGGTTACCTTTGAATCTAGGAAGGCAGCCAGTGCCCCCAGATCTTAGGGTATAAAAGTTTGGTATCCTTGTGACAGGAAGCTTCACACTGAAGATTTCAGAAGTGTCCAACAGAGAAAGCAGACAGGTTTGTGTGGTATCCATTGGTGACTCCTTTTCCTCCAATGAAGGCATTTCATACCCTCTTCCTAACGTGTTCTTCTCAGCTTCTAGAGATAAAATCATCTGTTCAGGCAACCGCCCATGCCCATCTCCAGGTAGGCATCCCTCCACTGAAAAGCCCAAATGTACCTTCAAACCACATTCAAAAGTTGACCACGTCTCACCTCCATTGTCACTACCCTGGTTTGCATGCTGCCATCTCTAGCTTGGATGATTGCCAGTGGTCTCCTAACTGTGTCCCGACTTCTACACTTGTCCCCTAACATCTGTTCTCAATACAGAACCAGAGGGTTGTCTAAACACAAGTCACAGTCTCTCCTATGCTCAACCCTCCCTTCTCCCCGAGAGTAAAAGCCAAAGTTCCTGGATGGCCTGCCCAGACATCGTGCCCATGTCCTCACAGCCCCCGGTCAGTCACTCTGCTTCAACCACCACGGTGTCCCTGCTCTTCCTGAAACACCCCAAAGTGCTCCTACGCGTTCTTGATTATTTCCTTAGGATTAATTTCTAAACTCCAGTTGCTGGGTCGGGGGATGTACATTTTTAAAAGCTCTTGGCAGTTTTTTCTGCAGGAAGGCAGTATCAATTTCCATGCTTACCAGAAATGTGTGAGTGTGCCTTTTCCCCTACACACTCACCAACTCAGGGTGTTGTCATTTTTAGACAGCCTTTGCCAAGTTGCTCCTTGCCACTGTATTCTCCATGTGAGTTTTATAGAAAGAGCTTTGTATAGCTGGATCCGAAACAACCATTTCATAGCAACTGAGAGATGGTCTTCCTGTGGACGTTTCTTGTAACCATCCTTGATACCAGCCAAGGGCAAGAGCCCCGAGATGTACCCAGTGGAGGAGTGACAAGCTGTCCAGACACAGGGTTTTCCAGGAGTCTGATGCATTGTAAAGGGGGCACTGAGGGGTCTAGGGGAGAGAATGGAGGGCATATATTTTATATGCCACTTTTCTGAATTGTGGCTTTTCCCAGCCGGGCTCTGGAGAGGACCTAGAGAGCCGACGATTCAAGGTTTTGCTGTCTTCCTAAGGCCTGCCCTAGACCCGTGGTCCTCAAACTGAGACAGCCTCAGAATCACCTGTAGGGCTCATTAAAACACAGACTGCTGAGTCAGTAGGTCTGGGATGGGGCCCAAGAATTTGCATTTTTAACAAGTTCCCAGATGATGTTGATGCTGCAAGTCCAGGAACCATACTTTGAGAATTGCTAGCCCAGAGTACTGATGTTTGTTTTGTCTTTTTCCCACTGGCTCTTTTCCCTTCAGGCAAGATGAGGCACCAGCCTCTGTGCCCCGTGGAACCTCCACTAGGCATGGACCATATTGTAAGGCTGTGCAGTCCTTCCTGGGTCTTTCTCCCCTATTTGGAGGTGGACCCTAGAACGGGGACCACATTTTAGTTCAGTCCCTCCAGTGCCTGTTGAACTTCTCAGCACACAGGACTTCATTGAAAGTTCCCCGGAAGAATTGAGGAGGGATGGAGTGATCTCCACCGGTGATTGCGTAAGAATCGTGTGTGCTGGCCAGCAGATAGGCAAAGGGTGGAGATAACCCTGTGGTTTGAAAGTTGGAGAATTATCCCAGGATTCAGTCTCACTTCCTCTGACCATCAGATTCTGATGTCATCAAGAAGACACTCAGAAATGAAACAGAAAACTCAGACAGTGGGCTTGTTTTACAGGTGAGGCAATGAAGACCCCTAGAGGGGAGTGCCTAACTCAAGGTCACAACCCTGAGTGATGACACAGGTGAGACTTGAGGCCCTGGCTTCCTCGACAGCCCCCTGTAGAGGAAGGAGGTGGGGTGAAAGGGGCGTGTGGTCCGGACACGGAGCATAAACTTGGAAACCGGCCTGGGCTCTTCACCCATCCCAGGCTTTGGACACCTCCCTTCATCCCTTTGGGCCTCTACTTGGTCACCTGTATCCTGAGTATGATACCAACCCAGTGATGCTTTTGTGTGAATTGAACCTGACCAACTGTTGTGTATGCGCTTAGCATCGTGCCTGGTACCCGGAGGGTGTTTGAGACGTTCCCGCCTCAAGTGACTTCTGCTGGGCTTTCCAGCAGCCCCCTCACCCCCTACTCAGTGCCATTGTTCTAAAGGGCACTGTGGTCTCTGGCTGCACTTTGTGAGTCTTCCTCTCCAAGAAGGGGACAGGGGAGAAACTGAAGAGCCTTTCCAGTTTCAACACACACCTGAAGGTACAGATGGGACCTCATGTGATGTCAGCCCCCGATCACACTTCGTGTACTTCCCTTCAGTCCTCACCACATCCTCCTGGGGTTTTCAGTGTCAGAGCTCAAGTGGAAGGTGCAGGCAGAAGTTAAATATAGAAAGGCACCTACTCACGGTGAAATGCGTGGGCTGAGCCTCGGGTGAGGGGGCGTAAGCACATGCTAAATTTAGCTGCCCGACTTCCTCTCCTGGCCCCCTACAAGCCATTATGCAAACACGGATGCTTGTCAGTTTCCCGCCCAGGAGGACTTCAAGGGCTGAAGATGAGAACTTGGAAATGAAGCCTGCCGGTTAATCATGGCCTTCCACCCCTCCACTGCCCCATCTGTTATCACTTTTCACCCTCCCAGCGGTTCTGAGACCTGGGCATGGAGCGTGTTGCTGATCTCACTTCACAAATGAAGAGGCCGGGGGACTTGCCCAGCATCCTCGTGGGGTAGAGCCCAGATGTAAGCTCAGGGTTTCACCCTGACTCCCCTCTCAGTTCCTGAGAACCCAGCACAAGAGTGCTCTGGCCTTGGTCGTCCAGCGGCCGATAAATAACACCCAGTCTGCAGATGTTCCCCAGGGTCCTGAGCGGTTTGCTAACTGCAGGTGGAAAGGCTGCACATCAAAGAGTATGACCAGGGATGGACCAAAGCCTTGCTACTCAAAGTGTGGTCAGTGGCCCAGAGGCGTTGGCCTCACCTAGGAACTCAGAAATGCCGAGACCGAGCCCGACTCCAGACCTGCCTAACCAGAGTCTGTATTTTAATAAGGTTCCCACGTGACTCATGTACATCCTTAAGCTTAGGAAGCTCTGGCCTAGTACTTTGAGTGGTGCCCACTTAGAGAATCAGTTCGTGGGACTCTGAGACTCCGAAACTGTGTTCTTTCACTCACTACCTCATTTATTCAGCTGCTATTTATTGATTAACTTCCACATTTGAGGGCTTGTGCTAGAATCTGAGACAGAAAATAGCTAACACTTACAATTATTTGCCATGTGTTTAGACAGCTGTTTTAGATTTATTTGTTTTTAATTGAGATATAATTGACATATAACATTGTATTAGTTTCAGACATAGGACATGATTCAGTATTTGTATACGTTGCAAAATGATCACCACAGTAAGTCTAGTTAATGTCCGTCATCACACAGGGTTACACATTTTTTTTTCTTGTGATGAGAACTTTTAAGATCTACTCTCTTTGCAACTTTCAAATACACAGTATAGTATTATTAACTGTAGTCACCATGCTGTATATTACATCCCCAGGACTTATTTATTTTGTAACTGGGAGTTTGTACCTTTTGACCACCTTCACCCGTTTTGCCTGTCCACCTGTCCCTTGCCTCCGATAACCACCAATCTTTTCTCTGTATCTATGAGGTCCATCTTGGGTTGCTTTCCAGTTTTTGTCTTTCTGATTCCACATATAAATAAGATCATATGGTATCTGTCTGACTTATTTCACTTTGCATAATGCTCTCAAGGTCCATCCGTGTTGTCAAAAATGGCAAATTTTCCTTCTTTCTTTATGACTGAATCATATTCTTTTGTATATAAATACCACATTTTCTTTATCTGTTCACTCATTGATGTACAACTTAGGCTGCTTCCCTGTCTTGGCTATTTTGAATAATGCTGCAATGATCATGGGGGTGCATCTATCTTTTTGAGTTAGTGTTTTTGTTTCCTTTGGATAAATACCCAGAAGTGGAATTACTGGATCACACGGAAGTTCTATTTTTAATTTTTTGAGGAACCTCCATACTGTTCTCCACAGTGGCTGCACCAATTTACATTCCCACCAACAGTGCACGAGGGTTCCCTTTTCTCCACATCCTCGCCAACACTTATTATCTCTTGTATCAGTTTATTTAATCATCACAGTGGCCTATGAGGTAGGTATGTGCAGTTCATAGATGGGAAGCAGGAGACTTCAGGCAACATGTTTGAGGCCATGGTGCTTAGCAAGTGGCAGAGCCAGTATTCGCTCGAGCATCTGGCTCTTAACCAGGAGGCTTGACCTCCTCTAAGGATTAAAGAAGAACCAGAGCAGAGGGACCTGAGCAATCAGCTGTGTGGGGGGCTTTGTTTTAATTGTGGCCTTAAGCTACAGGGCCATTTATTCAAGTAGCATCTCATGCAGGTTCTGTGCCCTCTGGAGCTCCCTAGAGCGCAGGCTGAAAGCTGCTCTCAAGACCAACTTCTTCATTTTGTAGATGCGGGAACAGGGGCCAGAGAGACGAGATGCCTTGTCCAAGATCACGTAGCCAATGAAGACAAAGTGAGTCAGGGCTGTGTGGGCCAAAGGTGAGCTCTGTTCCACACGGGGCCATTCCATTCCAGAGAGCACGTTTCTGACTTCTGTTGTAGCATTTCTAAATTGCCTTAGAAATTAAGGAACCCTGATGAGATCATGTTGACTGCTACAGGCCGTCCCCCCAGAATTATTCTCATTCATCTGTCTGTCTGTCTGTCTGTCTCTCTCTGTCTCTGTCTCTGTCTCTGTCTCTGTCTCTCTCTCTCTCTCTCTCTCTCTCTCTCTCACACACACACACACACACACACACACACACACATACACACACACGTTTAGATTTATTTGTTTTTAATTGAGATATAATTGACATATAACATTGTATTAGTTTCAGACATAGGACATGATTCAGTATTTGTATACGTTGCAAAATGATCACCACAGTAAGTCTAGTTAATGTCCGTCA
Organism: Neophocaena asiaeorientalis asiaeorientalis; assembly: GCF_003031525.2. Taxonomy (NCBI): domain Eukaryota; kingdom Metazoa; phylum Chordata; class Mammalia; order Artiodactyla; family Phocoenidae; genus Neophocaena; species Neophocaena asiaeorientalis. The sequence goes on along the minus strand of NW_020173200.1, from coordinate 587,078 downwards.
TCACACAGGGTTACACATTTTTTTTTCTTGTGATGAGAACTTTTAAGATCTACTCTCTTTGCAACTTTCAAATACACAGTATAGTATTATTAACTGTAGTCACCATGCTGTATATTACATCCCCAGGACTTATTTATTTTGTAACTGGGAGTTTGTACCTTTTGACCACCTTCACCCGTTTTGCCTGTCCACCTGTCCCTTGCCTCCGATAACCACCAATCTTTTCTCTGTATCTATGAGGTCCATCTTGGGTTGCTTTCCAGTTTTTGTCTTTCTGATTCCACATATAAATAAGATCATATGGTATCTGTCTGACTTATTTCACTTTGCATAATGCTCTCAAGGTCCATCCGTGTTGTCAAAAATGGCAAATTTTCCTTCTTTCTTTATGACTGAATCATATTCTTTTGTATATAAATACCACATTTTCTTTATCTGTTCACTCATTGATGTACAACTTAGGCTGCTTCCCTGTCTTGGCTATTTTGAATAATGCTGCAATGATCATGGGGGTGCATCTATCTTTTTGAGTTAGTGTTTTTGTTTCCTTTGGATAAATACCCAGAAGTGGAATTACTGGATCACACGGAAGTTCTATTTTTAATTTTTTGAGGAACCTCCATACTGTTCTCCACAGTGGCTGCACCAATTTACATTCCCACCAACAGTGCACGAGGGTTCCCTTTTCTCCACATCCTCGCCAACACTTATTATCTCTTGTATCAGTTTATTTAATCATCACAGTGGCCTATGAGGTAGGTATGTGCAGTTCATAGATGGGAAGCAGGAGACTTCAGGCAACATGTTTGAGGCCATGGTGCTTAGCAAGTGGCAGAGCCAGTATTCGCTCGAGCATCTGGCTCTTAACCAGGAGGCTTGACCTCCTCTAAGGATTAAAGAAGAACCAGAGCAGAGGGACCTGAGCAATCAGCTGTGTGGGGGGCTTTGTTTTAATTGTGGCCTTAAGCTACAGGGCCATTTATTCAAGTAGCATCTCATGCAGGTTCTGTGCCCTCTGGAGCTCCCTAGAGCGCAGGCTGAAAGCTGCTCTCAAGACCAACTTCTTCATTTTGTAGATGCGGGAACAGGGGCCAGAGAGACGAGATGCCTTGTCCAAGATCACGTAGCCAATGAAGACAAAGTGAGTCAGGGCTGTGTGGGCCAAAGGTGAGCTCTGTTCCACACGGGGCCATTCCATTCCAGAGAGCACGTTTCTGACTTCTGTTGTAGCATTTCTAAACTGCCTTAGAAATTAAGGAACCCTGATGAGATCATGTTGACTGCTACAGGCCGTCCCCCCAGAATTATTCTCATTCATCTGTCTGTCTGTCTGTCTGTCTCTCTCTGTCTCTGTCTCTGTCTCTGTCTCTGTCTCTCTCTCTCTCTCTCTCTCTCTCTCTCACACACACACACACACACACACACACACACACACATACACACACACGGTATGTCATAAGTTCAGAGAGCCCCTGAAGCCCAGAAGGAACCCGGAACCCTGGGGTCAGGAATCTTTGTCTGGGTTTCCTGTCTTTGCTGAAAACCTGTGCAGGGGGAGGTGAGAGGCGCTCAGATAGGTGCTGGGTGAAGGGCCAGCCGTGGATGCCAGAGGGTGACCCACTGGGACCAGCAGTGCCGAGTGGGAAGTCACACATTTCAAACAAACCTCTTTTTACACCCACATCTCCCAGATGGTGACATTCACTACTTAGAACTTGTTGGAAGTTTGGAAGGAACCCCTGCTGGGACTGAAAATAGACCCCTCATTAAGGCTCTGGCCTGAGTGGAGGAGAGAAGGGCGGTGTGTGTTGACTGGAGCCTACCACCTTTGCGCCAATATCAGGTTTTGCTAAAAGCAGTCAGCCCTCTTTATTGCTCCTGTCTGGGGTTCTCTGCCGGCAGAAGAACCACCCGCTCTGCGTGGGTTGAGGGCTGAGCAGTACCCCCCACCCCATGCTCCTGTGCTCATCAGTCCACAGAGTGTCCTCACCAAGCAGTGTCCCCACGTTACAGGTAAGGAAACTCAAGTTTCAAAGAGGCTGAATCACCGACCCAGAGGACCCCACTGGTAGGTGGCAGAGGGCGTTTTGCATTTGGATTAGTGGCCCTGGTTCAGAATGTGGATACTGGGTTTAGACCCCAGCAATGTAGCAGACCAGCTGGTGGGCCAGCTGAGTGACCTCTCGCTTCGCATCTCCAGCATCCACGCCACGTAATAGCGTCAACGCCAGAGAGCTAGCATGAAGATTAACGTGACCAAAACACTTAGAACAGTACCTGGGGGATAAAGAATACTCAGCAAATGTTAACTGCCTTTATTATGGTTGCTGTGATGATGATGGTGACGACTGTGTTACTTTAGAGTCTCTATGGACGACCCCCGACCTACGATGGTTCAACTTACGATTTTACAATGGTGCAAAAGCAATATTCAGTAGAAACTGTTTTTTCTTATTTTGAATTTCGATCTTTTCCCGGGCTAGTGACATGCAGTACGTGATGTCTCCTGATGCCGGGCAGCGGGAGCTGTAGCTTCCAGTTAGCCATGCGATCACCAGGGTAAACAACTAATACGCTTACAGAAAGCGTTGTTCACTTTCAATACAGCACTCAGTAAATTACACGAGATAGTCAACATTTTACAATAATGGGCTTTGTGTTAGGTGGTCTTGTTCAACTGTAGGCTCATGTAAATGTTCTGAGCACATTTAACGGAGGCTAGGCTAAGGGGTGATGTTCAGTAGAATAGGCTTATTAAATGCATTTTCAATTTATGGTATTTTCAATTTATGATGGGTTTATCAGGACATAACCCCATCATAAGTTGAGGAAGATCTGTATTCAAATGTTACCACCCTGATTGCTTTTTGTAGGTGGGTGGACCACAGTTTCCCATTCAACAGTTGAAGGAAGTGGGGCAGGGAGAGGGGTAATGGGTTCTCTGTGATCAGGGACAAAGCAAGGATGCATCTGGTTTTGGTGTGTCATTTTTCCATAAAGCCAGGGTTTCTGGTCACCTGCCTGGCCCTTGGCCTCTTCACTTCACTTGGCTCTGCCTGAGACAGAAGGCCCCTTGGAACCTGAGGCCAGTATGCTGGGGTCCTAGTGTCAAGCCAATCTTTGCAAAGACTCAGACTTTTAACTAGGTTCCCACTTTGCACTTGAGACCAATCTCCTTCATTCCACATCTGTAAAGTGCCAACTCCATGCTAGGCACTCAGGACAAAATTACAAGAGATATTTACATAGAAGTCATGTTCCTATCCTGGCCCCCGCCTCAGGAATGATGTCCTTCCATTGCTGCCTTGGTCCCTGTGTTGATAACACACCTGCTTCTACAGGCCGTCTGGGTTCTTCATGCCAGCAGCTTTCTCTCATCTGATTACTTTCTGAGGATGAGCAAACACCCCTGAGTGGAATCACTGGGTCAAAGGAAATGATATCCTTTTAAGACTTTTGATCCATGTTCTTAATTGGCCTCCAGAAAGACACCATCTTAAAGATGTTCAGGGACTTCCCTGGTGGCGCAGTTGTTAAGAATCCGTCTGCCAATGCAGGGGACACGGGTTCGAGCCCTGGTCCGGGAAGATCCCACATGCCGCGAAGCAACTAAGCCCGTGTGCTCTAGAGCCCTCGAGCCACAACTACTGAAGCCTGCGTGCCTAGAGCCTGTGCTCTGCAACAAGAGAAGGCACCGCAATGAGAAGCCCGCGCACCACAACGAAGAGTAGCCCCCGCTCGCCGCAACTAGAGAAAAGCCCACGCGCAGCAACGAAGACCCAGTGCAGAAAAAAAAAAAAAAAAAGGTGTTCATTCCAGCATTGTTTACTTACACTCAGCAATAGTCTATCAGTAAGGGATGATTTGCATTAAGTGTTACCAGTCTACACAGTACAATACCACACAGTTATTGAAGGGGGTGACATAGGTGGGCATTCAATGACTTGAAAAGGCACTGATATGGATAAATGAAAAACATGGTACATCTAATAGACATAAGAAATAAACCCAAACTGCATCGTGCATAGAAAAGAGTATATCAAGAAGGACACCAAGTGTGAACAGTGGTGATCTCTGGGGTGGGATTATAAGTCATATTAATTTTCTTTTTATACTTTCTGAAATACTCACAATATGTACTATTTTTATAATCAAGAAAAAAATTGATTCCTTCCCCTTTCCTCATCCCCCTGCCAGAAATGTGGGTGGGAGTTGCCAGTGGCCTTGGTGGTGGGCAGCTGCCAGATGAGGTCCTGGGTAACCGGCACCAACATGGGTGCATGGTGGAAGCTGATGGAATCAGGCCCGGCTGGTGGGGGGGGGCAGGGGGGGGTACTCTGCACAGCACCCTCTGGGTTCCAACTGGCCCCCTGTGTCCTCAGGATCAAACATCTTGCGGGTCCAGGGTTCCCTCCCCATCTTTGGCCTTGGTTCTCATAAGCGGGGCTGAAGTTTCCTCCTCACTCCATCTTCTCCCCTGTCCCCTCCCCTCTCCTCCTCCTAACGCTGAGGTCTGCACATTACAGTTTACTGCTTACCTTACCCCCTTCCTTAACCTTCCCTTCCCTTCTCCTGTGGCGAGCATTTGACCTTTAAATCAGGCAGACCTGAGTTCACATCCTACTGCAGTCCTCAGTTTCCTCATCTGCAAAATGGGAGTCATAGTGTCCTCTTTGTAGGGTCGAGGGGTGATTAGTGCTGAGTGCTCTCCCTGGCCTGCGGTTACGCCATTACACCAGGTCGCATGCTGGCCCTGCCTGACTTTCTCACTACCTGGTCTGAGTGTCTGAGAGGGAGCGAGCCAGGGTATTTATACCGTGCATCCATCAGCCAACAGTTAGGAGCTGGCCCCTGGGCAGGAGCACACTGACTCCCAGGCCCTTCCAGCCCTCTGCGCAGGCAGGAAAGTGAGTTCCAGTGGCTGAGCGCAGCTGGCTGCAGAAGTCAGGCTGGTGTACAAGGAAATGACAAAAGGGCCAGGTGGGCCCCTGACAGCATCTGCTCCAGACCTGGCCGGTTGGCGTAGCCCATGCCGTCACCGCCGCGGGATGACCCCACACCAGGCCACCTGTGGATTACAGCAACCTAGGGAGAGGTGGGTGCCCTGAGTCAGGTGCCACCGCAGCCCAACTGAGACCTGCCACCTTCGTGTAGAGCTTCCCTAGACAGAAGCCTTTGTGCTCCATGTTCAGGGACTTAAAGAATACTGAGCCCCTTAGACCATTCTTACCAGGAGGAGCGTGACCGGGAGGTTGGAATGGGAAGGGGAGTCGGTCCCATTGCCCTTGCTTTCCACAGCCACGCAGAGGACAGACTGAGGACTTCAGAGCCAGTCCCAGGTCCTGTTTCCTCAGCAAATATGCCACCTTGTGAAGTCCCAGGTTTCTAATCTGAAAATGAGGTTGATGACAAGTTGGCGTGAGAAGTAAATGGATAATGGATGTGAGGTGATTAGTAGAGGCCCAGGCATTTGGTACCCATTATTACTATTGTCTTTATGGAAGATAATTTTTCTCTAAATATAATTAGTGGTTTATAATCTATAGCTCTTCTCACTGCATTAGCCACAGAGAGAAACCATGGGGCCAGCAGGCAGTACATCAAACTACTTATTTAGATTGGGGACAGGAGGGGTGGTGTAGCCACCTCAAATATTCTATCTAGGGCCAGAAAGGCTTAGCACCATCTAGGCCGAGGGGAGTCACTAGTTCTTTGTGACGTAGCCATTTATTCATTCATTCACCGTTCATTCATCTATCCATTCAACGAATGTTGATCGAGGATTTTTATGTGCCAAGCACCATGCTAGGTGCCAGATCTCCCAGAGGTTACTGGTAGTTGTTGAATCCCCAGCTAGGAGGCCTGGGACGCAGGTGCCACATCCCCCTTCTTAGGGGGTTTGTTGTATTCCCTCCAGTGGAGAGGGGAGAGCCTCTGGCCAGAACATTCCTCCCATATCCCCACTCTCGCAGCCCCAGTCTCATTCAGGCTTTTGGTCCTCCCCGTCATGCTGCTGTCTACCGGGGTCCTCCGAGTCATGAGCTGCCTGGAAAGGTGGGACCGAGGGCCACAACAGCCCCTCCCTTTGTTCAAGGAAAGCCACAAGGTGTGTCCGTAGCAGGTTATGATTAGAACCCCAGGCCAGGGTTCCTCTTCTCTGTGCTTCTCAAATGTGGGTGCCCATGTCCCCGGGGTCCATGCAGGGTGCCAAAGTCCTAGGGAGCCACGTGTAAACTTGGCTGACCTTTCAGTTGAAGAATTAAATGCATGCATATTTCATTACATGGAGAGATACACGCACAGACCGTGGAGCAGAATTGTGTATGTGCGTGGATGTGACGGATGAAGCAGGAGACTAAAGGCGTGTTGGCTTGTGGGGCCTGCTTTGGGTCATATCCCTGGAACTCCCACGGGGAAACATTTCGGTGTCCTCCGCCCTTAGGCTTGCTTTGGTGGAAAGATTTGAGAACTTCACCAGGGTGACATTCAGGTGACGGTGACCTGTACTCCACCTCCTTGGTGGGGTTAGCATGGAGGGAGGGTGCCAGACTTGTGAGAGGAGGGAAGGGAATCACTGTCTAGGGGTCATTTGGGCTGAAAGTCCACAGAGAGGAGAAACTTAGGAAAAGAATCCATCTCCCTTCTTTGGTTGGTGCTGGAGCCCCCAGCTTTTGACCAGAGCCCAGCACCTTCCAGAACTAGAATTCATAAGACCCAGGCTGATGTTGAAGCTCTTTTGAGATCTATGCTGCTGGCTCTTTCGCTCCCTTCAGGCCCTGCTCCCACAGCACCTGATCAGAGAGAGCCTCTCCAGCCACCCTTCCCCCTTCACCTCTCCAGCCACCCTGTCATCTTCCAAAAAAGCTGGCCTGCTTCACGGCACTTGGCAGGTTAGATAGGTGTGTGTTGGGATGTAAGCTCTGCAAGGGCACGGACTGTCTTCTTGTTCACTCCTTGAATGAACACACCGTATAAAACCAGGCTTAGCCGGGATCTTACTGAGCGATACCATCTACGGAACAGAATTTGCAGACAACCAAAACCAAGACAAGAAAATGCAGCTCAACACAAGAACATAAGCTCCTATTAAACATTTAGCCCCTAAAACATAGCTTCCGAGGAGTGTCAGGAACTCAGCCCCCTTGGACATAATCTCCTAAAGCTTCTTCATCCTGCCCGTCTGGCCAGCACCTTCAGATCATGGCTTTACTTGGTACTTGGCTGTCGCCCCAAAGACTGGGAACCTCCAGTATCAGGGACCTGGTTGGATTCAGCTCTTTCCACTGCATCCATAGGCACTTAGCAAAGGTTCAGTGACATAAATTTCAAAAGGCTCCCTGGCCTCTGAGCTCCGCACGATAGGGAAGGGCTCTATTTGTTACCAAGGAGGAGAGGAGACTAAAGATGGGAAAACGTGTGATGAGAGTTTTCTGGTTAATCCATTTCTGCTCAGAATATCTGGAAGGCCCCTCCCCTCGCCCCTTCCCCTTCCGTTTCCCAAGGACTCTGCTTGATCAGGTGCATCCCCATTAATGTGATGGTGCCTGATTGCATCCATGCAGGGAAGGGGAGAAAAATGCCACCGCTCAGATATCTGCCAAGCCTTACTTAGGGTCAGGTCCCCTGTGCCCAGGAACAGAGAGGGAAGTGAGGAGGACCCTACCCCCCGTTCTGGTGGGGGAGAAGAGAGAAACCTTTATGAGCAGACAGTATTCACCAGTGAAAGACAGCTACCAGCCCCCAGGGACGGCCTCCAGCAGGCTCAGGCCTTGAAGGAAGGGTGGGACTAGACAGGCAGGGAGGGGTAGCCGTTCCTCCACCATCTCCCCTTATCCTGTGGTTCGGAGTTGCTCTTCAAACACTGACTGTGATTGGAATTGACGTGTTTCACCAAATGGCCACACACCGATTATTGATTGAACAGATACCATTCGTCTGTTTGTTTGTTCATCCAGTGCCTGCCCTATGTTGGGCCCTGTCCTAAGTGCTGAAGATTTGGCAACACAAAACAAGACAGACAAGGTCCTTTCCTGCTCTTATGAAGCTTCCACAGCAGGGCACAGTAAACAAGTCACAGCTCACCTTGGGAAGATGTCTGCCATGTCAAGGCATTTTTTGTACAGAGTTCCTCAGTGGGGTACAGCTGACACTTCTAGGGGCAGCTCTTTGTTGTGCAGGCTGGCTAGAATGTTGCAAGATTTAGTATCTCTAGTTCTGTGCTCTGTTCTCAGTGACACTCTTCCCCATGACCCACTCCAGTCATTGGAACACCCAAGCACCCACCCACAGTTAAATACGCCTTATCAGGATATGGTCCTGCCCCCCAGTAGAAACACGACACAGTCTCATTTCATCCTCACAACTACCTCATGAAATTGGTTCTGTTACTGATCCCCAGCTTTACAGATAGTGAAACTGACGCACAGAGATGTTCAGCAACTCTTTCAGGGTCATGCAGTTGGAGCGATGGATTTGAACCCATTGGCTTTGGGAATTGTATTCCTCACTGCTCTATCACAGCCTCTCAAACAAGCACAGAAACGGGAGAGTCTAGGCTGCGAGGGACACAATGCTAAAAATAAATGAAGATGTTGTGATTATGAGATGAAGTGTTTCCTACGTGAAGCATCGTTTTAACCCACTGGGGAGAAAGGACAGAGTAATGAGACTCAACCTCGGGTTCCTCACTATGCTTTGCACACAGGCATTCTGAACACACCACTAAAAGTGTGTGTGGGCGTGGTATGTGTGTGCGCATAAGTGATCTGTACTTTAGTGAAACCCTCTCCCTTGTAGGGAATATCTGCTCATTGAGGAATAATTATTCATGTGAAAGTCACGCACCAGGAGACTTACACATGGAACAGAGGAAAGGCAAGGTTCAGCAAAGCCAGACTCTGGGAAGGGAGGCAGCCCTCTTTCTCTCTCCATATCCAATCAGTGGAAAAGTAATCATTTAACTGCCTGTGGTGTGGGTCTGAGCCACCAGTAGCGAGGGAAGCTTCGGAAGCTCATTTTTGTTTAGTGCCCCCACTGTGGCTGGCATATAGCAGGTATTCAAACGTTGGAAGGATGGATGGATGGATGAATGGGTAGGTGGATGGATGTGTGGGTGGGTAGATAGATTGATGGATGGACGGATGGACAGATGAAATTTGGTGCCAGTACCACAGGAAACTTCTGGTTTCAGAGGCCAGATGTGTTCAGGGACCAATTCAAGACGGTATAGAATTAAGGGCTGAATTACAAATCAAGATCAATTCTAAAAAGCATTTGTTTATCTTTCCTCAAATCAAATGAAGAATAAGGAGAACATCTTCTATCACTTTTCTTGGCTGAGCAATGTAAACGAACACCTGGGCCCTCAGTCCTCTTAGCACATCTTAGGCAGTTGAAGGGAACGTCTAAGACTTGCTGAGGACCTACTTTGTGCCTGTCGTTTAACAGACATCATGACTTTTAGTTTTCAAAGTAGCCCTGCATTTGACAAGTCAGTAGGTTTAGGCTACTCAGATAACCCAAGCAATGGGCACAAGGTCATGTCATCAGTGGCTGAGCTGCAAATCAAACCAGGCTTGTCCGTTTCTACAGCCCCACCCCCTCCCCGGTATGCACAGGAAAGCAAACAAATAGAGCAGTGTTTCTTCAAGCGGCAACCTGCATGCATGCAACCTCGTGTGACTCACCTGTGCTGTGCGTTATCTCCCAATGCAACGCGGCACCTTGCCAGAGACCCAAGGGCAAGAAATTGGGGGTGAGGATTAAAGAGGAAGGGGCTTGGGCTTCCCTGGTGGCGCAGTGGTTGAGAGTCCGCCTGCCGATGCAGGGGACACGGGTTCGTGCCCTGGTCCGGGAAGATTCCCACATGCCGCGGAGCCGCTGAGCCTGCGCGTCAGGAGCCTGTGCTCCGCAACGGGAGAGGCCACAACAGTGAGAGGCCTGCGTACCACAAAAGAAAAAAAAAAAAGGAGGAAGGAGCTTGGGTTTATTTCCACTGTGGAGCCCAGAGAGGGCAGCTTCATCAGCCCCCTGAGGTGAGGATGGATGGGGATGTGGGGGTGGGTCAGCATTGTGGGAGTGAGCAAACTCCCAACACAGAAAAGCCAGCTGGGGACCCAGACTCTGCTTGGAGAGTGCAGGGGGGAGATGGGAGAATAGGGGGTTCCCCTCTGGTTACTCCACTGCTCCTCCAGTTCTGTCTAACATGGTTTAGCTGTGGGGAGGGAAGAGGGGGAGGACCGGGAGACAAGAAAGAAGGAAAGAGAAGAGGCGGCCTACCTTCTTTCTTTGAAGGCAAACAGATCTGTGTTCCTACTGCAGCCTTTCCCTGTCCCAGCTGTGTGATCAGGGGCCGGTCACTTTCCCTCTCTGAGCCTCAGTTTGGGCCTCCCTGGGTTATCTTAGAAATTAGACAAGATGCCATATGGAAAATGCTTGGCCAGAAATTGGTTCCTCTTCCTCCCCTCCCTTCCCTGGCACGTCTGATGAAGAGAGAAAAGCACCAGCCTTTGGCTGGACACAGCGGGGACTGAGCGCTCACTCCCTCCAGCTGCCCCCGCTCCTTCCTGCCTTCTTGTGGGCCTGGTTGCCCTCACCAAGGAGGCTTCTGCCCACCCAAGGGCAGAGACCATGAGTCATGCCAGGTGGCATCTGAGAAGGGGCTGCCTCATGGACTCTGCAAGTGGACCCTCCAAAATCCTCAGAGATGACACCATGGCCCCACGAGGGCATGAGGTTCATGTGGGTCACACAGTGGGGAATGAATGGCAGTGCCAGGCTAGCCCCGGGACCACCGACTTCTCCTGTAATGCTCGCTTCCCAGTTTCTCCTGCCTCTCTGCCCTCTCGGCCTCTGTACGGTTGGAGGCTTCCTGGCTGCTGCTCGCAGGAGGAAACGTGAGCAGTCCTAGCCCAGGCCTGTGCGATGAGGGTGTTTATTAATGTCTGTAGAATGAACAAATGAATACAAATGACCCCTCACCTAGAGCCAGGCTTGCTGTTCGTGTTAGTTTTCTCCTTCTTCCCCACTCTTGGCCCCCCAGAATGCTGTCGGGGGTTCACCCTGCCGGGACTGGAGAGAGAAGCGGACAGTGTCATTCCAGAACCTTGTTGAGCATCCCAAGGTCTGTTCCCTCCTCCAGGTTCTCCAGGTGTAGCTGTGTGCGGGTGACGGCCGAGCTGCAGAGTCCAGGGAGTGACGTCGGTGGTCTTGCCCCACCTGAGTGCCCTTGCTGGCTCCCTGGCTGCCCCGCCCCCAGCAGGTCTTGCCATAGCTGCTTTCTGGATGGCCTTGGAGGCAGCAGAAGCTCAGGGCCGTGGAGCCTGGGAGCACAGGGGAGGGGGGTCACACCGTCACCAGGGCCCATGTCTTCATCCCACCTCCTGGCCAGCAGTGCTGTTCGGTGGACAGAGTATGGGGGAACTGGACGATATAGGCTTGAGTCCTAGATCTACCACTTTTACTGTGTGACCTTAGGCAAGTCATTGTTAACTCTCTGATCCCTTTTTGTCATCTTTAATGTGAGAACAGACAATTTCCCACTTACAACAGGGTTGTGGGTTGGAAAGGGCTGTCCATGACTGGATGTTGGGGTGACTGTGAAGACGCTTTGGAAACACCTGAATCATGGTCATGTGGGAATGTGACTTCCCCGCCATTGGGCTGTTACTGGTGGTCCCTCTTCTGAAGCAACCCAGGGAGCCAAACTAGAGAGCCGGGACTAGAGTCTTGGCCGTAAGCAACTCACATGGTCTCCGAGAGCCTCAGGTTTTCTCATCTGTCAAGTGGGCGTGATGACCCTGTCTGCCTCTGCAGGGTCATCTGTAAGCATGTGAGATAAGATTGCGAGTCTGTGGTTGAGAAGTCCTTTTTAAACAGTAGGTGTATTTGGGTGCAGTTGGGGGAGGGTCTGAAGAAGCCCAGACTTCCTTCCGAGAGAGAGGCAGATGGGGGAGGGGGGAAACCTGACTCTTTCTCTCACGAGCTAAGTAACTACCGAGGTTCCATTACTCACACAGCCCGAGCCTCTATGTTCCCATCTGACAAGACTTAACGTGTGCCCAGGGCTCAATGGACAGTCTCTAGGACAGCCTGTCAAGCTCGCCTCCGCTTCTGGAAGGAGTGGCCCGCTGACCCTGGGCCTCCCTCTCTGGCCACCACCACCCTTGGTCAGCAGAGTCTCTCTGACCTCACTCAGCTCCTGCCCAAGTGCTCCCCCAGCCTGGCTTCCTGGAGTTCCCTGGTCACCACCGATGCTCTGCTCATGTGATCTCCAGCTCGAGATGTCGAAATCCCATACTAGGCTGCCCGGAAACCCCTAGCCGGTGGGGCCGACGGGGCAGGGGCAGTGAAGGCTCCTCGGGTATTGCCACACGGGGAATCTATGCGGACACTGTTGTCAGAAGTTCCTGTTTCCTCTCCTAGGAGCAGTGGACGGCTGGGAGAATTTGGACTTCTGGTGGCTCTGAGATTATTCTGGGCACAATATCATCCTAGGAATGCTGTATCTGGGGGCCCTCGTGAAATGCTGTGGTGTAATGGTGCCACATTCCATTACAAGCAGAAGGAAGATGCTGGAATCCACCTCCTTGGGGGTCTGAGTGCTGATATGGGCGTTTTTCTGCTCACAGGTTTCTTTACACTGTTCACAGGGACAACAGAGGGCAGGGAGGCTGGCTGTTTGTGGTGAGCCTATGAATCCTTACAGCGTTAGCTCACGTGCTTCTGAGACTGTTGCCCCATTTTACTGATGAGGAGACTGAGGCATGGGGAAGAGAACTGACCAGCCCCGGGCAGGACAGTTCATAAGCAGCATCACCTTAACTGGAATCCAGGGTTGTCCAACCGTGGATCTGTTGGGCTCAGCCTGGGTTTGCTAGTTTATGTCCTAGTCCAGGTGCTGGGAGCCAACTGGCTGTGTGACCTTGAGCCAGTCACCTGATATTTCTGAGCTCCAGTTTCTTTCTCTATTTCATGAGAGGATTGGACTAGCTCAGTATTTCTCAAACCTTTTCACAAAGAAGGTTAAATGAATTTCTTGGGAGTCTTGTGTTTTCCCTTAAACATTCTGATATCATTTTGTGTTCTCCATGATTTTATCAGGGTTTATTTTAATTTTTTAAAGTATTGTGTTTGTTTCTCCCCTAAATCTTTAAGTAGACTTGTTGCTCTGAGACGTGTCGTGTGCTCCTGACACAATGCTGAGCTTCCACCTTGGGTTGACCAGCTCCTCCTTCCTAGAGGGAAAGGCCTGGGGCAGGCCTGCTCCATTGGGCTTCCCTCCCATCAGCAGTACAGGACTCAGGCCTGGGCCAGAGCAGGATGGACGAGGACCCTGCCCTCCGGAGAGGTGGCCGGCACCAAACTCGAGTCCTCAATGGTACCAGCTGTGGCCTTAGGCAAATCACATGCCTGAGCTTCCTGGTCCTCTACAGACACAGGCATGGATCCAGATCCTTCTTCACAGGATTACGGTGGCACAGAAGAGAGCAGGAGTGGGAGAGGTCCCAGTACGGGCCTGGCATGAGGGATGTGCCAGGACAGGTTAATGACACCTGCTATATTCTGGGACCGCCGAGCCTCACAAATCTGTAAGCCATTTCCCCATAAAAAGCCCCTTTTCCAAAAATATCTCCTTCCCCAGTTTTGTCACCAGCCTGAGGTCCTCAAGGTCACCAAGGCCTTAGGTGAAAACCTGGGCTGCCCTTGTTAAAATGCAATTGTTCTGCAGAAATGCTGGCGCAGAGTTCCACACCCCACCTTCCGTGTAATCAGCCACGTGGCCTCGGCAAGTCATTTGCTCCTTTGAACTTCTGTTTCTTCGTCTGTGAGCCGAGGGTGCTAGAGCAAACAAGTTGCTGTAAACTAGCCTCTTTTCATGGCGCCCAGAGGTTAGGGGACAACAGGTGAGTCAAGGGGCCGATGCAGCCCAAGACAGTAAGTCCAATGACGGGGCATGTCACAGGCCCTTTGGGGACACAGAGACACACCAGCCAGGCTTGGAGAGTCAGAGGCCTTTCAAAGCAGAGGTAGGGGTCTCCTCTGAGATACAAAGGATGGCAGGAGGTAACCAACCAAAATGGGGCTTTGGGACATCGCAGACAGTGGGAACAGGAATGTAGGCCAAGCACTGCACCAAGCTCCGCCCTGAGCACTCAGTATCTTAATTCAGGCTCCAGACAACCAGCAAGTAGTTCCTGTCCACCCCACTTTGCAGATGAGGAAATCGGGCTGAGATCCATTAAGCAGCTTGCCCGAGGCCACCTAGCTTGTAAGCGGCTCAGATGGGCTTCAGACCCAGACTACACAGATGCCAGAGTCTATGCTCCTAAGTGGGTAGCGCCTTATAGCTGGAAACAAGGGGCCGTGTTTCTCAGCAGATAAAGGAAAGAGTGAAGAAGGCCTCACTTTGTGCTTGGTGCCGGGAGGGTGGGTAGGGGTGGGCACCGGGGTCTGGGAAGTGGACGGTGGCTGGAGCCTGGAGGGGTCGCGTTGGCCTCTCTGTGTAGAGGAAGAGCCAGTACTCCTTCTGGTCCTTCAGTGTTTCCCTCAAGGCCTCGCTGTCTGATGGGCTGTTATGTCCGAGCTGCTGAAGGACACACATGGTGGTCCTCTCTGTACCTTACCCCTGGGCATCCAGGACAGGGTCTCGGCGTCAATGAATGTTTGCTAAAGGAAGCCACAGATGTGTGTGCTGCTTTTCCAGTACTGCCTTTGCCCGCGGTGGACGCTCACAAAATTTTGGGGGCGTGGAAGGTTCAGCCTTCTCATTTCACAGATGAGAAAGCTGGGATCCAGAGAGTGAATGTTCTTAAGACTACTGCTGTTCAGATTACAGTGTTCCCGGGGTCCCCCTGTTTCCCTGAGGGAGAAGGAGCTGGGCGAGCAGTGAGCCCACCTCTGTCCTCTTGAAGCCAGGGTGCCTTGCCATCCCCGGGACCCCACCCCTTCCAGGGGGAGCTGAGCATTTGGCATTTTGCCCAGGGAGCTTGGCCTGATGTCATCCATGGGAGATGTACCTTCTAAGGTTCTGCGGGAAAGCCACCATGGGGTGACCAGCCCAGAGCTGGACAGTTCTCAGGCATTAAGCCTGGGCGCTCCTTACTTCTAAGCAGGGTGGGATCAGAATCGCAGGCCCCTCAGTTTGCCCCTTATGTGGGGGCATGAAGCTCCCAGACGCCCCGGGCAGGTACTGGCTGCGATGCTGTCTCATTAAACGGGGAAAGGAGGCTCCTCGGAGGCAGCATCTCCCCCACACAGCCTACAAATCATTTTTCTAATGAGTTGTCACTTGGACAATGGGGCCGAGTCATGGTCCTGTTTCCATGTTGTTGCCTTTTCTCCTGCCTCCCTTCTAGGTTTTTCTTTCTTTCTTTTTTTTTTTTTTTTGCCTTCTTCTTCTTCCGTCTCCTGCTTGCTTTCTTCTCTCTCCAGCCTCCACTTACTGGAAACGAAATCTCTCAGTGTGTGAATGGCAGGGAGGGAGGGAGGCACCAGGACAAAGAGAAGGCTTTGTCTGGCGGTGAATTTAGATAGCACGTGGGTGGCAGGGAGCACGCAGACGTCCCCCATCCGCCTGTCACGGAGCTTGCCTGGTGTTGGCAGAGAATGGGCAGATGGGTTCGATCCTCTGGCAATACCTGGGTCCCAAGGTACAGGGCTGGGACACGAGCCCCAGCCGGCAGCCCCTCGTGGGAGCAGGGCACAGTAGTACAGGCTGCTGGCTGCGGGGAGCAATACTCCTGTTTTAGAGCAAAAGCCCTGGGGATGATGCTGGCCTGTGTGTGTGACCTGGCCTCAGCTCCTCTGACCCACGACTTCTCGCGCCTTTGCTGCTGTTTGCTCATAGTTAGGGGACCCTATCCCCCTCAGAGGATTAAATCAAAAGAGAGAAGTGAACTCTTAGCCCGACCCCCATCACCACCGTCATCCTCACCATCATAGCAAGCATTTATATATCGCCTACTGTGTGCCATTGTTAAAAGCGCTTATAAAAGGAAAGCACTGCCTATACGGTAGTTCAGTCGAAATGATTTGCAGCTGACTCCAGTTTTCTGTTTGGTCGGTGACTTGTTGGACAAGATGGGCCTCAAGTTTCTCCACCAGTCAAATGGAGACAATAATAGAGCTCTCTGCAAAGGACTGTTGGAGGGTTAGATGTGTTGAAGCACACAGAACGCTTGAAAGAGGTCACGGTGCTGGTGAGCTGTTCACTAGTGTCAGAACATGTTGGTGGGCAGTCACTTGATACTGGAGAAGGGATGCATCTGGTGTCCCAAACATCGTGCCTCACAGGCTGCAATTCGCCCTTAATGTCCTACAAGCATCCTCTTAACACTCCCAAAGCCAAACGTACCATTTCATCATCTTTACTGCCCACAGCCCTGAATTTGCTTTTCTTCTACTTTCTGCATCTCACCCCGTAGCCTCAGCAGCCACCGTGTCAGTGGATATTTTCCTCTCTTCTCCGCCCCCCTCAACTCCATCCCAGTCCAGGGGGCCCAGGTACCCTGGTGGCTGTACCCAGGTACATAGGGGCTTTTGCCCCTATGTGTCTCTAGTTAGGCTGCCTGCTGTCCACCCTGCCTGCCCAGCCTCCGTCAGGATGCCCTCCTCGCCCTTGGAGCAATGAAGCCACCTCCTCCCTGGTCTCTTGGCCTCTGCCTCCTCTCTCCCAGGCTGCCCCCCACCCTGGTAGCCCGCGGGTCTTTCTAAGGCACAGATATGGCCCTTAACTCCCCTGCTGAATGCCCTTCAGTGAAAAGAAGTCGTCGACCAGCTGAGTGGCCGTCAGCTGTGTCCCACACCAGCCTGGGCCCCAAGCACAGGAGGGGGTGACTGGAAACAGCTGCCAACAACCCACACTCGTTGTCCATTCACTGAATGAATGTTTATCATTTGCCTCCTCTGGGCCAAATGCTGTGCCATGCACATGCCCGCCGGCTCGCTCATCCTACCTGTCAGGGAGGTGTCACGGCTTCATTTTGCCCATGAGAAACTGAAGCCCAGAGAGCTTCGTGGGCTGGCCAAGGCCACACAGCTAGTCTGTGGGGTGGAGCCTCGACTCCGGCGCCCTGGTCTCTGAAGCCAAAGGCGCCATCCACTCATTACTGCAGACAACACAAGTGAGCCATAGAGAGAGCCAGGGGGCCTGGCGGGTGTAACCTCTGCCCCCTGTCTGAAAAGGGAAGGGGGGCTGCTGTTGAGCAATGGTGGGATGAGGGCATGAGCTGCGATCGTAGGGGCAAAGCCGTGCCCTGACCAGCTGCAGGGCAGGGAGGAGCGTGGGTGAAGGGCGTGAGCTGGGCGGAGTCGGGGGTGGATTCTGCACCCACCGAGAGCCAGGTGCCTTACCCCAGGCGACAGAGAGGGGGCCGGGGTCGGGACGGAAGGGCAACCGGAGATGATGAGGGTAAGTATGCATGCAGACCACCTGCCTGGCTGAGTAGGTTGTTACAAGGACGGTAAAGGGACAAAGAGAGTGAGGAACGACGGAGGCCTGCCCACCCTTCTCCAATTCTGTGTCCTCCGTGAAGAATCCCTTCGCGGCCACTGTCCCGCTGCTCCTTTCATTGGCAGCACGAGTTCACCTCTTGGGAAGCCTGCCTGAGCCGTCTGGCTCCACCACCAGCTCTCACGTGACCTTTGAGAGGCTCTGCCCTGGCTGGGCCTGACTTTCCTCTTAGGTACAGGGACGGCTGGGTGGTAGCCTCCGAGGGCCCTTCCCACCAACACCGAGGCCTGCAATGTGAAAGCGATGGAGGGGGACACAAAGTAAGGCATTCCACTCCACTCTCACTGTCAAGCTCCTTGCTTTTTACAGTAATTACCACTTAGTACCTGGGTGTCGGGCAGTTGGCTGTCAGCACTGGGGTTTCAGAATCCAAGGACATCCCATCCCTTGGCTCTCCCTCGGCTGTGTTCTCATCCTCCACGCTCCCGCCCCCATCACTTGGTCTCAGCACAGCCCGTATGGCCTGCTGCCCGGTGCAGCCAGGAAGATACCAGCAGTCCCTGGGGGAGATGACAGAAGAGACTTGGATGGTCAGGGGCCAACGTGAAAATTCATTGCCACGGCATTTCCTCTGTGTGATTTCCCAGAATGCTCTGAACGCTTTGTGTTTGCAGGATGGAGATTTCCTGCTGCCAGTTCATTCATTCCATGAACACGAATTGGACACCTGCTCTGCACCAGGTCCGGGGCTGGGTCCTGGTAACCCTGGGAACTAGGCAGGCTGGGGTGCTCTCGCCTTCTGTGGGGCTGGAAACCTGGATGCCCTGTGCCCTCCTGCCCACCCCAGGCCCCATCTAACCCCAACAGAAGCTCTCTGGAGAAGACAGAGCTCTGGGCAATGTAACTTGCTGTGCTTGCGGTTCTGTTGAGGGGCAGGCCTGAGCCAAGGATCTGCCCTTGGAGGATGCAGCCTCCTGGTCCAGGTACTGTCTGATAGGAGTGGGCAGAGCCGTAGGAGAGAATTGTTCAACCCAGGCATAAAGTTCAGCAGGAACAAATGGTGGGCATCCTGCAGAGAGGTAGAGCTCAGGTAGAGCTGAGGCTGCGCCTGGGGACAAAGCCACCCAGCCCTCAATTCCTCACCCATCCGCTCAAGGCTGCGAAGCTCACAGGCTCACAGGGGCTCATGGGGCCCTGGGTGGGCTCAGGGATTCTGGTAGGGGTTTTGCCACTGCGGTAGGCCAGAAAGCTGCCCAGGTTGGTTGCCTGGAATTGCTAGAGGACGAAGAGAACCCACAGGAATAGGACTCAGGACCTCTGTCTCTCGTGTCAGCCCCTTTACCCAGCGTCCTCGCTCACTCAGCCAGCACTCAGTGGCGTGTGCTCTCTGGACTGACGTGTGCAGCTGCCTCTTTCCACAGTCAGACCTGCTCAGAGACGGGCTGTGTGTCGTTCTAGGAGGTAGTGAGTGCCCCGGCCCTAGCGGTATGCAGGCACTGGCGTCAGAGCCACCGTGCAGAGGGGCCACCAGGGGAGATCCTGACAGGGCTTCTCTCAGCCCGGAATTTCTAAGATTCCCCACTTTCCTTGTGACCCGTGTACAGGGGTTGGGCCCTTGCCCCTCTTCACAGACATGCCCAGCCCCCTGCAGGAAGCCTCAGCTCACCCCCATCTGACCCCCTGAACGGGGCTCTGGGCTATGGAAGTTGCTCTCTTATACCGCCACCCCCTCCCCAACCTCCCACCTGTAGGATCTAAGTGCCCGGAATCCTGGCTTCCCGCCCATGCCGCCCACATCCCACTTGGGAGCCTTCCCCACATAATCAGGACCATTAGAGGCCTCCTAATGCCACCTGACCTCAGGTCTCTGATGGGCCCCACGCCGCCTGTCCATGCATTATTAATGCGCAGAGAGCCGAGAGAACCACGTGGATGTATTACACCCTGGCGTCCCCCGTACATTAGTTTGCAGCATTGGTAGCATCCCTCTGGGGGCCCAGTGATGCCCCCTTCCCAGATCGGCCCCAGGAGTGAGTGCAGATGGGGGAGTTGGCTTTCTGGGTACTGGGTACCTGCAGCAGCTGGGAGCCGGCAGCATTGACACCAGAGATGCCAGACTGGGCAGGCCTGGCACATCCAGGTCAGGGAGGGGAGCAGGTTGAAGGGTCAGCTCGTCTACTTCTCACCTCTGCAGGGAAGGAGGGCAGAGGCTGCAGGAGCGAAGCCGCCTGTTCACGGTCACATTGAGGTGGGGCAGAGGCCCAGGCTCCTGGAGCTCCCCCCACATTGAGCCCCCCTTGAGCAGAGCCATGTCAGCTTCTGAGCCTTAGACCAGGCCTCGCCAGGTGGACAGAGGGGAATTTCGCGCAGGCGGGGGGGCCTTCATCATCTCTTCATGAGGAGCTAAGATGAAAGCCCCCTACGCTGCCATTGCATTTTCTAAGGTTAAAACTGACTGACTGTAGGACCTTGGCCTAGTCACTCTCCCTGTCTAGGCCTTAGTGTCCTCGTCTGGAAAATAGGCACAATAATCCCTGCCTCCCTGCCTCCCTCCTCAGGCTGGTGTGAGGCTCAGCAGTTGTGAGACTGGAGGCTCATGCAACATACGATTACACATCAAAAGCAAGAACACATCTTCTCTTTCCTGGTTTCCAGTGCCTTGTACCTTTCAATGAAAAATCAGATGTTGAGCTAGTTGACCTATAGTTGAATCGAAATAACAAGAGGAACTGGGACAGGGGCTGTGAGGCTCCAAGGACCATAACATTTGGGAGGCCTTGGTCTCAAGTGTAGACCTGCTACTTACAAGCTACAGTCACAGCCTTTCTTCTCCCTCTCTTCTCAATTTCTCCTTCTGTAAAATGGGTATGCAGTCAGGAGGGGGAAGATTAGAATCCTTCTAAAAATATTACAACTTAAAAGGCATTGGGGGCTTCCCTGGTGGCGCAGTGGTTGAGAGTCTGCCTGCCGATGCAGGGGACACGGTTCGTGCCCCAGTCCGGGAAGATCCCACATACCGTGGAGCAGCTGGGCCCGTGAGCCATGGCCGCTAAGCCTGCGCGTCCGGAGCCTGTGCTCTGCAATGGGAGAGGCCACAACAGTGAGAGGCCCACGTACCGCAAAAAAAAAAAAAAAAGGCATCGGGAGCTCATTTAGACTGAAAGGTAAATGACTAACATCAGGTCCTTTTCTAACAGCAAGTTTGGGAAGGGGGTTCAGAGTCCTGGGTTCCTGGAGGCAGAAGGAGGGGATGAGGGGATGAGCTTGTCACCTGCCTCTTTTTGCCTGAGAGCCAGCGCTGCTCAGTTTCTTCCCCACTTTGCAGATGAGTAAGTTGATGTACAGATGGTGGAGTGAGTTGCCTCAAGTCACAGAGCCAGGGTGAGGGAGAGGATAGGCCCGGGTCTGCCCAGTCCCTCCAGTGTGGTGGAAGAAGTAGATGGGCGAGGAAGGGAAGGGCCCCCCACAGTGACTCATCCCCTCTGTGGGTTCTCTGCAAAGTGCATTCCCTTCAGGACCTCCTGGGTGGTGGGTCTGGTTATGATCTCCGTCTCACGGATGGAGACCCTGATGCTTGGGCAAGTGAGCGGAAGCACTGAGGGTGATGGAGCCAGTGGTCTGATTTCTAGTTGTTCCTGGATGGCTGTGTGTGGGGCCACGTGGCCACAGCAGCCTGGGTAACCCCCAGTCGGTGTCGGGGGCTGTGACCAAGAGCGAGAACACAGCCACACGGAGGCAGGTGCTGAGGCCCTGGAGCAGCAGCTGTCCTCTATGCAAACAAGGCCTTCAGCACCGAGCATGGGCATGGCCGATAAACCCCCTCCTTCTCCCCGCCATGACCCCGGCCTGTGCCTTGTGACACCTTCACCACAGCAGCTGCCCTCGTTCTCGGCCTTGAATCTCAGGCCAGACCAGTTCACAAGAGCCATGCGCATGACCTGGGGAATTCCCTGGGCCCATCTGGAGGCAGTCACGGCCCCGAGCAAACGTCTGGCTAAAGGAGTCAGCCCTAGAAGCCTCTCTGCAGTCAGGGGCTGACCAGAGCATCCCCAGCGGCATGTCTGTTTCACTTCTGGGGCCAGTCTGAGCGCTGTTGGTGGAGCCTTGGATCAGAGAGCTTCTTCCCCCGGACATACCCAGCCTCACGCATCACCGCTGTACGCAGACACTTCACCCTCTGCCCTGCTTCCAGGCCTTTGCTCCGCTGTTCCCTTTGCCAGACCCTTCCTGCCCCGTCCCCTCTCCATCTGTTCTGACACCTTCGCAGAGCCAGCCCCGCATCCCTGCCCAGCCCTGAGTGCCCCGGCCCTTGGGGTTACCTGTCATTATGCTGCTGCCCGTGCCCTTGTAGAATGCCCAGCTCCCCACCAGCCTGGGCGCTGCCTGGCTGAGGCTGATGGATTTGTTTCTGGCTCTGGACTGAGTGCTTTCCGCACAGTCTCAGTGAATCCTCACAACCAAGGAGGTAGGTATGCTTCTCGTCCTCGCTTTACAGATGAAGAAGGGTGGTCAGAGAGATCAAGTCATTTGCCCGACATGGCACAGCTACCAAGTGGAAGAGTCAGGATAAGGAGCTGGGAGTCCCTCCGCAGACCCTGTATTGGGAATAGACTGGCCCTTGTCAGCCTTGTATTCCCAGGGCCAACAGAGCACAGGGTGATTAAGGACCAGTAGATGCCCAATAGATAAATGCTCGAGAATGAGACAGCAGACGCTCCCCTCGTGCGCCCCACCAAGAGTGTCGAGTGTGCATCCTGTAGCTCCCTCGCCTCCCACGTGCTCCCCCAGGCTCAGGCAGGACCCCCCAGATGCCATTCTCCCTGCGCCGGGCTTTGGCTCAGGAAGTCCTCCTGGCAGTGTTGTGGGCTTGAGTGGTTATACCCGTTTTATAGCGAGGAGACAGGCCCAGGGAGGTCTAATGGATGTCCCAGATCAGCCGGCAGGACACGGTCAGTCCAGCCTCCGGCCTGGGGTTCTGGGCTCCTCTCCCATCGCCGGGCTGGCGGGAGGAGACCTTCCTTACCAAAGCCTCCCGGCTGCCTCTGGCCCGAGGTGACGAGGTGATAGCACAGCTGGTCAGCTGGCCCCCCACCCCCAGTCTCTGAGAAGAGAGGAAACACCAGGCAGTGGGGGATTCCTCCGGCGGCGACACGCCCCCCAGCCACTTCCTCTGGACACTCTCGTTTACTTTGTTGCTTGTTTTAGTTTCTGCTTTTCTTCCCTCGTTCCTTTTTCTCTAGGCCACTTTCATTTCCGTCTGTCAGTGTCTCCCCACACCACTCCCACCCATCCTTTCTGCTCGGCTGGCCACCCCAAACCCTCCTTCCACCTTGGGATCCCCAGTGGCCCAGCCTGCCTGCGCCTCTGTTCCCGCAGTAGGAACACTGAGGCGGGGGGACTGGGTCCCCCCAGCCTCTCTGCTTAGCCTCTCTGGGCTCCTCTTCTGTGTAACGAGGGTAAGAATATCAACCTCAGAGGATGTGAGGAGAAAAGGAGGTGACACGTGTAAAGCTCAAATAACTAGTATTTAGCACAACTCAGTAAATACCAGTTCTGTGTCTCCAGGGTCTGCCTCTGAGTTTACTCTCCTATGTCTGTGGTCATCTCTCCACAGCACGTCTTCACGGGGCCCCACATCTGACCAGAAGCAGAAATTACCATCTGTGCCTTCTGTACAAGCCACCAAGCCCTGCACAGAGGAAGGTCTGGGAGAGGAAGAGAGTATTATCAGTTTTGCCCTCTAGTCAGTACAGCCCTCCATCCAGTGCAGGAATTCCCTCCACCCCGCCCAGCGCACAGGCCTCTTCCTTGCCAACTGCCTATGGCAAGGAGCTTGGTACCACCCAGGGCAGCCCATCCACTGCCAGGCAGCTCTGCTCGTTAGGAAGTTCTTCCATCCAGTGAGCAGAGACCCGCCTGCCTTTACTTCCATTTCCACCTTTGGTCATCCCCAAAGGGACCACGCTTTTCTCCCCCATTGTTCCAGATGCTTGAATGTTGTCCTTGGGCCACTCCAGTCTAGCCCTCAAATCCCTCTGCCCAAGCCTGAGAGGCAGTGTGGCAGAGTGGTTAAGATCTTGGACTCTAGAGCCTAGCTCTCCCAGTTCAAATCCCAGCATGGCCCCTTGCTACCTATGTGCCATTGTATCTTCTATGCCCCAAAGAGGCAACTGTGGGACTTAGGTGAGAGGATGTGTAATGTGCTAGCATATTATAAGCACCTGGTAAACATTACCTGCTACCGTTATTCTTGTTCAAGACAAAACATCCACAAATTCTTAACAGCTACACAAAGCTATATCAAAGGATACCATTCCCGGACCCCTTCTAAGCCGTATTGTCTGCTGGGTTGTACTTGGCAATTTCCCTCTTACAACTTGGATAAGGTGCCTTGATTCCCAGAGGGAGCGTTTCATCAAAAATAGATCCCTGGTTTGGGAATGAGACCTGTGTTCATATCCCAAACCCAAGCTGGGCCTAAGCACTAAGACATGAAAAGAAAAATTTGGATTACAAAATATGAAAACTGCTGATCAAAATGAATGTTTAGTTAATATATTCAAACGTAATTAATTGTTTGGTTTTGTTTTTTTTTTAATAAACGGCCCTTCCTTTGGGGGTTCCAAGTGCTTTGCCTTGCCAAGGTTCCTGATTACAGACAGTGACGATTGCACAGAAGTCAGAGCCAATTGTTAATTTTACAAGTTACTCATTGCAAATAATTTCAAAAGAAAAATTATTCCAAAAATGCAGGGGTTTTCTTCAGCCAAAGAATACTTTCAGAATGGGGTGTGTTTTATATCACGTGGGAGAGGCCTCCAAAAGCAACAGCACTGAGTCTTAAAATGGCCCTGAGACAGGTCACTTTGCCTCTGAGTCACTAGCTCCTCACCTGCAAGATGGGGACAATACACCTGCCTCCGAGGGTTGTTGATCCTCACCTGGATCTCTGGAGGTAAGTTCCTGTCTTTTGGGAGCTGCTGGGGAGGTGGGCAGAGGACTAGTGACCCTGGCTTCCCAACAGTTTCCACTGGCTCCTTAGCTTTATTTATAGTTCTGTGCATCTGGCTCTTTCATCCAGGCTGCCACACATCCTACTTGGAAATAGCAGCAACAGCAGCAGCAGTTAATAACTTGGGCTTTGGGTGGTTCTGGGAGATCCCCAGTTATCCCTTTGCTCCTGCATCAGCCAGTCCCACACAAGCCCTTGAAGGCCGGACGTTCCTCCCCAGCCACAGCGGAATTCAGCCAGAAGACTTGTCTCTGCTCCCTCACCTCCCAACAGCTTTTCCTTGTAAGAAACCGTCATCACTTTGTCTTTGTAACTGGGAGAGGCTCATGGTAGAGGCAGGGAGATACCGGCTGGATAGGTGGTACCAGGTTAGAGACCCAGCTGCATTTCTGCCTCTCCTGAAATATTCTTGGCCCAGGGTGGCTATTCACTGCCTGAGAG
This sequence comes from Neophocaena asiaeorientalis asiaeorientalis, assembly GCF_003031525.2. Lineage (NCBI taxonomy): Eukaryota > Metazoa > Chordata > Mammalia > Artiodactyla > Phocoenidae > Neophocaena > Neophocaena asiaeorientalis. Next base: position 562,173 of record NW_020173200.1, on the reverse strand, counting down.
GTGCTTTTATATGTGCCCAGTCTGCCTAGGGTGGGCTGTTTCATACAAAGAGGGTAGAAAACGTTGAGTCCTGGGTTTCAGTTCTGCCTTTCTCACCACTTGCTGTGGGACTTTGGACAAGTCACTTGGCCACTCTGAACCTCAGTTTCGTCCCCTGTAAGCAGCTGGCCCACCTCTTCCCTGGGTTGATGTGGGATTGTGAGTGGAAAAGGCTCGGTAGACCAGTTTTGTGAGGCTGCAGGGGGAGATGCCCGTCCTCTTCTTTGTCTTGGTGTCAGGGCCCAGCTTCCCTGCTTTCTGCTGGCCCCAGCCTGACTCCCACCCAAGGCTGGCCCAGGCCTGGGGGCTGCCCCCATCAAGGAACATGTGTCCCTCCTGGAATGGAGCTTGTGGCCTCAGACAAGACCCAGCAGGTGACCTCAATGCAGACCAGGTGTCAGCACCTCTATTTACAACTCACAGATCCAGCTGCCTCCCCCTTGTCCCTGCAGAGACTGTGTCTTTCAAAGTAGAATATGAATAATCACCAGGAAAAAATACATCTCACGGATCAGATAAAAATAGTCATTTCTACTGTTCCCTTATCACCCCCTGGACATGCCCATAATCAAAGACAGGGATTTGTTAAACCAGAGAAGATCTTTGAAGTGATCCCGTGTAACCCAGCCTTTGTTGCCAGTCTATATTTGCCAACTGAAACCAAAGAGGTTAAGTGACTTGCCCAGGTTTGTGCAGGGCGTGTGTGTGAGAGCTAGGGCTGGAGCTCCGACCTCTGATTCTTTACACAGCACCAGATGCCTCCCAGACTGTGACCTCCGCTCAGAGCGGGGTGCCTCCAGCCTCCGCCGTGTCTCAAAGGGCCAGGGAGGGTGGATGTGGCCAGATATTCAGGAAACTCTGGAGTCTGTTCATCTGGTGCAGGTCTCCGTTCTCTGGCCCTCATTCTCCCATCTGCAGAATGGTGTTCTTCGATGAGCACTTTGTTTCACTTCAGTTGGCAGCAGTTGTACCTCATGAAGAGAAAGCCCAATCCTTTTGTTCATTCAGTCCTCAGCCATACACGAGAAGGTAGCCCCCTTCTCCCGGGGAAACCAGCCTCCCCCTCCCCAGCAGCTGTTCTCTCTCAGAGGAAGGTCATGCGGGCAGTGTTCTGGTGGGGGTGAGAGCGTATCGATTTATCTTAAGGCTGCATTTGCAGAGTCAGCACACGTTTTACCTAGATTCTGTGTTTGTTCTATAGATTGAATGTGTTCCCCCAAATTCATATGTTGGAACCTAATAAGTGTAATGGTATTAGGAGGTGGGGCCTTTGGGAGGTGATTAGGTCATGAGAGTGGAGCCCTCATGAGCGGGATTAGTGTCCTTATGAAAGAGAACCAGAGAGCTCCCTTGTCCCTTTCACCATGTGAGGACACGGCGAGAAAACTGCCGTCTGTGGACCAGAAAGTAGGTCCTCACCAGGCACCGAATCTGCAAGCTCCTTGATCTTGGACTTCCCAGCCTCCAGAACTGTGAGAAGTAAATGTCTGTTGTTTGTAAGCCACCTGGTCTATGGATTTCTATTACAGCAGTTCAGATGGACTGAGACAGTTTGTTTTCTTGGAGTGGCTTTGGAAGGTGACAGTGGTGGTGGAAGGGAAGCAAAGGTCCACCCCAAGACACTACCTGATGCAAACCTGGAGAGGAAGGTTCATGCTGGGGCTGCCCTGAGGCTGCTGTAATCCCAGGAGAAACTAAAGGCTGTGTCCTCTGGGTGGACAGGTAAATGATGGCCTTCAGGGAAGTGGGGAGAGCTACCTGCTCTCCGTCCCTAAACCAAGCTGCTCATACCACCAGGAGGGGTCAGAGTACCCTGCTGGTCATTCCTTCTTTAGCATGAACCACTTAATCAGATTGCTCTCCAACCCTGACCAAGAGAAATCTATTGGAGGGCTTCGGCCCACGGTCTGAAAGCTGTGCTGAGATGTTCCACAGCTAAACTAAATTGATAACCTGTCTCTTCCCAATTTGTGTTAGAGAACAAAATTACTACTTAGAATTATCTCAATTTCACGTTTTTCTCCCGTTGAGTTTCCTTAAGTTCCTGGCACCTGCTGCTGCTTGACTGCTAATGGTGCTCACAGGGAATAAAATGAAATGTGCAAGTTGCCAACAAATATTAATGAGAGCGATCAGAATCGCCGTTCTGCTGAGTCTCGCAGCATGTTTTTAATGATGGATGTGCACGTGTGGGTTATGATTTTACAGCGTGGGTGCATTTTCTGCTAGTAAAACGGTTCCCAGCTCATGGGATGGAACAGAAGTTTAGTGTCGCATGCAGTGCCCCCGAGAATTCCGCGACTTCCAGTTTCGGCAATGGAATGAGGATGGAGATGGTGGCAAAGAGAAGATGGGGTCCCCAGAAGGGATGGGATGCCCCAAACTCAGGCTTCATCTCTGATACACCCCCTTCACCCCATCCAAGGTAGTCAGGTCCTGGTGACGCAAGATCTTTCAGGTGTGTCCCCTCCCTCCCTCCCCCACCGCTAACAACCTTGTCTTACTGGGATGTCTGTAGCTGCTTCTAACTGCCACCACCACATCCCTCCATTCTGTCCTCCACAGTGCAGCAGGGGGATCTGTCAGAAACACAAATCTGGTTGCATTGTCCCTCACATCAAATCTTTTAGTAGCTCCCTGTGGCCTCCAGGGTTAAATGCCACATTACTTTAGAGTGAGTTGCAAGGGCCCTTGGGCTCTTACCGTCCTCTTTTCCATCTCCTTTTCCACCTTTGTGCTATACCCACCCCAGAGCGCAGTTCTGTGCCTCTGGGCTTTTGCAAATGTGGTTCCCTCTTCCTAGAAATCTACGGACTTCACCTCCCTCCCCCTACCTGGCAGGCACACGCATAAGCACACACGCGTGCGCGCGCACGCACACACACACACACACACACACACACACGAACTCAGGCTGTAGATTCCTACAGATCTCAGTTTAGATGCCATTTCTAGGAAGTGACTTGACTGCCTCTCAACACCTAAGGTTGCCCATCCAATGTGCTCCCATGCCCCCTGGATTCACCCCATGCCAGGACTAGTCACACTGTAATTGTCTTTTTGCTAGTCTCCCCCCCCACCCCTCCGCCGTGGACTGTGAGTCCCCGGAGGAGAGGAACTGTCCTGCCATATCCCAGCTGCTTCATGTAGGGGATACTCAACAAATACCTGTTGAAAGTGAAAGGAAGGAAGGAAAAAAGAGAGAGGAGGTCAAATTTGTTTTGCCAGTGTCACAGTCCAGTCAGCCCCAGCCTGGGCATCTGCAAGAAATTCATGTCAATCCAACAGATATTTCATAAGCACCAGCTACATCCCAGGTCTGTGCTGGGAGCTGGAGAAGGCAGAAGTGGGTGGGACAAGGGCTCTGCTCCGGAGAGAGTTGAGACAAGCCTACAGCTGGGGCAAAGCAGACGGTGTCCACCCTGCAAAGGACACACACAAAGAGCTCTGGGAACTTGCAGCTGGAGGAAGGGGACCCGACTGGGTCAGGGCGGGGAAGGTAGGGATTGCGGGGACAGGGGCTCCTCCTGGGGCTCGTTCTCTACTGGCTTCATTAGTCTTCAAGGGTGATGGGGCTTCTTCACCACTGAGAATCCAGGTCAGGCATCACTCCCTCGGATGGAGTCATTCACGCCTGCCTCTATACTGCCCGCTGCACAGCTCTGTTTGGGAATATACTCCTGTTGATCAAGATGCTGCCCAGTGTAGGGCTAGGGGCACAGCCTTGGAGCTGACTGCCTGGCTTCTGATCCCAGCTCCGTGCCTGTGAGCAGAGTGGCTGTGATGCTGGGTAAGTTACTCAACCTGTTGGTGCCTCAGTTTCCTCATCTGTATAGTAGAGATGATAATAATCCATTCTCCATAGTATCATTGCCAGTGTTAAATGAGTTAATGCAGGTTAAAAACTCAGAACCATGCCTGACACAGGATACAGGTTATATACATCTTTGCCACTAGCATTATTAATTAACCTGTGCGCCTGTGAATCTATCGTTCTAGTTTATGAGCGCTTTTTTTGTCATAAGAACACTTAGCAAGTTTAACAAAATTTTAAGTGTGCAGTACGGTACCGTTCACGATAAGCATGATGGTGTCCAATAGATCTCGAGGACGTATTCACCTTGTTTAACTGAAACCTTATACAGCACCTCCCCACCTCTGCCATCCCCCACCCCCTGGCAACCACCACTCTGCTCTGTTTCTGAGTTTGACTATTTTAGTACCGCGTGTAAGTGGAATCGTACAGTCTTTGTCCATCTGTGACTGGCTTCTTTCACTTAGCATAATGTCCTCCACATCCATGTTGTTGCATATGGCAGGATTTCCTTTCTTTTTAGGGCTGAATAATATTTCATTGTATGTATATACCACATCTTCTTTATCCATTCACCTATCCATGGACATTTAGGTTGTTTCCACATCTTGGCTATTGTGAATAATGCTGCAGTGAACATGGGAGTGAGATCTTGATTTCAATTTCTTTTGGATAAATACCCTGAAGTGGGATCGCTGGATCATATGGTGGTTCTATTTTTATATTTTTTGATGAACTGCCACACTGATTCCATAGTGGCTGTGCCATTTTACACCCCACCGCCAGTGCACGAGGGTTCCAATTTCTCTACTTACGAGCTTCTTGACATCAAAGCCTGGTTCTGGTTCCACCTGTGGCTCTTTCAACACCTGGCATAGGAATTGCACAGAACATGTTTTGGAAAAAGTGGAATAATAATAATAGTAATTCAGCGCTTGAATTGGGTGAGCCAGGACTGAATGAACACATTTTTTTCCCTAGAGGAACTCAAAGCTATTCTGAGTGTGTCCAAATGGAATCAACCTATGAATGAACCATCCTACCTGTGGGATGTTTCCGGTGAAGAAAACTCCAGCATCTCCCTTCTTCTTAGCCTTCAAGAGTTGCTGTCCGCAGCCTGGGAGCAGCCCTGAGGGCCTGCACAGAGGTGGTGTTGCAAGCACATCAGGTTTAGCGAGCTGCTCTGGAGATTTTCCAGTATCTGGGCCATAGAGGAGGTCCTGGGAGGATGTTTGAGGGTGGACAGGGGCAGCATAGGAGGTCCAAGATGGCTTGGAAGGGACGCTTGGCTGAAACCAGGGCCAGAGTTGAGGCTGGACCTCTGGCATGGTGGGTGTGGCTGGCCTCCAGCCAGCCTCCAAAGTCTGAGTCCTGTGTGACTGGGAATAAATTGCTTCCACCCTTAGCTTCTACTCTGAGGGAGGCTTGGGAATAGATATGGAGGTACTTTGTATGTGGTGGGTGCCCCCAGCCTGGGCAACTTAAGGCAGGAAACAGCTTGGCCTGATGGAAAGGACTTGGGGGCTGGGAGTCACACTGTCCTGGGTTCAGATCCTGGCTCTGCCACTTACCCAGGTGGAAGACTCAAGCAGGACATGGCACTTCTCCAGTGTGGTGTGGATGTGAGTTGTCCCACCTGGGGCTGCCGTGAGGTTGAGGTGAAGCTCAAGAAGGATTCTGTGTGTTCCTCTTTGGAGCCCGGTCACTGCCTCATCCTTCTCTGATACTGTGGCTTTTGCCCCAGAAAGATGGCTGACTCGGGAAGCCCCAGGCTTTCAGATGAGCTAAGCCTTCCTGGTGGGGACTTGGCCACAGGCCTCCTGAGCCAGCAAGGCCTGTCCTTTGGTCAGGAACAACTGCTCTGGGGCAGTCTTCCTCCCGTGACAGGGATACACCCATTTGGGAGATGGAAACATTGAGGCACAGGAAGGAAAAATGACTTGCTTAGGCTGCCTCAACTTTTTTTAGATAGGCGAGTTATTCCCATGAATGGAGGAATAACTGTTCGCTCAAGGTAAGGTGAAAAGTGGAGGCGAAAGGTCTTCTTGCTCCACCTTCCCCCTCACATCTTACTTCCAACTTAGAAAAATCCTGGGTCATCAATGGAGGCTCACTGTTGTTCTCCGCCTCTGTGCTTCTGTCTTGTTTCATTTTGCTTTCTGCTTATAATGTTATTTCCTGTATTAAACAATGAAGTCTGTTTAGCCAAATCCTCCCCATTCTTCAAAGCTCAAATGAAACCCTCCTCTTTTTCCTCCTCCTCCAGGAAGTCCTCCGGGGTGCCTGGTTGCCCTTGTGCAGGCTGCTCTCCACAGCTGCTGCAGCACGCTCTGATCCCTCTGTTGCAGCTGTCTGGCTTTGGTCTCTCACCGTACCAAGGGTGGGTTTCTTATCAGTTCCACTTGGCTATGGGCTCTTCCCCCCACCAGACTTCGGGTAGGCCCTAGTCCCATCAAGGCTAGTTTCAGCACAGCAAAGAGGGAGGGTTGGAACACGCACCTAGATCCCTGGCTAGAATCCACCGGAAACTTCTTTGCTTCCCTTTGGTCTCAGCTCCCACTGCCCTGAGGTGGGTCAATGTCTTATGGCTATAACTGCAGCACATGCCTCTGTGTGTGTGTATGTGTGTGTGTGTGTGAGAGGGAGAGAGACAGAGACAGAGATAGAGACAGAGGAGGGAGTAGAAAGAAAGGGAGGGGAGGGGCGGGAGCAGGGAGCAGGCTCGTGCTAGGCCACACACACCATGTTTCTCTTTCAAGGTGACAGCGAAATAATCCTTCTTCTCCATCAGCTGGCATGCCCGGCAGACCCTCTGCAGGATACTAAGCCTGCGAGCTGGGGCAGGCCAGCCATTCTGATTCCAGCAGGGTCCAATCTCTGTCACCTACAAAGACAAACACCAGTGTCCTTGAAGGTTCACTAATAATTATAACAACTGCAAGCATTTGGGGGCATTTACCACGCTAAGCACTTTACATGTGTTATTTTAATTTTTGCAAGAATTACTTGAGGTAGATGCCCTGTTAGTCCCATTTGTCAGATGACGAAACCAAGGTTCAGAAAGATTCCACGCCACAGCAAGCAAGGGGCACAGATGCACAGCCAGGCTGTCTGGCCCCCAAGCCCATACGCTCATCTCCATTGCCCACAAACATCACGTTGGCCCAGGAACCTGGACTCCTTGGTGTAAAGGTCCTGCCTCTCCCTCTGGTTGCCATCTGTGGGACATTCAATGCATCAGGCCTCAGTTCCTCCCTCCTTAAAATGGACCAAATGCTGCTGAAGGGCCCTGCCCACTGTCATATGCTGAGAAGCTGATTCTGAATTCTCTGATGTTAAGATGCAATCATTTTCATTCTGCAGTTCCCAGATTCTGACCATAAATTCTAGGATCCTGGAGTCCTGTGATCCCCATATCCTCCAATCTTCACTAGAATGTGGGCTCCATGAGGACATAAACTTCTGTCCATATATGCCCTGCTAGATGCCAGGGCCCAGCCCAGCCAGCACTTGACATGTAGGCCATCAGTCAATATTTGTTGGCTGAATGACTGACCCACTCCCAGTTCTGCTGCCCCCTCACAGTCAGTAGTCCGTGCCCACACCCTGGCTGGAGCCCACATCCTGAAATGTGGCCATTTGCCTGTTCAGTGGTGGACAAGCCCTCAACCGGCAGGCAACAAACTTGCCCTCTGGCCCTGCTTGGCCACTAATCAGCCACGTGACTCCGGGCAAGTCACTTAACCTCTCTAAGCCTCTCTTTTCCCCAAGACACTAAGATAAGGAGTCAGAGAAACATACCAAGCTCTTTCCTGCCTCATGACCCGTGCATGTACCATTCCCTCTGCCTGAAATACTCTACCCCGTTATTTGTTGACTGTTGTCTGTTTCTCCTATTCGAATTTAAGCTCCAAGAGGGGTTTTGTTTATCTGATGCAATGCCTAGAACACTGTCTGACACATAGTTGGTGCTCAATAATATTTGTTGAAGGAGGGAGAAAAGATAGAGACTAAGATTTATGGGGTTCCCCCCGCCCTGAGACCTCTGCCCAAGTTCTGGTTCCCAGGATGCTAAGCCACTTGGCGTCAGCTCTCTGCCCATGGGCTAACTCAGTCTGAACTCCTATGAGGCCCAGGTTGAAAACGCCCATTTTCCATGACATGCTGCTTGAAGTCTGGTGTCTGTTGCTGGCACTCACACAGCTGGGGAAGAAGGAGCACCCTGCGTTTGAGGGTCGGGGAAAAGAACGAGGAATTCGGTGTCTGACCCAGACTGGCTTCCTGAAACTGCTTGGTTCACATCTCCCCATCCTACCCCAGCCCTTCTCAGCTCCCCACAGGTCTTCACTGCCCATAGGAGAATGCAGACTCAGCCTGGGATTCATGGCTTTCCTTGATCTAACCCTGCCCGCATCTCCAATCTGCTTTCTCCCAACTTTCCTACAGGAGGCCTCAGCTGCAGTGGGTCCTGGAGTACTTTCCCCAGTGCACTAGACCAGTCCCCTCGTCAAGCTTTAATTGTACCGTACAGTCTGCCCAGAAGGCTCACCACTGCTCCTCCTCCAGGAAGCCCTCCCCAACCACGCCCACCCATGAGACTTCTTTGTCTGGGCCTCTCCAGCTCTCCTGGACTTGCCTGCTTCTAGAGGATGCTTGGCAATCAATATGTAGCTATTCTCTACATGGTGGGTGACCCCAGCCTATGGGAAGCCCTGTAGGCAGGGATGGGAGAGAGCTTGTCCCCTCTGTCCATCCTGGCTTGATCAAATGAGGTAATGGGCATGGGTACACCCTGTAAACTATAAAGCCCCGTCCTGCCTTAGCCCAGGCCCTTTTATCTCTGGCCTTAACTCTTGCACCAGCATCCCTGCCTCCGGTTCACCTGACCCATCTAGCTTCCCTGCTGAGCTAGACACGGGGTCCTTCTGAAACACAGATCTGATCATTTCCCTTCTCTAGCGAGCCTTCCATGCCAGTAGTAGGTTCCAGCCCAGTGAGCTTGTCCCCTGCTCTCAGACCCTCCTTGTGCTTTCCCTTCTCCCTGCCTTTGTTCAAGTCATCCCTCTGCCTGGAACGTCTTTCCTTCTCCCTCTCCTTCTTATTCTGCTAGACCATCCCCTTCCTTCAGAATCCCCTGACCCCTCCAGGCACATCCGGCCACCCTGGGGGCCTCCCTGGCCATCTCTCTGTGATGGCACCTCCCCACTGTACCTCATTCCTCATTTCTTCGCACACGTGCCTCCGTGGTCTTCAGGGTTGGCTTGAATAGAGAAGCGCTAAAGTAAAGGTTTCTCCTGGTGGGAGGCGCGATCCACTGAAGATATTCTGTGTGCTAGGCCCTGCGCTTTATAAACTCCAGTTTATTGAGGCCCAACCACTGTCCTGAAAAAAAAATCATTGTCTTTTTACCTATGGTAGGATAGGCCCAGAGATGCTAAGGGCCTTGCTTGAGGTCACACAGCAGTATGTGGCACAGGAACCCTGGCCAGGCCGATTTCACAGCTTCCCTCCAAATTGCCTGACCGTGACAAAGGTAAAAATAACAGATCTCTTTCCAGACGTGACTGTTATGGAGTTGCCCTGAGGATTTTGTTGGTTCGTCTTTTTGCTGTCTAGTTCTTCCATGTCTCCCACGGGTGCTTCCATCTCAGCCCTGACAAGCAGCTGGCTGATGTACACGGCGTCACAGTCCCCATCCACCTTCCTGTCCTTGGTCAGGCCTGCTGTGGGTCCCCTGCAGGTCACCTGGGCCCAGGCTCCAGACCAAGGTTAGACCTCGTGCTTCTCTCCAGGGCTCCTCAGAGAGCCGGGGTCACCCCATGCCCATGTCTGCCCAAGCCTGACATCCAGCCCTGACATCCAGGCTGCAGATCAATAAATCTGTCTCCTGCTCTTCTCTCCCGACCATCTGTTTTCCCTGGTGGTCCCCAGGGAGTCTGCCAGGCTGGCTGCAAGCTCCCAGGTTGGAGAGAAGAAGCTGTTTTGGGGCCATCTGTTTGAGAGGTGCCTCCGGCTGGGGTTCCACAGCTGAGGGAAGCTGCCCAGGCAATGGGGAGCTGCCAGGAGGGGCCAGCAATTAGGGAATGAGAACCACCTTCATCTTTAGGCTCGGAGCCGGGAAGTGCCAGCTCTCAGAGGTAGACCTGTGAGATCCCAGGCTGGCTACATCTTGGACGTGTCACTGGGGCAGCTGGTGCCAGAGGGAGCAGAGAAAACAGTCTGAACGTCGCCACCTCCCTCCTCCCCACACCCCCCTTTTAAAACACATACACACACCCTTAAAACTGGGTTGCCAGTGACAACCTGGCATATCATCTTCTTTTTATATTATTCTTAGCCCCTCTGTTGCCATAGCAACCGAACAATGCTTTTAAATATAGCAGTTAATTTTTTCATCTCCAGAAACAAAGTTCTGGTGCTGTCCAGAAGGCCAACAACTAGTTTCTCTCCTTGGGGCAGAGTCCTCCAGACTCATCTCACCAGATGTCAGCCCCAGAGTGTGAGCTGGCGCTGGGTGTCCTCAGGCTGGCAGGGGCGCACCTCCTGTGTTCCCTCACCTGATTACATCCAGAGTCAAGGTGTAGCAGATAGAACCTAGGTTCTTTCTGTATCCCCTCAACCCCTGAAACCCTCACTTTTGTTCTCTGAGCCTCAGTTTCTTTATCTGGGTAATGGGGATGATGGTATCTGCTTCACAGATTTCAGTGGGACTTAAAAGGAGCTAAAGGAGGTGAAAGTGGCACCCGGGAGACAGTCAGTAAATACATCTGTGCTTTTTTCCTTTCTCCTTCCCCTCCCCCATCCCTTTTCTTCCCTTGGCTTTTTCTGTCCTTACCTCCCTCTCTCTTTTGCATTTTTCTCAACCCCTCCTCCCCACTGCTTTGAATTATTGATGTTAAATTCCCAGCCAGTAACATCAGAGGGTTAAAATCCATAACCAGCCTTCCTCTGGCCTCCCCTCAGATCGACCCTCCCTCCATGGGCTGGTGAGCTCATCAGAGTCATTAATCATACATCATGGCTTGAGAACCCAGGGCCCTGTGGTCCAGCCGCTGAGCAACCCTGGGCAGGAGGCAGCCCGGACAGGATGTCTTCCGGAAGGGCTGGGCTGGCTCTGAAGCCTTGGGCAGAGTAGACACCATTAATGGGAGCTTATCTGGGAAGGAGGAGCTGGCCACCTGTGGAGGGGCTTACATCAGAGAGCCGCTCCCTAGCCCAGTGATTACAGGTGTTATTTCCAGGTCTGCAGCTCTCCCCAGACCCTGCCCCCAGGCTTGCTCACCACCCACTCATCTCTCTGCATTCCAGAGCTCAGCATGGCAGGTCTTCAAACAACAGGCAGCAGTGTTTCTAATGCTCAGTAACAGTCAAAACGTAGCAGGAAAAAAAAAAAAAAAAGGTCATGAAGAACCTAGGGGTTAAAAAAAAAAAAAAACATGGCAGGGACTGCCCAGCAGGTAGTGAGTTCCCCATCATTGGAGACTTCAACTAGAGAAGAAAGCCTGGGGTTAGGATGTTGTGGAAAGGATTGTAGTACCGGGTTACAAGTGGAATAAACTCTGGTCTCAACCTATAATTCTATAATGCAAACAATAATATTAAAATCACCATATAATTTTGCAGAACCTTGGGCACTGATTATTATCCTCATTTACAAAAAAAAAAAAAAAAAAAAAAATTGCCCAGGGTCATTAGGCTGGTAAGGAATCTGACTCTGAATCCACTGTTCTACCTTGCCCATGATTCTTCAAGTTCAGCTTTCCTGGCTAGAAGCTGCATGGTGGGGGGCGCTTATGGAGCAGTGCCGAGTGTGACTTTAAGCTGAGTCCACAGCCAGTGGCCTGGAGACATGCAGGAGCCAGCAGCTGCACAGGTGCTGGAGACCTTTTTCAGGGACCAACAGCAGACACAGGAAGAGAACACGAGTGCTCTGAGGGCTGTGGGAGCCTCGAGGAGGGAGGGATGCTCTGGGATGCGGGCCAGGCGCAGGGCGGGAGGGAGCCGATGCAGGAGGGGAAGGTGGGCGACCTCTCCAGCCCACTGTGGGCCATGGACTCTTGTGGACACTTCACACCTCACTTTATTTAATCCCCCCAAGGCTCCATGCTCTGCTGAATTTGTAAAGGTCACACAACTCAGAAGTGGAGGGACCACGTGTGTCTGACACCAAGGCACCACTGACATCGGTGGGGGGTGGAGGGGGGAGGGACATGCCTGCTGAGTCTGGATGGCCCAGGGTCTGGCTGTCGGTCTTCATTGCCTGAGGCTGGTGTGGGTGACCTGTGAGCCAGGAAGTGGTGACTGAAGGAGCGGGGCCCGCAACCCACCAGAGCCCCTTGGTGCTTTCCCCAACCCCCAGGGAGGACGGAGCAGGGACAGTGGCTGAAGGTACAGAGGGGCTGCCGTGCTGTACGGGGGACCACCTCTGGCCTGTGAGACAAGAGACCTGAGGCAGTTCCTGAGTCTGTTGCTGGTTCTCTGTGACCCCTGAGGCAGGTCATCTCAGGGCCTTCATCCCCCTCTTCACTCAGAAGGCAGAGCATTCATTGCCCTGCCTATTTCACGTGCTCAAGTTAATTTTTCATTGTTGGCATCCACCTGCCCATCTCTACCTAAAACATCCACCAGCGGCAGGTGCCCACTGTTCCCTTATCATGCAGTAGTTTTCTCTGTAGTACGTGCCCTGACATTCTATCATACCTCTCTTCTTTTATCTGTGACTCCCTTTCTCTGCCATGAGACTGTAAACCCCATGAGATCTGGGACTGGACTTCATTCAGGGCTGTGCCTCCAGCACCTAAGCGGTGCCTGGTACAGACGAGCCCTGAGCACACAGTGAATGAATGAATGAATGAATGCACGACCACGTGACTAGGGTGGTGCGCCCCCTTCCTGCTTCCGCGGCCCTATCCGTGTCTCCTCCTGGCAGTTGTCACAAGGCGCTGGGATTGCATGTGTGTCTACCACACACTGTCAGGTCCCTGAGGCTGAGCACAGAACCAAGCCTCAGAGAGGTACTTGATGAACCTTTGTGGAAGCAGTGAATCTAAGCCCTCTCCCCGCTGGACCTCAGCTTCTCCATTTGTCAACTGTGAGCGTGTTTACCCCAGAGGCTTTATAAGTGCCCTCTCTCAGTGACATTCTGGGATTTGTCACCTGTTGGCTGGCGTTACTGCACCTGCCCCTGGGTGTGTTTGCCACCCCAGTGCTTGTCCTGACCCTCCAGGGTTGGTCACTGGCCAGAGTCTGACTTCCCCTTGATGAGCAATTAAAACCCCAGAATAGCCTATTGTTCAGAGACAGGTGCCTGGACCCTGTATTTATCTCCAGCGTGCATGCCCAGTGTGCTCGGGGCCCTGCCAGCCACGTGGTGGGCATCGTTGGGACTGCTGAGGCTTCTCAGCACCGAGAGGCTATCCCTGGCATCCGGAGACAGCCAATGCCAAGGGGAGCAGGCGCCCCTGAGAGCCAGGCACTTGTTGAAAGCGTTCCACATTCCTCAGGAAGGCCTCACAAGATCTGTATCATTAACCCCATTTCACAGCAGGGGGTCGGATGCTGAAAGAGGCACCATTCCCATGCACGTGCCTCAAGCTTGCAGAACTTTAAGGGACAGGACTGGGGTCTGAACACAGGACCGGCAAGCTTTTTCACTGTGCCACTCAGCGTCCCCTGGATGGTGGGTGCCATCAGCACCCTGAAGCTATAGCCCAGCGACTGCTGGTGAGTGGGTGAGAGATGGGACCAGCTCGTGGATGCGCTTATAGGGTCTGCGTCTGCAAGTAACCAGACTGGATTTTTGGCCTCTTCTTGCCCCCACCCCGTGCCCTCAGCATGTTCTTCTGGGTCCTGTCAAATCTCACATCTTCTCTGAAGGACGTGAGAACAGCCTAAAGTGCTAGGGAGAGAGAGGCTAGGGACTTGAGATCAACCATGCCCACGGGGGTGGGGCAGGCACTCAAGGCCAGCCCAGAGGGTGGCAGTGGGAGAATCCAGTCCAGGCCCACAGCAGAGCAGAGTCCAGAGAAACGGCCAACGTGGGCTGGCAGGGGGACATCCGGGCACTGCCACTTACCAGCCAAGTGACCTTTGGTAAGCTGCCCTTCAGCTCCCTTATCTATAAAATGGGAGTAAAATACCCCAATAAAGATGTTTAAAAAAAATAAATAAATAAATAAAAAATAAAATGGGAGTAATGATAGCAACTGTCTGACGTAACCCTCTTTGGGGATTTGATAAAGTAAATTACCTGTAAAATTCTCAGATGAGCACCTGGCAGGAAGCATGTGCTTCGTAAGCCACTGTTGGCCACCATCGTGTCACCACCCTCCTGCACAGTGCCAGCCCTGGGCCTGTGGGGCTGCAGCTGGGCACTGGGCCAAGGCTGAGGGATAAGGTGGGTGTCGGGCCTTGGGAACAAGATCGTGACAGTTTCCAGGAACAGGGCACAGTATTAGGGGAGGGAAGTCTGAGCTGGGGGTTCTTTAGATGATTATAATGATGGGTTCGAGAACCAGAGGTGGGACTAAACTTGCAGGGGACCCAGCTGTTGGAGGAAGAGAGATGGGGGGAGGAGGGTCAGTCCCTCACTCCGACTAAGGCTAATGGCTAAGGTTAAAGCCTTTCCATGTGGTTCTGAAGAGTTAAATTACCATTTCACATGTGCTTGTCCTTTTTTTTTTTTTTTTTTTTTTTTTTTCGGTACGTGGGCCTCTCACTGTTGTTTTTTTTGCGGTACGTGGGCCTCTCACTGTTGTGGCCTCTCCCATTGCAGAGCACAGGCTCTGGATGTGCAGGCTCAGCGGCCACGGCTCACGGGCCCAGCCGCTCCGCGGCATGTGGGAACTTCCCGGACCGGGGCTCGAACTCGTGTCCCCTGCATCGACAGGCAGACTCTCAACCACTGCGCCACCAGGGAAGCCCCTGTGCTTGTCCTTTTGAAGCAGAACCGTGGAATGTCCAAGCTGGCAGTGATATTGACCACCCAGTGTCACACAGCAGGTTAAGAGCACACCCCTGTTCTCAGTGCTTCTGTCTCCCCTTTGGTCACTTTAGATGACGGTTTAGGATCTTTCCAGCCCTGAAAATGGCCCCTAAAGACTGTTCCTGTGGTTTGTTCAGCGGTAGGAAGGGGTGGTGGGGACTGTGAAGAGGCAAGGCATGCAGACCAGGATACGGGAGGCTGATCCCTTGGCTGACGCACAAAGAACAGGATGGGGGGAGGGGCACGGTCCAGCTGCTTTCCGTTTGGACTTGAACAGGGCTGTCTCTCTGAGGCACGGGGGTTGCTTGCACCCTATCAGACGCAGCTTGGCATAAGCTGGAAATCTCTCCGGGGCTCTCCAGGCTCCTGATGGAAGTTGCTTCCTGAACTAAGCCTCTGTTTGTCCCTGACTTCTCGGCTCCTCTTTAGGTACTATCCCTCCAACGTGCCTGTCCAACACCTGAGCCAAAGCAGGCAGGCAGGGGTGCCCAAGGGGTTGGCAGGGCCTAGAATTTGCCTGCTTGCCCTGAGCTCTGCATCTGGCGTTCCTGTGGGTGGGGGCAGTGGAGGGGGAGTATTTACTGAGCTGCAGCCTCCCCTAAACCCTGCTATGTTGGTGACTCTACATAACTGGGTTTGTTTCTTTCTGCCTCTGTTTCCCTGTCTTAAACTCCAGTTCCCTGCAAGGGTCAGAGCCCCACATGAACTCCAGACCCTGAGACCCTGACTAGCTATTACCATTTCATCCAAACCCCACTTTGGGCTGGATCTTATTCCCTATACCCTCAAGCTTCTGGCTGGGTTCTTGCCCCCAGCAAAGAAGACGGCCAGGAAATGGCACTGCCATTCGTCTAGCTTCTGAGATTGCCACTGCCAGGGACTACCTGTGTCCACCCATGAGTGGCCCTGCTTGGACCCATCCACCCTCTGGATACTCCCTCCTCCAGGCTTCTTCCTGCCACCGGCCCTTTGATGCTACAATCCCAGCCCGCTGGTGGGTACACATTCCCAGGTCTGAAGCTCTAGCTGGGTACAGGGATGCTTTGGGCTGCAGGTAATAGAAACCCAAGTACAAGTGGCCTAAACAGTAGGGGTTTATTAACTCCAGAAACCTGGAGGTGGGGGCAGTTTCAGAGCTGAATAACCCTGTGGCCCAATGATGTCAGGGATCCATCACTTTCCAGCTTTCCCTCCTCTGCCCACCTTCCCACCAAGTCAACATTCTTTCACTCTAAGGCATAAGATGACCCTGGGGGGCCATTTGCAGACATGATGATAGGCGGTGGAGAAGAGGACCATCTTTTCCAAAATCTCTTTCTTGTCGCAGAAACACTGAGAAAGGCTTCTCTTAGCTATAAAATGGGAGGAATAGGCCCCAGTAGCCAGAATTGAGCCACATGCCTATACCTGAGCCACTCACTAGAAAGTGAAATGAAACTACCCTTACAGGATTGGACTAATCATGGTTTACCCTCTGGGCCTGGGGAAGGGCTGGCCCCAATAAAGGCAGGCCTCTGTATTCCACCTGAACTTTTCCTGTTTGCATTTGGTGCCAGAGCACCTGGTCACAGCCCTTTGTAGCCAAGGAAGCCATTTTGACCTCTTCCTGTCTGCACCCGGTAGGTGTAGAGTGTAAGTAACAGAAACTGACTTTAGACAGCTAAAGTGAAAAAGGATCGAGTTGGAAGGATAATGAATGGAAGGAGAATCTCATAGAATTGTTAGGAAGGTTGGAGAACCTTCCAAATGGTCCATTGGCTCAAATGAGGATCCAAGGTCCCTTTAGGGAGCAGAAAACAGGAACTTATTGCTGGCAGTCCTGTCATGGCTGCAGAGACGGAAGATTCAGGGGCATGGAAGGAGCATCAGATATACTTAGCTCAGTCTCATGCCATCCCTCTGGCTGCAGGAAAGCAGGGAGCCTTGCTTTAGAGTCCACCAAGAGCGGGAGAACTAATTCCACCAAAATGAAATCAGGGTGCAATTGCAGAAATAGGGAGTGAGGGGGTAGGCACTGAGTGGCCAAAACCCAGCCAATGCCCACAGTAGCCCATGATGCCTGACCTGAAGACAAAGCAGAGATGGCGTGCTACATGTCCCTCACACGGGGATAAAAGATGACCTTAGGGCTTCCCTGGTGGTGCAGTGGTTGAGAGTCCGCCTGCCAATGCAGGGGACGCGGGTTCGTGCCCCGGTCCGGGAAGATCCCACATGCTGCGGAGCGGCTGGGCCCGTGAGCCATGGCCGCTGAGCCTGCGCGTCCGGAGCCTGTGCTCCGCAACGGGAGAGGCCACAACAGAGAGGGGGCCGCGTATTGCAAAAAAAAAAAAAAAAAAGATGACCTTAACTTCACGGGGATGGCCACTCAGAGCAGGAGACACGTGAACACCTGTCAGGCACCTGTCACCCCCAGAAAGGCAGCCCCCCTCTGACATCACCCTGACAAGCAGAGGACTCCATCAAGTCGTTCTAAAGGCAAGCTGAGCCACTCACCTGGGGGGTGGCTACTCCTGGCTCCTCCCAGCTGCTCTAGAAATTCTTCTGTTCACCAATTATAGGAAGCTGGTGACAGACTCAGAACATTCCCGAGTCTTTCCTCAAGACTGCATGAACCTAAGGCCAGTGCCCACGCTTACCATCCTCCAGGTAGGGCAGGTTTCAGGCTTGCCCAGGTCTACTGCAGTACATAGCAAACCATTATGGAGCACCTTCTCTGGGGCAGGTAAGGGCTAAGAACTCGGTAGGCAGTATTTCATTTAATCCTCCCAACCATCCTATTGTACGACTACCGTTTTCCTTTTCTACAGATGAGGAAACTGAGGCTTGGGAAGAGGCATTGATCTTCCCATGGACAAAGAAGAAGCAGAGCAGGATTCAGATGTGATCCACAGCCCCCTCTTAGTCACTTCACCGTACTGTCCCACACCCCACTGCTATCGATATCTTGTTCTTCCTGCTTCGAAGAGAAATGGGACTGTGACCTTAGTTCACACATTTGTCCTCTAGGCTTATCCACTCCCCAAAGACCCTCCTCACCTTGGGCATCAGCTCGCCACCTGTCAGAGCCGCGGATGGCTCCAGAACGCCATCCCAGAATGCTAAGTCCTTTCTTACCCCACCCAAGGCCCTTCATGAAAACAGTCACAAGTTGTACTTTTTAATGTCCACAATGAAACTTTGTCTTTGCCCTCGTAGTTGCGTCTTCCAAGGACATGGCTCTGCCTTCTGTTGGCACAGAGCATCCTTTCTGCTGCCCTTGCCAGTGCCGTCAACCTGGCAAAGGACCAGGAGCTCTACAGGTCTCCAGAGGGCTGGTCTAATGGAGCCATTTGCCAGCTGGGCTCCAGGATCCCCCAGACGTGCCACAGAACCCCTTCAGGAGCAGCCTTGGAGGGAGTTGTGAGGTAACATGAAACATAACCCACTTCTACCAGGGCACCCCACCTTTATCTGTTTTCCACACTGGTCTTCAACGTAAGTTTTATTTTCTAAGAAAAAAACTCTCTGCAGAAAATTTATGGGTTCATTGGATACATTGATGCTTTTTCCCACAAGATTTCACAAGGTTTTCCTTGAACTAAACTCCTGTATCACCCTGGTCACTAGAATTGTCTTATGGGATCATAGCTTATCATTTTCTCTTTGACCTCATTTGAAGGCCATTACTTCAGGAATAGCCATATATGCAGGAAATACCTCAGCACACTAGTAAAAAATAGAGAAAGTTGTCCACTGTGTTTCTTGGTACCCTTGAAATAAAGATCATGGTAACCAAGTCATCTCAGAAATCTTACAACTACTGAGCCCACACGCCACAACTACTAAAGCCCGCACGCCTAGAGCCCGTGCTCCGAAACAAAGAGAAACCTCTGCAATGAGAAGCCCGCGCACCGCAACGAAGAGTAGACCCCAATTGCCGCAACTAGAGAAAGCCCGTGCGCAGCAACGAAGACCCAGCACAGTCAAAAATAAAGTAAAATAAAATAAAATTAATTAATTAAAAAATAAACCTGGGACAGGAGGGTTTGATTTTCCTAGTTTCCTGGCTCCTTCCTACTACTGACAATAGAACCCATCTTGTTTTGCTCCTTACCTTGGCTACTAGAATGCCCAGAGCTGAGATATTCAACTGTGCATCTCTCTTTTTAAAATGTGATTTTTCCATTATATAGTACTTGTGTATTTCCTAAGAATTAGAAAAAAAGACAAGTAAAAGGAAGCCAAAACCCAAAATTACTTACTGTGTTTCTACTCCCCAAAAAACTGTTAATATTTTCATCTATTTCTCTGGATTTTTTTATGTACAGTTTTCATGTGGTTTTTTTTGTAGGGTTTTTTTCTTTTAACATAGGTGAAATCATCCTGTATATAAACTTTATAGCTTGCTTTTCTTAACCTGATATCTAAAGATTATCACATTCTTTCTTTTTAAATTGAAGTATAGTTAATTTACAAGGGTGTGTTAGTTTCAAGTGTACAGCAAAGTGATTCAGTTACGCATACATAAATATGTTTATACATATATATATTCTTTTTCAGATTCGTTTCCATTATAGGTTATTAAAAGATACAGAGTATAGTTCTCTGTGCTACACAAAAGGTCCTCGTTGTTTACCTATTTTATATATAGTAGTGTGTATATGTTAATCCCTAATTCCTAATTTATCTTTCTCCCCTCCCCTCACTGTCCCCTTTGGTAACCATAAAGTTACTTTCTAAGTCTGCGAGTCTACTTCTGTTTTGAAAATAAGTTCATTTGTATCATTGTTTCAGATTCCACATATAAGTGATATCATATGATATTTGTCTTTGCCTGACTTACTTCATTTAATATGATCATCTCTAGGTCCATCCACGTTGCTGCAAATGGCATTATTTCATTCTTTTTTTTTTTTTAAGATGTTGGGGGTAGGAGTTTATTAATTAATTAATTTATTTTGGCTGTGTTGGGGCTTCGTTTCTGTGCGAGGGCTTTCTCTAGTTGTGGCAAGCGGGGGCCACTCTTCATTGCGGTGCACGGGCCTCTCACTATCGCGGTCTCTCCTGTTGCGGAGCACAGGCTCCAGACGCGCAGGCTCAGTAGTTGTGGCTCACGGGCCTAGTTGTTCCGCGGCACGTGGGATCCTCCCAGACCAGGGCTCGAACCCGTGTCCCCTGCATTAGCATGCAGACTCTCAACCACTGCACCACCGGGGAAGCTCCATATTTCATTCTTTTTTTATGACTGAGTAATATCACATTCTTAAAGGATGCAGAGTATTTCATCAGGTAAATCAGAGGTCAGCAAGATTGTTCTGTAAAGGGCCAGATAGTAAGCAATTTAGGCTTTTCAGGCCATACTGTTTCTGTCCCTACTGCTCCACTCTGCCTCTGTAGTAGGAAAGCAGCCATAGACAATATGTAAATGAGTGGGTGAGGTTGTGTCTCAGTAAAACTTTATTTACAAAAACAAGCTGCCAGTGAGATTTGGCCTGCAGGCTGTAGTTGCCAGCCCCGATATAGATGGAGTCTAGTTTTCATAGACCCGTTATCCATTTCCATATGTTAGCATTTAGGTTTGCCTTCAGTTCTTAGAATTTTTGTCCCTCAGACTATATTCCTGAAAATTGAGATGACTGTGCCCCAAAGTGCAGTGAGGATATTAGTGAGGCAAAGCTCTTGGTTCATGCTGTGAATTGTTTTCCGAAAGCATTCTCCCAAATTCCGCTACCAGCAGTGAAGTGAGTGTGCCCATTTCCCCAAACCCTGTGTGCCCTGGGCATCGTCCTTCAAGACATTTACCTCCAGCCTCCCGTGCTCCCTTATGTCTGGACTTTACTTTTGTCTGATGTTTCACGCCTTGGTCTGCACTTTTATTTTTTAATATTCCTCACTTTCTTTTTGGAAGTAGGTAAGATTTAAGCAAGCAGGGGTCAAGTTCAGGGGTCGGGGGAGCCAGGGAAGCACAGAGTCCTAAAGGTCCAGTGAGGGTGGCACTGGCCAGCAGGGCTGACAGCTGTCCTTCCCTGCTGGGTGAGGGACCCACTCTGGTGGGTGGTCACTGACTAGAACTTCCATCACCGTGGGTCAGGTGGGTGAGCGGAGATGAGACTGCCACGGGGAGAAAGGAGCAACACGGCAGGAGGGGACAAAGTGGATTTGGGGCTCAGACGACGCAGGCTTCCATCAGGCTCTGTGTGTGAGCTTGAGAAAGTTATTTTACCTCTCGAATTTGCCCAGTTTTTCATATGTAAAGGGGAAAAAACAGTCAACTGCACAGGGCTGTCCTGAGGATTCAACAAGAGCCTTAATACCAGACCCTTGCACAGTGCCTGGCACAGAGAAAAGACTTAATGTGTCTTTGTTAAGTTGACTTGGCTTGAATGCTAGGATCTTAGGAGTGATGGGAAACAGATCTATGAATATTTTTTAAAAGAGAAAGAGTTTGGATCCAGTGCACAGTACAGGGTGGGCCTTCAAAAAACAATTGATGCTGAATGAATGGCTGGAACTGGGAAGTCAAACAGCTCCCGCTTTGTCACCTGTTAGTTATACGATCTTGGAAAGAGCACCTCCCCCGCTACGGTGCTTCAGCATCCTTCTCTGAAAAATGGGTTTACTGAAGGATATTTACCTAGTGCTCCCAGATGAGAAAGCAATCATGGGTGGCTGAGTAGTTTGTTCAGGGTCTCCCAGCTGGTCTGCAGAGAGCTCAGGGTGCCCACCTGCCGGCTTGCTATGAGGATTACATGAAGCCAGGATTGTAAATTTTCTGGCTCAATAAATGTTCATTCCTTCCCTTAAGCAAGCTGGTCTGCCAGCCTGGGGGTATTGGCCAGGGAAACTGAGCACAGAGGGGGTCTGCAGCCACCACAGGGACTGGGACTGCCCCAGAGGCTGCTGTACGGTGGCTGTGAGTTGCTGGCACTGGCGCTTGGGAGGAGCACTCCAGGTGGATTCTCTGGAGGTCACCTCTCCCAGGGGACCATTTCCCAAGAGCTGTCTCACCTCCACGGAGTCCAGTGTGTGCTGTGGCCGAATAGAGAATTTGCCTTTTCTCAGCAGCCTTTTGGCTGAGAGGGCAGCCTCGGCTTTTCTAACAAGCCATAGCTCTCGTACAGGGATGCAAAGCCCTGCGGTATGTGGTAGGAGCAGCACTTAGCACAGGACGAGCTAGACCGTGGGACGGGCTCCATCACGCTCAGCTGCTGTTGACCTTGTTAGGCTTGTTATGACCACTGCTATGCACCTGGGCTGGGTATAGGGGGCTTTACCTCCCCCATATGACATCTGATCAACCCAACTTCCCTTCAAGGAAGGTGTGAGTATCCCCATTTTACAGATAAGGAAACTGAGGCAGGTATGGGGAGGTAAGTACACAACTAGTAGTAACAGAGTGACAGTATATGGCCTTGAATTTAAGTATCTGACTCTAGAGCCCATATTCTTAACCATTAGTCATATTTACTGCTCTTCATTGGACATAAAACCTCTCGGTGAAGCAGAAAGGGATTTTAGTCCTGAAATGACCAATGTCCTTCCTTCTGGATTTGTCTGACCCAGGAACGAGGGGACCCTAGATTCTTTGAGGCCAGAACTCCAGCTACTCTTTTGACTGACTCATTCATACTGGAGGCACAGTTATTACCTCTTTCCAGGGAGTATTTCATCAACCATCCAATCAATGTTTTTTAGGGATCTTCCCTGTGCCAGGCCTTGTTCACGGTGCAGGGAATGCATCACAGGTAATAATAATTACAACTAACCCTTACTATGTGCCAGGTACTGTTCTAGACACTGCACATAGATTAACTCATTTAATCCTCACAATCCCACAGATAGCTGGCATTAGCCTTTCCCTATAGATGAAGAAATCAAGGCACAGAGAGGTTAAGTAATCTGCCCAGTGTTCCACAGCTAATGAGTATCAGAGTCAGGATTTGAACCCAGGCAGCCTGGGGTCAGCATCCGTACATTTAATTGCCCCTGCACTGTTGTGGCTCACATAGTCCCTGACTCGCAGAACTTCTAGTCTTTCCTTTCCAACAGGCATGTTCAAATAGGACCAAACTAGCTTAATTCAGTTTTGTTTGCTAAGAAGCAAACTGGGCAGTGAGAATGAATCATCCTGGATTTATAAAGTGCTTGACATTATGGGGACAGTGGGAAAGAGTCAAGGTCATGAATGGGACCCTGGTCTATTTTCCACCATGGCCTTGACTGCCATGTGCCCTTTGGCAAGTCTCCTCACCTCTCAGCCTCCATTTCTTTATTTGCAAAATGGATTGTCAGTACCTGTTCTAACTGCCTCCAGGCATTTTTGTGAAGACCAACTGGTGTGGCAGATGGAAAGAAGATTTCAAATAGAAAAAAAAACAGGCACTGGGCAAGGATTTGTTATTGAACCAAAGTGAAATTTTGGTCAGCTTGATGAATGAATGAATGAATGAATGGTCCTAGCAGGCCTGCAGATTGGCTCCCTGGGTAACAAATGGCTCTCTTCGGGAGGTCTGTTGGAAGTTTTCAGAGTCTCATCAGGGCTCTCTCCTTGGCCATGTCCCATGCTCCTGTCCCTTGAGTTATTTTGCATCTAACTTTGTGTGAGGCTCCAAGACTGCTTTGGCAAACATTCATTAATGTCTGTTGGGAGAAAGGCCTTGTGCTAGACTCTGTGGGGACACTGAGATGAATTTTGAATGGTCTCTGCTCTCAGGGGCTCAGAGGCTAGGAGGAGAAGTAATAATAATATAATAAAAATGATAATAACGACAGCCAGCATTTACCACATCCCAGATAGTGTGTTGAGTTTTTATATGCATTATTTCATTTAATCATTGCAACAACTCCATGAGTTACTAAAACTTTTGTCCCATTTTGCATGAGGAACCCGATTTAGACAGGTTAAGTAACTTACCCAATTTCACACAACTCTGAACTTATAGAGCTGGGCATGAATTTGACAAAGAATATGTGCATACAAAAAACTCTATTGTAAGGTGGAAACTACAGCGTATCCTACTAGAGGGGCAAGGACAGGCCCCTTGGCGTTCAGAAAGGGAAGGGGGGCAGGAGGATGGTGGTGATGACAATGGCGATGCTGACAGTCTGTTGACGGTAACGATGGGGATGTTCATGATGGGAGTGGTAGTGACGGTCGTGGTGATAATGGCAGTGATGGTGGTGAAGAGGATGGCGATGATGACGATAACCCTCTAGTGCCCGTTTGTTGAGCTTTTCTTTCGTGCTAGGCCCTGACCTGGGTGCTTCCTACTATCTCATTTCATCCTCATAATGACTTTCCAATGTCAAGGTCATCATCTCCATTTTACCCGTGAGGACTCTGAGCTAGAGACAGGCTGAGTGGCCTGCCAAGGGCACGCATCCAGCCTGCGCTGGGCTGGAGCTCAAGCGTGCCTCACGGCAGAGCCATGGCTCTTTCCCATACCAGGGTCCCTAACCCGTGGGCCATGGGGCCGGGCATCCTGGAGATGCTCCATAAATACCTACTGAGCAAATATTGAATGAATGGATCCCCGAGGGGTCAAAGCCTTAAACCCAGAAGACAGAAATAACATGTCTCGAGTGAGTATGTGTAACCGTTATTTAAATAGATATAGCGGTGCTGTGATCATTAAAATACAAGTTAATCGTAAAGCGTTATGTTCATGTGGCTTTTGTATTGTTCTTTTTTTTTTTTCAA
This sequence comes from Neophocaena asiaeorientalis asiaeorientalis, assembly GCF_003031525.2. NCBI lineage: Eukaryota > Metazoa > Chordata > Mammalia > Artiodactyla > Phocoenidae > Neophocaena > Neophocaena asiaeorientalis. The sequence goes on along the minus strand of NW_020173200.1, from coordinate 537,657 downwards.
TGAAAATATACTAAGTGTACAGTTCGGAGGAGTTTTGAGAAATATTTTCACACAAAAAGGGGTCCTCATGCTAAAAATGGTGGGAAGCGTCCTGCAGTACTGCATGTCGTGAAGTGCTTTGCCCAGTGTCTGGCACAGAGGTCACTCAGAGGAGAGAGGAAACCCACCAGGCTGGGGATTGCGAGCTGTGGCATTGGTCCTGGGTCTACAAGTGACTTACTAGACCTGAGCTGTCCCTTTCCATGGCTGTCTCTATGAGACCTAACACCAGCATCTAAGAGATTTCCCAAGTGGCTATGGAATGCTGGCATGAATGAATGGATAACGGAAGAAAAAAATGAGTGAATTACGACGAATGGTGCTCAGGGAGCCTGTGAGGGGATGTTTTCCCCAAGGAGTGCTTGAAAGTGAGAGGTTTTCAGCCAGAGAGCAGAAATAGAACACAGGGGGTTCAACAGGGGCCATTGACTCCAGACTTCCAGCTCTGTGAGTGGGTGGTTAGGCTACGGTGGCATCTCCAGGGGTGTCTGATCTTGACTCTGTGATGACCCTGTTGGAGATGGGGTGGTGGCTGGAGCTTGGCTGTGAGGCTCCTCTCAGCAAGGCTGTGCTCCTTATTTGGGGATGCATTTTTCAAACTCAAGTGCAAGCTGACAGATGGCAGTGGTATAATATTCTCACATTCTCTACTTCCCACAGGCCTCCTTCCAACACAGCCCTGCGAGCTCTTAAAAACCTCTGTCATATCTCGACCATGAGACCGCGGCTGGCTCTTGGCAGGTAAGCCCCCCATTGCTCCCTCACACCACGGGGCATGGAGCAGTTTCAGCACAGCCCTAAGACCACGGGCACATTTGTGGCCAAGAGGTAGGTGGGGCTGACTCCAGTCTTGGCAGGAGAATGGAGCCTCACACTCTACCAGGACTTCAGGACAAAGCTGCCAGATGTCCAGAGTCCTACAGCTGCCATTTCTACCAATGGCAGTATATGGCGCTAGGAACGTGTCCTGGGACAGAAGCCAGGGAACTGGTTCTGACACCGTGTCAGCCTTTACTGCTCAGGAAACTCTCAGGCAAGAACCTGCCTTTCTGGGTTTCTGTTTCCCTATGTGAAAGTGAGGGAATAGGATTCAGTGAACTGGACTCAGAGCCAGCTCTTCTAGCCTCTGGCCAAGGCCATGGGCTGGGAGGAGGGATGGTGGGGACAGCAGCTGTCTGCCACTTCCCTAGGGCTCGTCTCCTGTTTGATTGCTCCATGGACCTCCATGGAGAGCCTGGGCTGGGCTTTGCGTGTGCCGTGCGTGTGCATGTATGCATTTGAGCCCAGGACCTGTGTCCCTTCCAGCAAACTGTGCTTGAAGTCGAACTCAAGCATGGACAGTCACCAGCCCTGCACCTGCCCTGTCATGGCTGGACAGCACACCACGGTCCCTGTAGGCTCTGGTGCCCAGATGGGAAGGGCAAAGGCTGCCCACATGCTGAGAGCATGGGCAGTCCTGCAGCAGACTGTGGGTGTGAAGATCAAGCTGGGTGACGGGCAACACAAGGTGGGAGGCTAGGTTACCGTAACGGTGAGGCCTTCGTTCGTGTGGGAGTGAGTGCAGGGCCAAAGCTCATGGGCAGATCTTCAGGACAGGTTGGGAGAGCTGCCCAGGAGATGAGACCAGGAGGGCACTGAGGCCTGGAGAGGAATAAAGCACATCCTTGCCCTGAAAAAGCTTCCCATCCAAAGGAGGAGATGATGTGCAAATAGCCACAGTACAGGAAACCTGTGAAGGCAGGAGGGGTCCATTCTGTCTGGGTTTGGTTGTGGGGTGGCTCAGGGAAGACCATTTGAAGATGACACTTGAACTGGGCTTTGAAGGATGAATAGAAGTTCACCAGGTTAAAAAAAAAAAAAAAAGGAAGAAGGGCGTTCTAGGCTGAGGAGACAGCACGTACAAAGGGGAAGTGGCTGGGGTGTAGGCCCAAAGGAGGAGTGAGGAGAAGTGAGGCTGGGAGAAGTGGGTGGGCCTTTGAATGCCAGGCCAAGGAGCTCGGGGTAGGCCCTTTATGATCAAGGAAGGAAAGGAGATGGTCAGCTCCGTGGTGCCAAGAGAGGCCTCTGGGGCCCGGGGAGAGGCTGAGAGCAAAGAGGAGGGGCTTGTATCGGAACCTACTGAACATTGGTCATGGGAGGCCCAGGGCAGGACGCCCCTCACTGAAAGGTCTGTGCCCCACCGGGGCCCTTCAGGTCTCCCGATGAAGAGCAGCCACAGGGGCGCTGGGGTCCCCGTCCTGTGCCGGGGGCCTCTCCAGTGGAGGGCTGCTGGCCTGGCCATTAGAACCCCTCTTCCCGCCGCACGCAGCTCCCCTCCTCCACCGCCCCTGAAGAACGGTGGGCCGCCTCCCCCAGGACAGCATCATGTAAGGATGCAGCGTTGTTACCGAGGCCCTTCTCAGCCTTCTCCCGTCCTCTCCACTGTACAATGAGGAGGCTCCCCCGCTAGAGTTGTTTTCTGTGTGGTGGGTAACACTCCACAGTCGCGTAGTTTTACAGTTTCCTCTCTTGGCAGAACTCAGAACGCCTTCACATCTGTTGTCTCTCCTGGGACAGAAGAAAGAGTAGGCTCTGGGACCCGAGAGCGCTGGGCTCCGGCCCTGTCCTGTCACTCCCCTGGGGAGCAGTGTAACCGCCTGTGCCTCAGGGCCTTCATCTCCTAAATACCCACCTCCTCGGGTGGTTCCAGAATCAGATGCCAGAGCTCGTGTGAAAGGCCAGCTCGGTGCCCGTCACATGGGGAACTTATATTCTGTGCTGCTCTACCAGCTCACGTCCCAGTGATGGAGCAGGTGGCCTGGAAAGGCCTGTGGGTTTTTTGGTTCAAGGGTGGCATGAACAGTTCGTACCTGTGCCTTAACAGGCAGGCAGGCCCATGGACTTAATTTTCCTCTGAAAAGTTCATTCAGCAGAACTTTCCTGACACCTCCTCTGTTCCAGGCACTGGCAGACACTGGGGGCCCCGACAGGAATAAGATGGTCCCTTCTGCAGAAGGGATGTGTAAACAAATAGCAACACACTGTAAGAAAGGAACAGAGCTGTGGAAGAGGGAGCATGGAAGGATCACTAGGGATTCGTCAGATCAGGAGAATCGTGGAAGGCAGCGAGGGCATTCCAGGCAAAGGGGCCAGCAGGTACACAGGCATCACCGTGGGAAACCTCCTGCTTGGTGGGGCATCTGTGTTAGTGTTTACGATGACCTGCTCTGCAGAGCTCCCCATCACAGAGAAGCATCCAAGGAAGCCTGCACCTGCCCCCTTGTCAGCTCAGGAGGGTCAGATCCAGGCCAGGCTTCACAGTTTAAGAGGAACATCAGTGAGCTCTGAGATATGGCCAGATGTGCAACTTCTAATGCCCAGGCAGCAAGGAGCTTCTGATGCCTTTCTTTTCTTTTTGAAGGATATTTATTTTTTTGTGTTACGCGGGCCTCTCACTGCTGTGGCCTCTCCAGTTGCGGAGCACAGGCTCCGGACGCGCAGGCTCAGCGGGCATGGCTCACGGGCCCAGCCGCTCCGCGGCATATGGGATCTTCCCGGACCGGGGCATGAACCCGTGTCCCCTGCATCGGCAGGCGGACTCTCAACCACTGCGCCACCAGGGAAGCCCTGATGCCTTTCTTGCTTTTAGTTGAAGGCATGTGTTACCCACAAACTCAGAATTAGTCAGGGAAACGTTCTTGCTGTGTTTGTGCTGGGGCCTGGGATAGAGATGAATAAACATGGATCCTGCCCCAAGTACAGAGAAACAGGTGGACAGACCTTAAAGGCCCATATCACATATCTACAGATGCTCTAACGGGGTGGGGAGGGCATTCAAAGTGCTAAGGGGCCGTAGAGGAGGGGCAGTCAGAAGGCAGGAGCAGGGGGGCCGTCATAAGGAGGGAATCTGAGCCAGATGTTAATAAGAATAAGAATACTTATAATTAGACCGGGGCACGAACCCATGTCCCCTGCATCGGCAGGCGGACTCTCAATCACTGCGCCACCAGGGAAGCCCATAACTAATGATTATTGAGCACTTACTATGTGCCAGGCGCTGCTCTAAGAGCTTTATACGGATTTACGTCTCACCTACACAACAATGCTATGAGGCAAGTGCTGTTACCACCCTTTTTTACAGATGAGGAAAATGCACAGAGAGGCTGAGTAACTGTCCAAGGCACACACAGCTGGGGAGTGGCCTAGCCAGGCCGAACCTGGACAGTCTGGCCTCAGAACCCACTCTTGAAGGACCTGGCATAGCCTAAACACTAAGCACTCTCTAAGAACTAGAGGCACCAACAGGATTGGGACCATGTCTGTCTTGCTCTAGCACATAGTAGGCACTCAGTAAAAATGCGTTCACTAACTAGAATGCACAGATGCGTGGATATGTTGATCCCTGAAAGAGCAGGGACAGAAAATGGGCACAGGGATAGGCACTGCAGACAGAGGTTACAGCTGAAGCAAAGGCCTCAGGTACCAGCACATGGAGTTGCTTCGAGGCTCTGCCAGGTCTGGAGCACTGGAAGGCTGGAGGGGACCAGATAAGGAAGGCAGAGTTGGAAAGGGAGCTTCCCTGGCCAACCCTTCCTGTTCCAAAGACCTGGCACCTGCCCGCCTTCCCCTGCAAGCCTTCCCCACCCAACCTGTCCCACATCGAGAAAGGGAGGATGCCTTGACCTTTGTGTCCCCACACCTCTCTGTCACCCATTCCTTCAAAGGCTCCCAGAGGCAGGGGAGGCAGGGGAGGCCTGCACCACCCAGGAGGGGCTTAGGAAAGACAGTTTAAAACGTGCTCCTGTACGGGATGGCTTTCTGGATGTTTGAGGCTTCAGGGAGCCGGTGTTTTTCAAAGATCCTTCCTCCCTTCCTTCCAGCTCTATGGGCTATGCATGGGAAACTAGAGCTGGGACTTAGCTCTGTGGCTTCCTAGCTGGGCGCCGTTGGGTAAAGCGATTCTGTGCCTCAGTTTCCATCTCCATAAAGTGGGAATAAAAACAACAGAATTAAAGTGAACAAGGTTTGGGGAAACTCCCATTCAGATCGAGGCTCAGTGAAACGTAGTTTCTCGGCTTCCTGCTTTGCTTCAGGGGCCTCAGTTTCCTCCATAAAAGGAAGACTTGGAGAATGTTGTTCTTTCCAGCTTGACATTCTAGGATTCAAAGCTGTCCACCCTGGTGGACTAGATATACAGACACATTTACACATACATATGTGCTATATGACTATAAGTATATATAATTTAATCACTTTTATAAATTTAAAATGTATATTAAATTATATTTAATATAAACATATAAGTGACAGCATCTTTGTTGTGTTTTCTTCTGATTGAAAAAGTAATACATATTTACTGAGAACATTTTGGAAAGTACAGAAAAAGAAAAAGTTTCAGCCACTATTCCACATTTGACACTGCCTCTTAGATAGTCAGGGAATTCCTCTCCCACCTTTTTTCCTATGCACATACACAGATTTTTCAAAAACATATTTGGGATTGTACTCTGCATCCTATTTTTTCACTCAAGCTGAGCTATGGAGCCAGGTCTCTGGGCAGGGCTGTCGTCCCCACGCCCGAGAAGAACCAGAGGCAGCTGCTACCACAGCTGTTCTGTGCCCGCTTCCCTGCTCCTGCCTGGGCGGCCGGCTGCAGGCATCTGACCTTCGGATGTTCTGTGTCTCTGGCGGGTGCACATTTTACCCTAATTTTAGCCTAGCCTCTCAGGCCCGCTGGCCTTGGGGGCTGCACACAATGGACGGCTTATGTAGACAGCTGCCAGCAGTGCAGGAAGAACCGTCCCACCTTAAAATGTTCCCCATCACTGGCCAGTCCTCTGCTCTCAGAGAACAAGCCGGCTCCCTGTTCCTTCTCTCACCAGGAAGCGGCCAGTGTTGATGTTCCCAGCCCAGCAGGCTGGACCTGGTGGGCAGGTGGCCCACCAAACACATGGGCGATTGCTTCTCTGGATGGGGCCGTGTTTTTACAGGACAGGCTTGAATTTGAGCTGGAACAGCTGAGAGAGACTTCCCAAGAAATCGCTGGGTGGTGAGTTTGCAGCAGGGAAGCTGGGTGTCTGAAATGTCCCTGGGTGTGTAGAGAGAGCCTTCCAGAGCCTGACCTTAATGCTTTACCTTTGTCAAGTTTGTACAAACGTACAATGTTCTTTGACATCTGGTTTTGTCCTGATGACAGCCCTGTGTATTGGGTGACAGAATTCCCATTTTACAGGCAAGGGAACTGAAGTCGAGATGGGGAAGTAATTTGTTCAAGGTCACCCAGCAAGTCAGTGGCAGGGGCTCGAACATGAACGTGGGTCTCTCACCCCAAGTCCAGGGCGCTTTCCATTCACTGGCATCGTACAGGTAAGGGGTTCGACCAGGTTCATATACATCTGCTCTGTGTTTCCTTAGGTTTGGTATTGTTTTTGAAAAATGGAGATACTTTAATTTTCACCTTAAAAGTCATACGTGACTATTGAAAATAAATATACCTAGTTGGTCTATTTCTAAAGCACAGATCTGATCGTGGGAGATTCTCACTTCAAAATGTGTGATGGTTCCCTTTGTCCACAGAGTGAAGTCCACGTGCCTTAGCTTGACATCCAATCTTCACAGCTTGCTACCTACTCAACCCCTTCCCCACTCTCTCCCAGTCTGGGCTCCCCCAGCACTTAGATAGCTCTACCGTGGCACCAAGGTGGGGCTGGAAACTTTCCTTACGATCTGGCCCCTGAGCAGAATAGAGCCATGAGGCAAGAAACCAGGGGGTTACTCATCTCCATGTCCCTGGGGCCCACCCACGGCCAGACATGGAGCCAAGACCAGTAAATGTATTGGTCCCCAACCGACGGTCCTTCATGAGAAACTGGAGCTTTGATCTATGCTTAGAAGAAAGCCGAGGCCTGCCCGGCAGCTGCCAGCCCCATAAGGAAGTGGCTGCTTGGCCGGACTCCCAGGAGGGGCCTGCAGGGCCAAGTCAAGAAACACCAGCCCTGGGCAGGCTGGGAGGAGGAAAACGGAAGGGCGTCCCCAGATGTGTGCTGGAGACCACCCCCTTACCCCATGGCAAACCTTCCACCTCCACCCCCTCCCCTCCGCAGTCCCTTGGTGACAATACAGCCTGTGTAATACATCCGCAGCCCGGACAGTGGCTCTTTGACCCAAGTCCGATGCTCTTCAGGAACAATCCATAGGCATCACAGCTGCTCTGGTGGGAGAAAAGTTCTCTAGGGACTATCTTGGCTCAGTGAGGGCAGGACCCTCTCTCTCCGACTCCGTGTGGGGCTCCTCTCTGGGCGTAGCCCCTCAGCCTCCCAGACTCTGGGCTCTGGACATTACTGTGAGGGAGGCAAGGCCTTTAGAGTCCCACAGCCTCAGCTCCTGCCAGTCCTGTCAGTTACTAGCTCAGGGCTCCATCTCTCTGAGCCTCAGTTTCCCCATCTGCAAAATGGGACTAGTGATACCAGCCTTCCAGGGTTTTTGTATCTTGCAGGAAAGTGCTTTTCAAAAAGCCTAGCAGAGCAGCAGACACACAGTGAATGCCTGTGCTCCTTCTTCTGGAGGGTTCTCAAGGCCTCGAGAGCCTCCCTGAGAAGTGCCAAGGCTGCTCAGTGAGGATGGAGGTCTCTGGGGAGAGGTACTGGGGCAGGTTGTACATGGCACAGCAATCTAGCAGCTACCACTTCTCTGATTCTGACGTGGTCTCAGGGATTTAGCCAAAGACAAACATTTTGTTTCCTAATGAAAGCCCGTGGAAAAGTAGACTTTTATGACGGTTGTTTCACCTCACTTTCAACTTTCTAGGAAGATGTCTTTCATTCATTTTTTCGTTCATTTATTCATTCGTTCTACAAATGTCTCCATGGCCTTGACCACCTGCCAGATGTGGCAAGAGATGCACAAACAGGCCATGCAGGGTCCCTGCCTTCCAAGAGCCCACCTTCTCACTAATAATTGTCATTCAGGGTAAAAATGTAGGAATGACATGGGAAAGGCACAGTGTTGGGGTAGGGAGTGATCGTTTCCTGAAGGGTTGTTTGGGAAAGGGTCCATGAAGAAGGTGACACCAAAATGAGCCAGTTAGGAAGCACAGAGGGAAAAGACCCCAGTCTCCAAAGAAATAGAAGCGTAAAATTCCAAGAATAAACTTAGGAAGTCATTGTGGATTAGTCTATAAGTTAAATGAAATCCCAATTAAAATCTCAACAAAATTTTGTAATAAAATGATTATAAAGTACATCTGGAAAAATAAACATGGATGAATAGCCTAGAAAAATTCAGTGTTGGTAAAGTGTAGCTCAGTGGACCTGAACAGAGCACCCAGAAGCAGGTGTAAGTGAGCGTGGTGTTTAGAATTAGAGACCAAAAGGCTGATGATTCCTGACATGCCATAAAGACAACCAGTTAGCTATTTGTAGATGGAAAAAAAAGAATGAAACTAGATCCATAATTCAGTCCTCACATCAAAATATTTCCTAGGTGAAGAAAAAGCATGAAACCAGAAAAGTACTAGAAGAAAAACAATGAGGGAACATTTATGTCATATTGGGATGGAGAATGCCTCCTTAAGTAGAAAACTAAATCCAGAAATCATGAAAGAAAATAATTAAAGACCCCATGGGCAAAAAACACAATGATCAAGGTTAAAAGATTATAACAAGCTAAGAAAAGTATTTCAATTTGCAAAAGACAAAATGCAGGGCATATTAAGCATATGAAGGGTAGTCACCAGTAGTCAAAGGATGTACATTAAAGAATCAAGTTGTATGTTTGGGTGCCTGTTTCTTTTTTTAATAATTTTTTTTAATTTATTTTTATTTTTTAATTAATTTGTTTATTTTTGGCTACGTTGGGTCTTCGTTGCTGCGTGTGGGCTTTCTCTAGTTACAGTGAGCGGGGGCTACTCTTCGTTGCGGTGCGCGGGCTTCTCATTGCGGTGGTTTCCCTTGTTGCAGAGTACGGGCTCTAGGTGCACGGCTTCAGTAGCTGTGGCATGCAGGCTCAGTAGTTGTAGCTCGTGGGCTCTAGAGCACAGGCTCAGTAGTTGTGGCGCACAGGCTTAGTTGCTCCACGGCATGTGGGATCTTCCAGGACCAGGGCTCCAACCCGTGTCACCTTTATTGACAGGTAGATTCTTAACCACTGCACCACCAGGGAAGTCCGGGTGCCTATTTCAAAGCATGAGAAAACCTGGGGAAATGAGGAATGGGACACAGGGACACTGGAGCACTGTTAGTGGATTGTGAATTGATACATTTTCTGGAGGGGAGGTTTAACAGTATGTACCAACATTTTCAAATGGGCATACCCTTCAACTCAGCAGTCCACTTCTAAATAGGTATCCTAAGGAAACAATCAAAAAGTGCCTGGAATTGTATGTATAAGAAGGCAACAGAGCACAGTGGTTAAGAGTGAGGCATCAGAGGTCAGAGAGACCTGGTTTTATGCCATGTGACCCTGGAAGAGTTACTTAACATCTCTAAGCATCAGTGCCCTCAACTGTAAAGGGGCCATAATAATAACACCACTTTCATAGGCTCGTTGTGAGATAACATTCAGTGACATGATACTTATAAAATTCATAAATATGATTTATATAAATGTAAATTTATCTGTATACTTGTTTATAAATAAAATTCAGTGAGATAATACTTACAAAACTCTTAGCAGAGGGCTGGGCCCATAGTAAGTACTGAATAAATGTGGCTATTTTATTATTAGCAATAAGGCTGTTTATCTTAATGTTGTTTATAATAGTGAATAATCGGAAACAACCAAATTGTCCATCAGTAGGTTAATAAGTAAAAGAATGCTCATGGAGATGCAGCCATCTAGAGACCTGTGTTTATGGGTCTGGAAAGGTGTTTTTCACATAATAGTGTGTGAATATTTTTTAAAAGGTGTCAAAAGAATGTGGAAGGTATGTTCTAAATGGTATACATCTGTGTATCTAGAAAAGTACTGTTCATTCTTGTTATTAACAGTAGTTAAGTTCTATAAGGCTCCACAAACACTGAATTTATTTTGTGAGCACTGAACCGTTGTTCCTAGGAGAAATACAGCATTGGTGCCTGCGAGCCTCTGGTCACAACTTTCTTGTCAACCTGTCAGTACGTAACCTTGTTGTATGTGTGTTTCTATCAAAACACCTTATTTAATATATACTGTTGATTCATTAACGTTGCACTCATGGCCAATAGCCCTGTAAGTCTTGCCTGAATGAAGCGTATCTAACACATGTGTTGTCTCTGTAAGGCACATCATAGTGAAATCACTGACAAAAAGCACAAAAATGCAAACATCATGATACTAAATAGACTGTAAAAAGGACACTTGTTGACATAGAGGAGCTGAAACAAGAAGGCAGTGTCGATGGACATCTAGGTGGCTTCCACGTCTTGGCTATTGTAAACAGCGCTGCAATGAACATTGGGGTTTATGTATCCTTTTGGACCATGTTTTCCTCCATGTATATGCCCAGGAGTGGGATTGCAGGATCCTGTGGTAGCTCTATTTTTAGTTTCTTAAGGAACCTCCCTACTGTTCTCCATAGTGGCTGCACCAATTTACATTCGCATCAACAGTGTAGGAGGGCTCCCTTCTCTCCACACCCTCTCCAACATTTGTTGTTCGTGGATTTTTTCACGATAGCCATTCTGACTGGTGTGAGGTGATATCTCATTGTAGTTTTGATTTGCATTTCTCTAATAATTAGCAATGTTGAACATCTTTTCATGTGTCTCTCGGCCGTCTGTATGATTTCTTTGGAGAAATGTCTATTTAGGTCTCCACCCATTTTTTGATTGGGTTGTTTGTTTTGATGATAGTAAGCCACTTGTGGGGAGACTCAAATCTTTTGCTCTGCGCGTGTCTGCAAATGACCACAAAAGCGCCATGAGCATTGATTTCAGGATTGCAAACCAACTTAGTGAGTAGGTGAATTTACAAATGCAGAAACCTTGAATAATGACAATCAACTGTATCTTTAAAAAGATGGTCATGTTAATGGTAGTTACCTGACTGTCAGCGTGAAAGGTAATTTTCCCCTCTTGCTTCCTTGAACTTAAAATGCTTTAACTTTTTTATGGTGGGCATGTGTAAGTAAAATCAGGCAAAGCAGTAAAGTTCTTTTCATTTTGGGAAGAAAAACTTGTCACTGATGGCTTTCCATTGTCAAGATAAAAGCCAAACTCAGTAGAATAATAAAAACAGCTAATAATTTTAGATAATGCTTACTATGCACCCCACAGATTTCTAAGCCCTTTATGTATATTAATTCATGTACCCCTCACCAAAAGAGATAGGTACTATTATTATATCACCCTCATTTTAAGGTGAGAAAACTAAGGCAAAGAGAGGTCAGATAACTTGCCCAAGGTCAGAGCTAGTGAGAAGCAGAGTTCAGATCAGAACCCAGGCAGTCTGGCTCCAGAATCCATGCTTTCAACCAAAATTCTGTGAGTGCATGCTCAGTGCCTAGCCTGGCTCTGGGTCGCAGAGATGCCCAGGAGAATCTGACCAAGAGACTTGCAGTCTGGAATGAGGGCAGCAACAAGGATGCACCAGCACTGTCGGCTCGTGGCCGGGCGGTGGGGTGCTTCCCGGCCCAGCCTGAGGGCTCAGAGAAGGTGGCATGCTTTAGCTCAGTACTCCAGGCCCCTCGAGTCTGGCTCCCCTTCCTTTCTCACCTTCTTACAGGCACACCCTCTCTCCCACCAGGGCATCCCACTCACAGCCACATGCAACCATCCCCCTCTCTGAAGGAGCTCAAAAGTCATCTTCTTGGGGCTTCCCTGGTGGCACAGTGGTTGAGAGTCTGCCTGCCAATGCAGGGGACATGGGTTCGAGCCCTGGTCTGGGAAGATCCCACGTGCCGCGGAGCAGCTAGGCCCGTGAGCCACAACTACTGAGCCTGCGCGTCTGGAGCCTGTGCTCCGTACCAAGAGAGGCCGCGACAGTGAGAGGCCCACGCACCGCAACGAAGAGTGGCCCCCGCTCGCTGCAACTGGAGAAAGCCCTCGCACCGAAACGGAGACCCAACACAGGAAACATAAATAAATAAATAAATAAATTTAAAAGTCATCTTCTTTCTCAACATCAGGAAGAAGCGAGGGCTCCTTCCCCTGATCACCGCTCTATTTTGGAGCCATTGTCTCTACTCATCTGTCTATCTACCCCCTGGAATGAACTTGTCTCATTTCATCTATCTGAAGCACAGTTGCTGTTGAAGGCTGCCGAGGCTCTGGAGGACTCTGGAGGGCTGCTCTGTCTGCCCTGGAGCCTCTGCGACCACAGGATCGGGTGGTGGAGCTGACAGGGCTGTGAGACCAACGTTACGCAGGGTGTTGTTTCTGTGGCTTCTGAAAAACCCCCCACCCCAGTGGGAGAGACTAAGAAAGGTCCCATTCAGCTTCTCTTGGCATTTCCAAGGGAAAGGATGGGGTTTGGATTGGCTGGGCTAGGGACATCTTTTCTAAAATAGCCTCATGCATATTCAGCTGCTCCCTGAAATAGTCGGGTGGCTATTTTAAGCGGCTTCTACTCAGATGCCCACACATAATGGCATCTACCTTGAGCGTGTAAACCAGCAAGAAGAAAAGAAAAGGGTATGAGAGGACAGTGTTAGGAGGCTTTTGATGGATTCCTACCACTCCTCCCCCACCCCTTGGTGTGTTTTCCTCTTGGGGACTCTCTTGCATGAAATTGAAAGTCATGGTTACTATGACAACTCACTGGAGGAGTTTTCCCATCCAGTGACCTCACCCACCCGGATCTCAGAAGGCACAACTACACCAGGACAGCCATCACTTAAAGCACAATGACGTTAAGTCCATGACAGAAGTTGGTTAGTTTACTCCTGAGAGAGTCCCTTAGTACCCATTTCCTCATGCTTTGTACACAGTCTAACAAGTTCCCAGCAGATTAGAAGTAGAGGCAGTGGGAGGGTAGAGAGACCCTAACAGCAGGAGGTTGAGGTTACAACAGACAACCCAGCTGTTAGAGTAAAGAGAGAGCAACTCTATAAAGGACACATTTATTAACAAGTATGTACTGAGGCATCAATGTGTACCCTGTTTGCTGGGGAAATAAAGATAAATAAGGCACAGGCCATGGGATGAACAGGTAAATAAACAATCGTAAGTGTATTTATCTAAACTCTAACTTTGTTTCCCCCGAAAAAGATTCAAAAAAGAAGATGGAAATACAATGTTATAAGGGCTGAATTCAGAAATACAATGTCATAGGTGCCAGGGTTGAGGTAAGGACACTGGATTTGCAAAGGAAGGAAACAGATCTGTCTGAGGAGGTTGGGAAGGTGAGGCTTGGGCAGAGGGATAAGAGCTCTTCGAGGACAAGCAGGTGATGGCCTCTGCTCAAGGTGGCAGGCACAGCACGTACAAAGGAGCAGAGGTGGGACTTCCAGCTTAGGGTGTCTAGAGCGTGATGCTGAGGGGGAGGAAGGGGGAGGGGGAGAAAGGGGGAGGGGGGAGGAAGAAAGGGAGACCATGAGAGAAGAGGTGGGAGAGGTCTCAGAGCCACGTCTCTGGGGCCTTGGAGGCTCTGCTCTATTAGAAGAACTCTCTGGGGCTCTTGTGTGTTTGGGCAGAGATTCCTACCCACTCCAGTCACACCTGAAGGTCTCCCTGTGTCATGACATAGCACGGTGATTGGAAGAAAATGAGATTATGTTAAAAGCTTCACAGGGAGAGGTGTGACTATTAAGAATGAGATGAAAGTTCATTCCAGCTTCTCAGGACATGCATCAGAAAAATAAAATGAACAGGGAGGCTGGAAGCCTGGGCCCCAGCAGGAGGGTAGTAATGAGGAACAGCTGACTCGGGGCCCTGGCCCTCAGCCAGCTCAGCTGCATGTCAAGAAGAAGAGATGGCTTACCTTTATATGTCTGAATTTAGGTTTATGTTGCCCCATAGTTACCCAGAAAAGACTCTGCTTTGTTTAGGGCAGCCTGGGAATGGTGGGAAAGTGTGTGATACCGTTCAGAAAGATGGTCACTCAGAGGGGCTGGAAAAGAGCGATAGATGCTTAAGGAGGGAAGGCATCCTCTCTGGAGGACACCTGTCCAACAAGGCCCGACCACACGTTACATCTCAGTTGGCTTCTTTGGAGGCTTCAGGAACCATCAGCAAGAATCCCGGTGCCCAGAGGTGCTGCATGTCTGTCCTCTTCCTGCCTTGAGTTCCTCCACGTGCATGCAGCTTCTTTATTCTTCCCTTGTTTGTTCATTGATTCATTCCTTCATTCCCTTGGAGCTACAGACTGGGAAACTGCGGGCATAGATGATGGTTGTCTCACTGAATTTTCAGGGAACTGTGAAAGCCCTGAAGTTATAAGAGAATGAGTGCATATTCTGTGTTCATTTTCTGAGGAGATAGCGCGTAGCTCTCAGCAGATTCTCAAAGGGGCAGGTGACCCCAAAAAAGGTTAAGAACCACTGATAGAGATGGGTATTGTTTCATTTTAAAACGAATGATTTCACCTTTTGGTAGACGGGCAGGGCAAGGAGGTGCCAAACGAAATTCCTAGTTCTGTGGCGAGCTGTCTCAGATGATGAAGTGACACTGGGGACTCTGCCAGTGTCCCCGGCATCGCTGTGCACCCAGTGCGTGTGCTTGCTGCAGCTGATCCAGTCCCAGAGGCCTTCCAAGCACCAAGGGAGGGCAAGATCCCCAACCGAAGACTTCTCTCTGTTTCTCTCTCTACCCAACCACAGTCTCTCTGTAAGGCCCCTTTCCGGCCTGTGCTTGGTAGAACGTGCAGAGGTCCTCCTGGTTTGGGTAGATTTAGAAAGCTGGAAGAAATCTGAGAAAGGAGAAGGCATATGAGCTGGAGTTGCAGAGGTCTGAGGTATTGAATAAGGCTTTGAAGGGAAGGGGCAGCTGAAGGGTATTGATCAGTTATAAAAGTCAGGTTGTGTCAACCTGGCAAGCTTCCAGTGATTTCCTGTCTCTGAGTAAAAGCCAGAGGTCGCATAAATGCCTTCACAGGCTCCGGTGACGTGGCCACCAATAATAACTTCTCGTACCCCATATCCTCTGGCCTCTATACTGTTCCTCAAACTCTGGCCTCAGGGCTTTTGCACTTGCTGTTTCCTCTGCTGGGAAAAATACGCACAGGGTTCACTCCCTCACTGCCTTCAGGTCTTTACTGAAATGTGTCCTTCTTGGTGAAACTTCCTCTGGTCCCTATTTAAAATGGCCATGCCTCCTACGGCCACCGCCCCATTCCCTGCTTTGCTTGTCTTGATAGCATTCACATGACATTGTCTATACATCATTCCCAGTGCCTGGAACAGCGCCTGGCCCAAGGCAGATGCTAAATTAATATTTGTGGAATGAATGAATCGATGCTTACCGTGCTCTGAGCTAGTTGCTTTAACATACTGTAATCTCATAGGGTCCTGTAGTAACTCAGCAGGGAGGCTTTGAGTCTCCCTCTTCACAGATGACAACCAGAGACTCATAGCAGCTTGGAACCACTTCCTGGCTCTGGGGTCAAGAAGCTCCTGCTCTCTGTTTGTTCCCCGCCCCCACTCCTGGAAGCCTTTGATACTGCTTTCCCCAGGGCTCCTTGAGCCAGACAAGAGGTCGGGTTTGTACATGGTACAGTCAGTTGTTGAAAGTCCACAGCAAACTCTCACGATCCAGCTGTATCCAGGTCAGACAGTGTTTGACATGTCCTGGAAGTGGCCAGTCAGTCTTATCAGTAGCAAAGTAAAGGAGAAAAGAAAACAACTTTCTAGGGCTTTTAATGGATTCCTACTCTTTATTGCCATCCTGTAATGTGTCTTAAACATCAGATCACTTTGCTGCAAGAGATTACTTAAACGAGGACTTTGCTCTTTGAAAATAGAGCCCAGAACCCAAAAGTAAGCCCAGAAATGTGTCAAGATAGACGCAACATGAGGCCACTTCCATGTACATAAGCCGGTTCTTTTGCTCGTAGTGGAATCCATTGGTGCCCATTTTCTTCATAATTCTAACACACGCCCAGCCTGTGGGAGTAGCGGGTATGGGAAGATGGTGAAACAGGACACGGGCTGCATGGATGAAGGGAGAGCCACACCACAAACCCCCATAGGTGCCCTGTGCTGGTTATTGAGGTTTACAAATATGACACAGAACGTGCCTTTAAGGAGCTTGCAATCCAGCTAGAGAAACAGATGGAAAACAATTAAGTGTATTTATTTATTCAAATCTCCCCTTGCTCCGACAAGGATTCTAGGTAGAAATAGGAAATATGATATAGTAATATGCTGCTATTGAGGTGGGGATGGGGGCTCACAAAGGAGGGGATGCTCCCTTCTCCCTGGGGAGTCAGGGGGTCTCAGAGACAGCGGTGCTCGTCCACTTGGTGACCCGGCATGTGGCCTTTGTCGCTGGAACATGGGGCAGACAACCCTCCATCCAATGTATGTGCTGTGAGCCGGTCCTGCCCCTTGGGGAACTTCTAGTCCAGTGAAGCAAAGACCTGTGATGTATCTACAGTGCCTCCCTCCTCCTCTGTTCTCAGAGTATGGAAAGCCCCCAGGCTAAAGAGGCTGTGGCATTTCCTGTTGGTGGCCGATGGGCTTGGTCCTCCCGGACCCTCAGCTTCAGGCTGCACTGATCACAGTTCCAATAGTAGCTCAGGTTGCAGGGGTAACACCTCGCGTTCAGACAGCACAGCACGGTTTGCAAAGCTCCAGGGCATCTCATTTGTTCCTGCGTGCAGAAGGCCAGGAGAGAGCCAATTTCCAGGGAGTGGATGGGACCACAGAGGCTCAGAGATTCCAAGTTTCACTCCCAGGAAGTGGCAAGAGCCAGGACTGGAATCCTGGGGGAGGGGGGAGAAACCCTGCCCACACAGGCATGTAGCTAGTGGTGCGAGCACCAGCAAGGGACCACCTAACAGCAGGGGAAGGTGCCGTAACTGGCGGGGAAACACTTGGGCTCTGGAATCAGATTGAACCAGGTTCAAATCCTGCCTCCACCAGCTGTGAGCTGGGTGCCCTCACCTCCCTGAGCTTTGGCCATCTCACCAGGTAACTGAGAACAATCTTACCTATTATACTTCGCAGGCTTGCCGTGAGAGTTAAATGAGATGATGCATGGCAATCCACCTAGCAAAGGCAGCAATGAGAAGGGCCACCCTGCATGGCTTAGTTTGTGGCAAGCTTTACATGTATTATCTCAGCTAATCCTCCCAGCAACCGGCAAAATAGGTAGGATCATAGTTTTTTACAGATTTACAAAGGCACTGAGTTAACCACAGCAGTCAGAGACAGCAGCTGATGAACCCTGAATACTGGCTCCAGAGCCCCGGTTATTAAACATGAGGCTGTAATTCCTCTTCATCTCATTTCACTCATGAGCCTTTGACCCACACAGTCTCGGCCACTTGCCAAGTCTGTGGAAGTGACCCCCTGACCCAGCAGGAGGGAAGCACCATGGGAGACCCTGGAGAGGTCAAGTGAGCTTGACTATGGAGGAAATGGTCAGCAGCTGTGGCCTTGGGAAGGAAGGGCTAAAAGGTCACGGGCACCAGGCAGAGCCGCATGGCCAAGGTGGTTGGTGGCTTTGGACTAACAAAGCGGTGACCTGGAATCCAGCGGGCTGGGCTTCCCTTTCCCACTTCCTTCCCGTGCCGACCGTCCCACTGAGTCACCTCCAGGAAGTCGGGGCGCTGAGGTGGAGAGAGGGGAGCCCTGGGTCCTCCTGCGCCCTCGCTGCCACCTCACCACGTGACCCTCAGGCGCCCGCTTCCCCTTGCCTGGGCTTGGTGTCCACACCTGTCACACAGGGGGCCTGACTAGATCTCCCAACTCAGGCAAAGGGCTTTTTCAGAGGGCAGTGCCTCCTGGAAGACAGCTCAGGACCAAGGCCCTCTCAGCTGGTAATCAGTTAGGGATTTAAC
>NW_020173200.1:498990-519629 GCF_003031525.2 Neophocaena asiaeorientalis asiaeorientalis | reverse complement strand
GCATAATTGAATCACTTTGCTGTACGCCTGAAACTAACACAACATTGTAAATCAACTATACTTCAATAAGAAAAAAATAAAAAGAAGAAGAAAGAAAATAATTTAGTCATGGGGCCTCCTGAAAACAGCCCTGCGCTCCCATACAACTTGCTGTGTTCTGCCATGGATCCCGAGTGTCACCATCGGGTGCTGGGACCAGGAGGGTGGTAGAGGGCAGACCCTCCAAATGCTGGAATGGTGATGGCCGCAAGGGGTAGCAGCCACAAAGCTACCGAAGCCTCTTCTTCCTTAGCTCCATCCTTTGCCAGCCTTCTGTGATTCATGTTTCTGAGTTTTTACTGAGTCCTGGGCCCTGGCGAAGGTCCAAGTAGATCCTTCAGGATTCTAGTGCAGGTACAATCTTGTGGGAAAATGCACGGCCAACGTGGGCCTTCTCTCAGCTCCGAGCAGTGTCCCCTTGGAGCCCTGGGCCATGCAATAACCCTTTCACTCACTCAGACCCAAGAGAAGCTGCTTTGGCTAAATAAAGTTCCAAACCTGTTGATGAGACTTATCCCTAAAGACACCGTATCCTGAAGTCAACTCATTTCTGCAAGTAGCAATTCTTAGCACAGCACACAGCCCCTCCAGCTCTAAGATGCAAGGGCCTGTGTGTTGAGAAGAGCTTGTTCCAGGGCCCTGAGGGACTGCCTGGGTAAATGACAGAGCGGGGTTATGGCATCTATCTGGGCTTCCTGCAGCTCTGGAGACAGTGGGAAGACAAAGGAAGGAGGATTACGGGGCATATGGAGTCCAAAGATAAGGTTCTTTACCTGCAAGCTGGAGTCCAGTTGGATTAGCGTGGCTTTTGAGCCCCTCCTGATGTGGCCTTGCCCACCGTGCCAGCCTCCAAGTGCAGGTCCCCTCTGTCCTGAGGGCTTCAGCCTTACCACTGGGCTTGTGCCATTCCCCATCTTGCTGTATCATTTCATGTTCCTGTGTCTTTGCGTATTTCTCTTTTGCTGGACCACCACTTCCTCTCCTCTCCTCCCACATCTCTAACTTAGTCCTCCTTGTAAACTCTCATTTAAGACCCAGTTTGGATGTCACGTCTTCCAAGTTGTCTCCCCTGACCTCTCCCATCCCCCTGGGTGGCACCTCTGTAAACATTTCTGTTTCTTCCTTTTCACCCCATTTTACAGCTCTTTGGGTATATGTCTGCACAGCTCCTTGAGCACCAGACCATGTCTTGGTGGCATTTGTGTCCCAGGCTGAGCCCGGGGTAGTGGATTTGTTGCTGAGGAAATGAATACCCCATACCAAGGTTCAGAGACAACATGATGGTGGGGAGAGGCCTGGGGAGCTGGGTCGAGTCCCCGGCTTTGCCACTAACAGGTGGCACCCTTAGCCACCACCTATCCTGGGCCGCATTTCTGTTTCCCCCCTTGAAAAGTGGATTCATTTCTCAGTCTTTCTAGAGATGACATTTCGTGATGTTTCTGGGAAATCTGTAAGGCTGCTTTTACAGAGCTTCCCAAGCCACTAACTGTAGGGCATCCTTCCCTTAATTCACTGACCCCTTTCATCCACTTTCCCAGTGCCCACTCTGGACCAGGCCGATTCAGGTGCTAGGGTCACAGGGAGGAATCTGACTTGGTCCCTTACCTGGAGAGGTCCTGGCCTAGTTAGGGAGACATCCGCATCCACGGTGAGCAAACAGTGCTATAGGAACGAGGAGAAGGTCAGCCCCAGGCTGGCCTGTGGCAGTGTTCAGAAAGGACTTTCTGGTACAGATGGGCCTGAATGACCCAGGGCATTGTGTTTCACAGTGAGCACAAAGCATGTAAGCCACTGGGCATGGCCAATGTCATGGACAAGAAGATGTGGTCTCAGCTGCTCCGGGGTGCCTGGGTGTGTGTCTCTGTGTGAGAGAGAGAGAGACCACAGAGGGGGTTGAGAGGTAGGAAGGCCTGGGCTGGCACAAGTTATAACCCCAACGCCCTTGGGAAAGAGCTTTCCAATTAAAGGCTTGGCGGGTACAGGCTGGGTTCCCTTGATTATGTAATAGCCAGGGATATATCATCTTGGAGAGCATGAGAGGGAGGACGATGTGTCTGAGCAGGGCTCCACTATTCCCAGAGGTGAGCTGGGAGCAGATTTGTAAATAAACCGGATTCGCAGATAGAGAAACATCCAATCTGAGGCAACCAGTCCATGTCAAGAAGAGAGGACACATCCGCCACCAGGTTGTGACAATGGGATTTGCATGGAGCAGGACACAAGGTGTCTCTCCCTGCTCCTCCCTCCCTTAGGTCCCCACTAGCCAGCTGGAACATCTTCCCATCCCATCAGGGTGGTCTCTGGGAACGGTGGGTGGGGACAGGCCAGCTCTGCACCACGCTGGCCCGGAAGATGTGTGCTGGGCGAGCTTTGTCCATGGCAGAATGCAGTGCAAGGGCTCCTCATCTCCTGTGGCTCCTAACCTGACCCCAGGGTCAGGTGTGCAGGAGGCCTGAAGCAGGTGAGTGCCAGCCGAGCACTTCTGCTTTGCTTGCTGGGGAGAGAGCACATCACATTTTAGCATCATCACTTTGAATCGCCCCTGGACTCCCAAGAAACATCCTGAGGCCCGTTGATAAAACACACAGGTCAGGGTGTCCCTGGTGGCGCAGTGGTTGAGAGTCCGCCTGCCGACGCAGGGGACACGGGTTCGTGCCCCGGTCCGGGAAGATCCCACATGCCGCGGAGCGGCTGGGCCCGTGAGCCATGGCCGCTGGGCCTGCGCGTCCGGAGCCTGTGCTCCGCAACGGGAGAGGCCACAACAGTGAGAGGCCCGCGTACCGCAAAAAAAAAAAAAAAACACAGGTCAGTTCTCTGGGGGATGAGAAGGGCTTTAGAGTTAGATGGCCTCTGAGCTTCATTTTCCTCACCTGTAAAGTGGGAATAATATTAGTACTACTTCCTGGGCTTATTACTATGAGGGTTCAATACACGTGGAATGTCCAGCTTGGAGGCTGGCACAC
Source organism: Neophocaena asiaeorientalis asiaeorientalis (assembly GCF_003031525.2). Lineage (NCBI taxonomy): Eukaryota > Metazoa > Chordata > Mammalia > Artiodactyla > Phocoenidae > Neophocaena > Neophocaena asiaeorientalis. The sequence goes on along the minus strand of NW_020173200.1, from coordinate 516,627 downwards.
AGTAAGCGCTCAATAACTGGTGCAGTGATTATTTCCATAAAAGGCAAGCTTCCACGAGGGGTCTGTCCTTTTTGACTTATACTCTGCATACTATTTTAAAAGATTTGGGGTGCCCTCCATAGGGTAAGTAACCAGCATATGGTGGCACAAAGCCATTTCTGGGCAGAAGGGTAAGTTGTATCTCCAGCACCAGCAGAAAAGGCAACCCTTCACCCCAGGCTGGGACTGAGATAGCCCGGCAGTCAGTTCAAAGAGAAATAAGATGGAACATGGCCTTGGCCTATAGGCTGGGCCAGGCCAGGTGGGCTCTGTGACTAGGCTGAGACCCTGTACATTACATGCCTGGGTATAGCTCAGTGCCCCAAACCTTCCCACTGTTTTGGCACTCTGAGTGACACCCTGCTGGAGTTGGAGTTTGGAACACAGGAATTAGAGTGAGGGGCCAAGACCAAGGCCAAGGCCAGACATGGTCAATACCGAGGAGACCAGGGGTGGGATGGGGGCTCTCAGCAGCTTGGCCTGAGAGATGTGGCCCAGTCTCCGGCCTGCTCCCCAAGCTGGCCCGCAGAGAAATGCTGTTGTCACAGCTGTGGCTGTCCAGGCCTTCGTGTGTGCTTTGTCCGTGACAGTCAGTGTCTCTTAGAAGGGGGCTCAGCAGTCCTGGCCCTTCTCCCTTCAGGGCAGGGCCCAGACCTGGTTGCCAGGAGTATGAAGCACGGGGGCCAGCCCACAAAGGAAGGGGCAGGTGCCAGACTCAGTGAAGTGAGCTGGACTCAAGTTGTGATGAGGGCAGCGGGACCAGCCTCAGGTCAGACCCCCAGAGAGATGCCCTCCCCCTCCTCCCAAAACAGTAAAATAAGACCATGGCAGGTGAGCAGAGGCAAGCCCAGGACACCCACAGGGCATGTGGCTTATGGTGAGAAAATTAATTCTAGCCTTTGGTGGAGCTGGGTTTCCCACATCCTCCCAGGCTTGGGTCGGATGATCTCAGCAATGGGAGGGGCTAGACCTTCAGGTACTCAGCCCAGAGCCTGGGGCTGAGGGGAACTATGGGAAGGAGTGACACTCCTGACCTGCACAGCGCCAGCAGAGCCCCAGCTGGACATGGATGCTACGCGCGCTGGTCAGCTGCCTTCCGTTCCAGGGGTGCAGACTCCTCCCCGCCCCGCCGCCAGCCCCCTTCCCAAATGCATGCAGCTGGTCTCTGGACCACTAGGAGAGGGTGGGGAGAGACCAGAGACTTTCACTGCAAGCACACGCACAGGAGTCCCGAGGCACCCGGTTGGGGCGACAGGCTCTGTCTTTTCTGTGTTTGACAGCAGCCATGGCGCCATGGTGGGAGTCCTAGACTTGGGTTCTGACAAATGAGTCCGAATCCAGATTCTGCCTCTTCCTGCTCTGGGACCCCAGGCATGGTCCTTGGCCTCTGGAAGCGCTTCCTCACCCACAAAATGGGGTGGGGTTCCAGACGGTCCACGTGGTGGTAACTCTCAGACCCTCCAGAAATGGACGCATGTCAAAGGAATTGGGGAGTGGCTTTGGGGAGGTGAAAAAGCAATGGAGAAAGAACAATATTTACCCAGCCTCAAGGGTGTGCCTCCTCAACAAGGGTCTTTAACATTCCAAATGCCTAGTCATGACGTGAGCTCCCTTAACTAGGATCCTCATGGTCCGTCCCTGGTGGAGCATCTTCTCCCCGGGCCCTGGGTCCCGTACTGCAAACACCTAACTTTGTGCCCAGAAACATGACTTCCCCCCATTTTTGTTGTTTCTCTGTCTTGATTGCCAGACCCAGATCTCATGGGCCCATCTCTCCCCCAGAAATCTGGCCGTGGCGGGAGTAGGGAGCAGACGCTAGGCTGGGCTGGCTCAGAAGCAGGCCTGACGTTCCCACTTTTACCTGCATCTTCTTTGCGATTAGGAATGACCCCTTGGCTGGAGGGCTCCAGGATCCAAGCAGGCACAAACACTGGGCAGGCAGGGCCGTGGCAGCCCTAGGAACCTGGCCTCAGGCGGGTAGGACGGTCGCCACAATCACTGTAACCGAGAGACGTGGTATGCTCTGGCCCTGGTGGATGGGGTTTCTCTCAAGAGGGCTGGGATGGGTGAGGGATGGGTGGGAGACAGTGGCCTTGCTCAGGCTGCACAGAGCCCGCTGTGCGGTGTGGCTCCGGGGAAGAGGTGAGGGGGTGGAGAGGAGCAGAAGGCCACCCTGGGAAGAGGAAAGGAACGAGGCCACATCTCTAGGCCCGCATGAATTCCAAGCCCCTGGCCTAGAGCAGCTCAGCTAATTACAGTTTCCCCATAGTTGTGGGAACAAGGCTCCTAGGAGAGCGCCAGGCTTGGCCAGCACTGGCGAAGGAGGGCAAGGTTGAGACAGGCAGTGGGGAAGGTCTGGTAGCCAGCTGCCTAGTACATCATCGCAGTCAGAACCCCAGGAAGGGCCAGCCAGTTCAGCCTCTCTCTAGGGAGAGCGGTCCCAGCAGCCCCAGAGCGCAGCAGATGTTTGCCAGGAACCAGCCGTGGGGATCTCAGGGAGTAAACAACCCAGGAGAATCGACTTGCAAACCACACTCCATGGAAGTCTCCCCCACGGCCACATCACAAAAAGCAACCAAAATATTTACTCTGAGCAGCAGTTTTCAGAATTGCTCTTTGGAAGGCGACACAGACTTTCCAACTTCCCAGACAGCCCAGCCTAGAGGGACGCACCCCACCCTCACACCAATAAAGCCAATGACCCATTAGATGGGGACTTGGGGTCAAGGTCAGCCTTTGCAGAGTCCTGGCCTGTCCTTCCACACTGTCCAGGGAAACTGGAAGCAGCTGAGACACATCTGGAAACCATAAACAGGCCCCTTCCCTTGGTGACCTGTCACCACTCAGCTGGAGCTGCCATCCCTGTGGACGCACCCTACTGCCCAGCATCTGAGGAAGTACACCCATCAGCCAATCTTGCGTCACCGCACAGTCGGCAGCCAGTGGCCAGTGTCGGATATTAACTGGATGTTGAACTCCAGCTGGGAGGTTCTCACACATTCCTCTCCTCTTTTACCCATGGCCAACACTAATTCTTAGAAATGAGACATATAGAACTATCCTTCTAGAAAGGTCTTCTAGATTTGACAGACTGAGCTAACGTTTATTAAGTCTCTCCTAGTCAGAAACACTGCTTGTTTGTTTTGTCTCACCATTCCCCATGGCAGCTTTTGATGTAGGCATCACTACCTACAGAGGAGGAAAGGTAAGCTCAGAGAAGGTAAGAAACCAGCTCAACATCACACAGCTAGTGCAGAGGGCCAAGATTAGAACTGAGGTCTTTAACACCCTATTCTAGAGTTCCTTATCGCCCATCACACCATTGTATTTCTCTATTATTATCTAGGCTAGTCGTGAGGATTAGGCAGGGTGACACATGTGAGGCATGTTAGAGTAGATGAGCATGCCTAACTACTACTGTCCTTCTCAGAGACTGTTTGGTTAGTACTATGGGATGACTTTGGACCTGGGTGTATTTGGCAACATCCTTTCAAATGCAAGGAACAGAAACAGAATTCCATCTGACATAAGAAAAGAGAGAGGAGGGGGAGAGGAGGAGAGAGATTGGGTGTTATCTCATAGTCTCATTTTACTGGATGGCTGGACCTCAGGCATGGCTAGATCCAGGAAGTGATACAATGTCATCAGGTCATCAGACTCTTATTTTCCCCACGTTTCTCATCTTTATTTCTCATCTTTACTCTCTTTTTTTTGTGCTGACCTGTCTCATCTGCTACCTTTGAGCTTCTTCTTCCACACAGTGTGACACACTGGGAGGCCTGTGAGGGGGAGCCCTGCCAGAATCACAACTGAAGTTGGGGAAGACAGTTCCCTGAGGAACTCTTACCAGAAGAAAGGGAAGAGGAGATACTGGACAGACACAAAGCAGTGGTGCCCATTACCCTGGGATTGGAAGAAAGAGCTGAGTCGATAATGTGTTACAAAAATGGGAGTCATTCTGTATTGGCACACCCTTTCAACCTTGCAGATTAGGAAACTGAGGCTCAGAAGCATTATGTGACCTGTCACGCTCTGACAGTGAATTTCTGAGACACCCGAGGCTGGAATCTGGGTACCCTGTTCTTCCAACTCACCCGGCTCGGGGAAGAGATTGAGGTCACAGTGACCCTCTCACCATCTTCTGCCTCACTCGGGGCTCTCAGAGAATGCTGGGAAAACTTGCGGGCCAGCAGCTACCGTGGCAGGTTCTGGGGATTCAGTGGTGAGCAGAGTACACACGTTACCATAACCATGGCACTTGTATTTCAGTGAGGGAGTTGGTTATCAGACAAAAAGCTTACCCAAATAAAAAGGAGTTACAAATGTTGATACTTCTTGGGCTCAAAAGACGAAGCTTGTGCTGCTGAGTGAGTGTGTCCGGGGTATGAGAGTACACAGGTATACAGAGAGTATGCAGAGAAATACACCAGTACAGAGGGGTCAAGGAGAGCTTCCTTGGGGAGCTGATGTGCAAGTTGAAATTGGAAGTTTGGAAAGGAGTTAACTGGTAAGGGAGGGATATACAGGAAGAGCGTTTCAGGCAACAGACGCGACATGTGCAAAGGCCCTGAAGCAGTGGAGACTGAAAGAATACCCCGGTGCCTCGAGTGGAGTGAGGAGGAGATGAGGCGGGAGAGGCAGGCAGGGCTGCTGAAGGAGGCCTTGGAGACCACAGAAAGAAATCTGGTCTTCGTCTAAAGAGCAGAAGGAAGCCACTGAGAAGATTTAAGCAGGACAGGCCTGGGGCTCATGGCGGTGGGCGGGGGGCGCGGCTGTGGATTAAAGCCTGGAGTAGAGAATATTTGGGATGTTGGTGAGAGAACAGGGATACCTGTGGGAGGATGGGTTCTGTAAATAAGCCAGCAGAAGGCCTCAGGGGGGCCTTCTAGGCTACTCACGCCCAGAACTGTAAGAACTCTGTATGCTTAAAAATTGGATACAGAGGATGGGACCTCTGGTGGAGGGAGGGGGAGTCTTTGTTCTTTTCCAATCAGAGCAGATTAAAAATGAGCTGTTTTCTTTACCAGCTCCCTTCTGGGTTTTTCACCTGCCAGTGGGTGCACACTGGGAATCTCCAGGAGATCTGTTTAATAATCAGTGTTTTTCCAACATATTTGACCGTAAGAAAGGCTGAGGGCAAAGGCAGTCCCCAAAGTACTTGAAAAGTGACTGATCTGATCCCAATATGAGGACACTGTCCTGGCAGCGTGTGGCCAGGTCAGCTTGGGATGAAACCAGATATAAGAGGAGAGGTCCTGGGTACAGGAGAGTGAGGAAGCTCCGGAGCTGAAAGTCACGCCCTCTCTGCCCCATCCTTGTGCCCGGTCTCCTTTTCTCCCTGGTGCCTGCCCTGAGAATTTATTCCACGTCCTCAGAATATCCCCAGCTTAAAATCAGCATCCCGAGAGGTCTGAACAGGCTGCTAAGCATGCGTCCCATTGACCAGGATAAAGTGTCACCAGGATAAATACATCAGTGTGAAGGCCTTCACTTGTGTCCACAAAACAATGGTGTGAGTGAGGGACGGAGGAAAGAGAAGGGGCGGGGATGCCTCCTTCCTCTCCGCCCATTGATTTGTTTAATGGTCATTTAACACACATGAGGCTCGAGACTGGACACGGGGGCCTGGCCATGCATGAGACAGACTCGGTGCCAGCCCTCCTGACTGGGCTGGGCTTGTGTCTGTGTAGCATTTAATTCTCCTGACAAACCTGCTTCTGGTTAAGCCCTGGCCACTGCTGGGGAGGCTTGACCCCAGCTGGCAGGGTTTAGGACGAGAGCACCAGCCTGGTGTTGGAGAGGCCTGGGTTAGGAATGCAGCGGTGTTCTCTTGGGAGCATTACCTAGGATCTCTGCACCTGTGTGTCCTTCTCTGCAGGAGAAAGGCAACTCCACCTTCTGCATAGGCTGGGTGAAGGTCCAGGGAGGTGCCACACTCTTGGCATCTGGCACGACACCCAGCATGCAGTGGCTTTCCTTCTCATCCTCTCTCTTCCCGCCCAGGACAAGACCAAGCGATTTCTGATGGTCTAATTTTTCCCCACCTGAGCATTACAGACCCTCTCCCCCCAGCTCAACACCATGTGCACTTAGAGTCACAACCAAACCTGATTTATCTGTATTTGGGGAGTCCCCCCAAAACACTCTTCAACTTTGAGCAGCTGACACAATCCAGGGTTTTTTTAACTTTCAGAGTTAAACTGGACACAGGCTCATGCTTTGTTGTTTGTTTGTTTTTTTGCGGTACGCGGGCCTCTCACTGTTGTGGCCTCTCCCGTTGCGGAGCACAGGTTCCGGACGCGCAGGCTCAGCGGCCATGGCTCACGGGCCTAGCTGCTTCGCGGCATGTGGGATCCTCCCGGACCAGGGCACGAACCCGTGTCCCCTGCATTGGCAGGCGGACTCTCCACCACTGCGTCACCAGGGAAGCCCAGGCTCATGTTTTTGGTTTGCTTCAAGCAGTGAGGGACAGTGGGACCAGCACTGGGTGTGTGACAAGGAAATCCAGGCTGCGGTCTGCTTTCCTGCCTGCCAGCTGTGCAGAGCACCCAGCCCTTCCGAGCCTCAGTTTCCCCTCCTGTGAAGTGGGGGTGATCAATCCTTCCTCGCCAGGTGGCTGGGAGAATTGAGGGAGGTACAGAAGCAATTACGAACCGGAAGTGGAGCTGCGTCTCAGAGTGTCTGCCTCCCCAGAGCTTCACAGTGTCTTCTCTGAGAGTACTTAACAGTTTCCCTCTTGGGAAACTGGCAACCCCAGTACCTCCTGCCACCTGTGACCACCCATCTGGTCTCTGGGAGACCCCAGCCGTTCCTGACCCAGCTGTTTGGCTCTAACTGTCCTGTGGTTAGAACATCAGGCTGGCTGTTCTGGGAAGCCTCTTTCTCAGGCTGGGTCTCTAGGGCGGGAGCTGAGCCCTGTTTGGTGCGGAGAAGACAGAGGCTGGGGAGGGGCGGGGCTGGGGGAGGGCCAGCTGGGGTAGAAGTTAGGTGAATGCTGTGTCTTGTTTTTCAAATAACTCCCGGTCCACAAAGCTAAAAATGTGGTTTCGCCTTACATATTGTATTGTGTGTGTGTGTGTGTGTGTGTGTGTGTGTGTATGTGTGTGTGTGTGTGTTCCCAGTACATTTCCTTCTAATTTTTAAAACCATACGTAACGTCAGGGACATTTAATCCATATGGTTCTGATTCCTTAACACTTAAATCATCCAAATGTTGTTTTGTAGGATATATTTGTAAATCTCTTTACATAAGCTCTTAACTCCTGCTTTCTCAAGGGCATGGAGGTAAGATCTCTGGGAAAGGCTTCCTTTAATGCCAGTTTTCCACTCTCCACCCAAGTGGGCCAGAGGTTTTGTGACCGCCTGTGCTCTGGGTACCAGCTGCCCCGGCCCTGCCCTCAGGGCTGGAGGGAGGCTGGTGGGAGAGGAAGAAGGACAGACCAGGGTCCGTCCACCCCCCTACCACCACTTCCTGGTTGTGTGATCAGCCTCTAGTCCACCACATCAAACCCTCTTTTTCCTCACCTGTGAAAAGGGATAAATAATCACCATCTGAAAGGCTTGTTAAGAGGAATTAGACAAGGACACGCAGAGCGCCTGTAGCCTGGAGAGCAGGGTTTGCCGTCCCCTGTGCCACAGCGCAGGGCTGAGGTGAGAGCAGGCCAGGTCGGACTGCAGGGTGCTTTTGGAGGAATCTTAGATGGCAGCAACAGGTGGAGAAGCTGAGTCCAGAGAAGCAAAAGGGGATCCTGCCCATGGGAACTGGGGACTGAGGCAAGGATGGAGCAGTGACTGCAGTGGCCCGGGCACGGAAGGTAAATGGCCTGGTGCGTGGAAATGCACAGCCCAGCGCTCAGGTGGGAGTCTGGGAGGCAAGTGGGCAACCCCAGCACACCCTCCGTTTGGTGTGCCAAGGGGTAGGGGGGTAAGGTCGCACAGAACCAGGCAGGCCACGGACGGAGGGGGCAAGGAAGGCGGCCTTCCCACTTTTAAGGGCCTGGGTTTCACACCTGGAAGCTACCCACACTCATCTGTCGGAGCACAGGCTCCAAAGACCCCCTTCACAGGCTCTCTCACCTGCAGCCACCAGCCCAGTTCCTCAGCCTAGAGTTCGGCCCTGTGTCCCCAACACACCTAGAATCCCTACTTTCCACTCCCTCCCTCCCTCAGGCCATTCCCAAACATTCAGTGCTCTTTCAAGCTTTTGTTTCTTCACCTGTTTCTCCTCTTTGGGTGGCCTTTTCCACTGATAAACACCTACCCCCTCTTCAAAGTCCAACTCAAAAGTCACCTCCTCTGAGAAGCCTTTCTGGGAAGATTTGCCAATAGCGGCACCTTCCTTAGTGCTCTCCCTAGTCTTGGTCTTACTGGGCTGTACTTACTTGGGATGAACTCTTCAGGACCTGTGCTGGGAGCTGCAGGTAGAAGGATGGCTAAGAGTCTCCAGGAGGTCCTCCTGTTCGGGTGGAGGCAGACCCATGCTTAACCCACCCGCTGGGAAGAATGGAAATCAAAGATGGCACCAGCAGGAATCCGTGGCTGTGGGCACGAGATGGGAGACCAAGAAGGAGGACCCAGATGTCCTGGTGTAGCATAGTTCCTGGGGGTCCTCCCCATGGCAAGGGCCTGTTGGCCAGCTCTGATCTGGACGCCACCAGTGCCTGTACCCATAGAACAGAATTTGTTTCTCTGGCAATTCCAGGCGGAGCAAATCCCAGACAGAGCTGAGTCTCTGGGACAGAAGAGCAGATGCTCAGTCTAAAATTAGGCTACCAAGTGCGACTCCATCTAGGCTGAGGGAATGGATCTGCTTCTTACATCTGTCATTGTGTAGTGGAGGCAAAGCAGAGCCCCTGCCTCCCTGTTGAGGCTGAGTGACAAAGTGACAGCCAGCCAGGGCGCCAGCACTCTACAGTCTACCTGGAGTGCTTTCCTGCCCCTTATCTGGTTGACTCCTCACAAATCCCCTGAGAGGGGCATGTCCCCAGAGAGCTACCCCCCACTTCCTCAAACAGCCCTCAGGAGCGGGGTCTGACTTTGGCTTTGAACACATCCCCTAGGAGGTTAGATAACCTGTCCAGTATCCTCTCCACCAGTGGGGGTCCAAACTGCTCTGGAACCTAACCTCAAATTCCAGCAGCAAGAAGACAGGCCCATAGGAATTATGCAGATAAAAGCCAGGAGGTGTCTGGCTGAAGCTGAGGAAGATGGTAATCAAGAAAAATCTCTTCCTGCCTCTTCTTTGTTGTTCCTTCCTCCGTACAGGCATCCTCAGACTCTTTCACTGCCTGCCCAAGCTGGATCTCTGGGAAGAGTGGTAACCATTGGAGGCCTGCTGTGGGGTCCCAGCCCCCAGCCATAGCCTTTATTTCTCCTAAAGCTACAGTTCTCACAATGGCCTACAAGGCCCCAAGTAATATGCCTGACACACTCTCACCTCAGGGCTTTTGCACTGGCTGTTGTCTTTGCCTATATAGGTCTTCCCCCCAGTATCTACAGGACTCAATCTTCACCTGCTTCAAGTCATTGCTCAAATGCCACCTTCTCAATGAGGCTTATTCTAACTATCCTACTTAAATTTGTGACCCAGCTCCCAGCCCTGCATTCCTGATTTCCCTACTCTGTTCTACCTTGTACTTTCCATTTTATATACTTCCTGCTAACATGTTATATAATTCACTTATTTATTCAGTTTCTTTATTGCCTGGCTCTTCCTTCTAGAATGTAAACTCTACGGGGGGACGGTTTTTGTCCATCTTGCCCATTAAGGTACTTACTCTAAGTCCCCAGAATAAGGCCCAGCCTGTAGTAGGTGTTCACTGAACATCTGTTAGAGGATGCACGTGTTCAGGTGAGGCGGCGGCACCTGGGCCCAGGGCTGCATCCTTCCTTGGCCCCTCTGCCATCGGGACTGCTTCTAGGTCCTCTTTGGGCCTCCATTTGCTCATCTGGCAACTGGGGCTGACAGTCCGTTTCCTGCCTCTTGCAGAGCCTTGGAGAGGACATGAAGGTACAGGTGTGATTGTACCCAAATCTACCAAGGGCTCCCCAAATAAGTGTGAGGTGTCTATTTTGTTCAGCTAGCACACTGAGCACCCACTGAGTGCTGGGCCCATACTTAGCACTGGGGTTCCCCAGAGGAGTGACGGCTTCTGTCCCTCTGCAAAGAGGCTCTCCCAGGTCCATGGAGCCAACTCCAGATTTGAGGAGGTAGGAAATGCCCCCTTATTGGAGAGCTGTTGGACGAAAGAGAAGCCAAATAAGGAATGTGGGACCCTCCTGAGATCCGGGGAATGTATACCTTCACCTTCTGTATTAGTTGGGGTTCTCTAGGGAATCAGAACATAGGATACACACACACACACACACACACACACACACACACACATCAGAAATAGTATATATATATGTATAGTGCGCACGAGAGAGAGAGCCTGAGACTTATTACAAAGCTTGACTCGTGTAATTATGGATGCTGAGAAGTCCCAAGTCCTACTGTTGGCAAGCAGGAGACCCAGGCTTGCCGCTGGTGTAAATTCCAGTCTGAAAGCCAGCAGTCTGGAGACTCAGAAAGGGCTGATGTTTCAGTCCGAGTCCAAAGCCTAGAAGAAGCCAGTGTCCCAGCTCAGTCAGGCTGAGGAGTTCCCGCTTCCTCAGCCTCATTGCTCTATTCAGGTCTTCAGTGGATTGGATGAGGCCCCCCACACTGGGGAGAGCAATCTGCTTCACCCAGTCTAACGATTTGAATGTTAATCTCACCCAGAAACACCCTCACAGACACACCCAGAATAATGTTTGGCCAAATTCTGGGCACCACGTGGTCCTATCAATCTGCCACATAAAATTACCTGTTATCCCCTCCTCCCCACTCCCAGATCGCTCTTGACTCTTCACCTCCAAGCTCAGAACCAGCCACCAAATCCATGTGCCCACCTTTCCCTCCCCAGGTCTCCGGCTCCTCCAACCTGCCACGCTTGGAGACATTGCCTCTGCTCCCAACCTCCCCTGACCCAGCCCCTTCTAAGTGGTACACTAGTTGCCCCAGGATGCTTGCTGGGATTCTCATCCAGTCAGATTCAGGGTGGAGTCGAAGGGGCAGGTTGCCCCAAATCAGCAGGAAGGCCTGGGGGAGACAGGCCTCAGAGGGCTGGTTTTCAGGCTGGAAGGAGCATGGCTGTGTTAAGAGCCTTGAGCTCCTGAGGGATCAGTGGGGGCTCCGTCTGTATCCCCAGCCAGAGGGGCAGATGCTTCCATGTTCCCCAACTCTGGGACGTATGGAAGGAAGCCGTCTAGGTCCTCTGTATGTCGAGCACCTACTAGGTGCCAGGCATAGACCCTCAGAGCTCTCCCAACCCAGTGGGGGCATCAGATACAAATATTTTACTATAATGGGATAGATGCTCTGATGACGTATGCAAAGCAAGTTACAGGAAAGTTGTGGGAAGGAGGCCTTTAATTCTACTGGTGGTGGTGGGGGGGCTGGTCAGGAAAAATTAATAACACCAGAGTGTTCGAAGGAGACGGAAGGGAGGATGGGGGTATAGGAGGAGAAGGAAGGGCATTCCTGGTGGAGGGAAGCACATGAGGAAAGACACGGAATGTGAACATCCCTGTTGCATTTAGGGAACTAGTGAGTGATCTTGCCCAGGCCAGGCCCTCTTTGCAGGAGGACTCCAAGGCCAAAGGATGGGGGATTGGGGTTCTCACCACCTGCCCTGAGAGGTCAGAAAAGCTGCAGAGGGAGGGAGCCTGAGCAGGGGTGGAGTGAGACCATTTCTAGATTTCTTTGCTGTTGTTAGATGGAGGCTCCAAAAGTTAGCTTTCACACCAGGCCCCACCCCTTCCCATACACATGTCTCTTTGACATCCCTTCTGCATCATCTGTTGATTTTATTCACTGTTATCGTAGTTATTTTCTGAGTGTGCAAGTCCTCTCTGGAGCCAGACTGTCAGATGCACAGGTCCCATCAGGCCTCATTGGTCTTGCCTGGGGACTCCTTCGTGACCATCCCCTGCCCATCCCCAGTCTCTCGCCCTGGGCTGGCCACATGGGTGGTAGCAATCACTGTTGGATAAAAGTCACACAAGGGGAGACAGCTTTAAGGCCATCCCAGAACTTCCCTTTCCTTCTTGCTGCTCCGGAAACTTTTTCTTGTCAGACCTTTTACTGTTTTTCTTGTCTTAATGTTTATGGGGTCCAATTAAATTCTCATTTCCTCCCTTCCCTTACTTTATGAGCTACTGTCAAAGGCTGAGTCTCATGTATCAAAGTACCCTCCGAAGACCTTGAGTGGAGGTGGGGGGAGGGGCTCCCTTTATTGAGCATCTACTACAGGCCAGCTGCTTGATACTCACAATGCACTGACTCCTTTAATTTTATCAGCTCTTATTTGATCTTCGTCATCCTTCCCTGAGATGTGTTATCCTCCCCATTTACAGCCGTGAAAACTGAGACTCGGGAGAGTTAAGCAGCTAGTAAGGGGCAGAGCCAGGACACAGACTGCCTTAATCCAAGACTTAGAAGCTGATGCTCTCCTGCTGCACATCCCATGGAAAGGCACGAAGCCATACGCAGAGTAAATAGTGCTTGTTATTGATGATCTTGCAAGTCGGCCCCTTGGCTTGGGGAAAACCTGTTCTCACAGCTGCCAGGGGGAGTGGCTAATCTTCTGATTTCCTGGAACCAAAGGCCACACCCTCCTCACCTGGGGTTCACAGGGCCCTGTGGGAGTCCCCAGAAACGCCGGTGAAAAGCCAGAATGAGGCAGACATGGTGTTCAGGTTGAGCCAAAGCCTCAGTCTAAAGTGCAGGAAAAAAGGATGCTTTTGTCATTTGGGGAAAACTAGTCAGTGGGCTGGAGGCCATGTGGCCTCTTGTAGTTGTTTACTGGACAGGACGGCTAGAGGCACAGAAGTCTGTCCTTAGTATGCTCTGAATACCTGTGACGTTCCTGGCAGTGAGGAAGACGTGGCTGTGCATGGAGTTGCAGAAACTAAAGGGGCAACAGATAGATGAATGAAGTGACTGCACATGGTGGGGCACAAGCCAGGACACTTGTACCAAACGCTGGAGATTCACAGAGAAGGAAGCAGCCAATGCCACCCAGGGGACCAGGGAGGCTTTCACAGGGGAAGTGGCCTCTGAGCTGACCTGGAAGGCTGAATGGGAGCCGGCCAAGCAATATGGATAACAGTACAGGAGTAAGGATAACAGTACAGGGGACTAAATATGCAAAATGCACTCAGCAGGTTCGGAAACAGTGAGCAGTTCTGCATGGTGGGAGCATGGGGTGGTGCAGAGAGAGGGAGGCTTGGGCAGGTGAACTGAGGCCGTTAAAAGAGGCACTAATAGACGGGGTAGTTTAGCTGGGCAGGCACCCACTTGAATTTGTCTCAGGGAGTTTCGCTTACGTGGGGAATGGATGGGAGGGGGAGATGGGCAGGGGGATCAGGGAGAAGGCTGTTGTAACTGGGTGATGATGGTGGCCTAGACTGGGGCAGCAGGAATGGAGGAGGGATTCTGGCTCAGGCTTGGGATGATGGGCACCTCCATTAATGAAGGTAAACAATATAGGAGGAGCAGGATTCTGGATCACAATATGGGAGCAAAGTAACAGTTGCTACCGTTTATTGAGCACCTACTAGGTGCTGGGTGCTCCATCAAGGGCTCTATTTCAGTTTCTTGTCAAATCTTCATAGCAGCCCTTTAAGATGAGGAAGTCAAGGTCACCAACATCATGTAAACATGCCCAAGGTCACACAGTAAGTGGGGCTGGGAACTGAAGTCAGGTCCTTGTGGCTCCGAGGCCCACGATGTTACCCACAGCATCAGATGAAGGATGAGTGAGTGCCTGACTGAGTCAGGAAGCTGGAAACACAGCCCTCAGGCTGGGGAGAGAGGTTGGGACTGAGTCCACCGGCAGCCCAGGTAGACTCCATAAACTGTAAGAGTCCCTAGTTCTCTGTCCCAGGAGAGAGATGGCTACCTCTGTGAGAAGTGAGGACTGATGTAACAGATCTGTCAAGAGAGCACAAACCACACACACACACACACACATCGACAGACAGTAAAACGCCACAAAGCATCTGAATACAGGAAATCATAGCCATGGGGTCAGGAGGGTGGAGAGAGGGTGGCTGGTAAGTAAGTGCGAGACCCAAACATTAATTACCTGGAGAGCCTACTGGGTGAGTTGCTCAGCCCCACCTTGAAAGCTCTCCCAAGGCCACTATGGCAGTCCCCAGCCCTTAGAAACCGTGGTGTATTCCAAAACTGTTATCTGTAATTTGGTTGTTAGCAGTTGGAAACAAAATTTCACAGAGAGACAGCATCCTAGATGACAGATCAGATGCCAACCATTTCCCCTGCTCCAATCTCTTTTAGTCTGTAAATTCTCTACAGCGTGATGTTGGCTTCACAGCAGAACCAAGCCCAGTGCGTGCATGTGTGTGTGTGTGTGTGTGTGTGTGTGTGTGTGTGTGTGTGTGTGTGCAGTGTTTCCATGGAAACAAGCATTCAGCAATCTAGCCGGGACACCTGGACCACATTCTCCCTGAATTGTAGCCCCAGAAGAGAATGAATCTTATCTCTCACCTCATGTGCCCCCGCCCTGCCCCAAGCTTGGCAAACAGCACTGTAGCATTTAGCAAGTTGCACTGGGATGATCTGTTTACCTGCCAGTCTCCATCCTTGGATAGAGCTCCTAGAACACAGGTTTGTGTGTTGCACGTTCCCAGAACAGGGAAGGAGCCTGATTCATGTTTGAGGAATGAAGGAATGTGGGGAAGCCCCCAGGGCCAAGCTCTGTGAATTTCTCAAGACCTGGCCCAGTTATACGAAGGGAAAGGGCTGATAGGAAGGAACTGGCACCTGGTACCACCTGCCTTCTCACCTGGGGCCCATCCAGCTGCAGGGTGGGAAAGGTGCCTGGGGCCCCAGGGTAGGGGTGGTGGCTCACGGAACAGAGTTGGGCTCAGGCTTCTAGCCTTGAAGCAGGGCTGCCTGCCTCCATCCTGTGTCCCTGAGCTCTGAGGCTGGAGTCCTGAAGACCTTCTAGCTTTCAGTGAGAACTGGCACCAGAATTGGGATGGGGGCTGAGTCTCAAGACAGGGGACAAGGAGCTTTGGTTGTAGGAGGAGCTGAGTGAAGGCTCTGGGCCGACACCCCTGGCCTGGAGGATGACCACAGCTGGATGGGAAGTGCGGCTTGGGGGTAAGGAGCAGGATCTTTGCAGGGTTCCGGAAAATCCAGAGTGACTATGTCTGGCACAATGAAGGTGCTTGATAAAACACACTTTCCTCATGCCTCATGCCTATAGCATGCTACTTTGCTATAGAAGGGAAGTATGGACTGTATGTTTGGGGGTTGGGATGAGAATGTCCCAGGCTGCCTAGATGGGGCTGCACAGGAGTTTGCTAAGAGAAAGGAGGGGGAAGACAAATCCCAAGCCACAGAAAGTTGGAACAAAGGAGCGGTCCAAGGAAAGGGCCTTGGCAGGGCAGCCTCTGCAGGGCTGGCACATTGGCCCAGCTTCCTGAGCATCCAGTCCAGTCTCGCTGAGAACCCGCCTTCCACCACAGCCCCTAGCCAGGGCCCCTGGAACCTCAGGTACAGCTCTGAATTGGATCAATCTGCCCCTCCTATGGTTCGCTTGTCTCTTGATTTGCCCCGCAGGATCATTCATTCACTTAACAAACATTTGTAAACTCAGTCTTGGCAGGAGAGGAGAACCAAGATGGAAATATCCTGGCAGCTTCCAATCTGGAAAGAGGGGAGACCTCTCCCAGCTGACTGCAACTTGGGGTGATGGGTACGTCTCTAGAGGCAGGAACCATTGAGTTGCCTGTGGCAACGTAGGAGGGTGAATGAATCCATTAGGAGTTTCCAGTGGGGCAGGGCCACCCTTCACCGCTAGGAGAGGGTCCTCATCCTGGGGCAGGAAAAAGGCTGTCATCTAAGCCTTTGTGCAAATCACAAAATGTCACCCCTCTGGGCATATGAATTATAACAAGACATCCACTTGCTCCCGCCTGGAGCTGCTCCCAGCCAGGAACAGTAAGCAGGGCAGAGGGCAGGGCAGGAGTGGAGTGAGGGGCAGGGTCCTATCCCACGGGGTACCCTGTCTCACTTGCCCTAATTAAGAGAAAGACTTATGTCAAGGGCAGGCTTGATTCAGGGTGTGAAGGACGCAGGAGGGGTAGAGAGGGCATTTCAGACAGAGGAAAGTCTGTGCAAAGACCCCCAAAAGTGAAAGCTGGTGGAAGGTTGGAGAGAGTGCTGGCAAAGGATGCAGAGGGCTGAGCTGCAGGAGATACAGCTGGTCGATGGAGCCTTTGTCAGAAAGGGGATGACCCAATTAGAGCTGGGATTGAGCTCTGGGAGCTGATGGAAGATGTGGGGGACTGGGCTGGTGGTGATCAACAGAACAGCTGGGGGCCTTGGCAACCAGCCAGCGAGTGTGCAATTGTGTACGTGAGTGTGCAGGCCCAGTGAGTGTCCAGCTGCGATCACACCTCCCTCCTCCCCCTGCGGGCCCTGGAGCTGTGGTTCCCTCCCCAGGGCAGTTCCCCTTTGGAAGTCGGGGTTTCTCCATTAAAGCTGGTGGTCTGGGAGGGGTTTGTTTGCTCTAACCTGTTTTTGGAGGGAAGGTGGAGGCTCTGCCGGAAGCTGTTGTATGGAGAAGTACAGAAATCCCTGGGGCCACTAGCCCCGGCCTAGATGGCCTCTGGCCAGAGGGAGCCTGCTCCTGTGACTGGCAGGGCCTTGAATTTGAGGCCATCACTTTGGAGCCAGAGGAAGCCTGGGGCCTCCGAGGCCTTTGTGGAAGCCGTGGTCAGCTTAGTAGTCAGTCACCCTGTGGGTACTTGAACTTCTGTGACCTGGAGAGGGAGTGCCTCCTTCAGCTGGCACCCTGGGCACTCAGCTTGCCGCACTCTTGTTCTGACTTTGGCCCCAGGCCCCAGAACCTCCTGAGGTTGTTCCCAGCCAGCAGAGGCCAGGCGCCAGGGTCAGCCCCCGTAAAGCAGAGAGCTGACCTCGGGTGAGTCACCTGACAAGTCAACCTCCGGGTGCAGCATCTGTAAACTACAGATCCTGGTGAGGTCTCCAGGCCCTGGCCGTTTTGCTCCTTCGGGAAGCAGCCCGGTGGGGGGCCCGGCTGGGGGCTGGCCAAAGCGGGGACCAATGTGCTCAGGTCCCAAACCTGGGATCCGGTAGCTTCTGGCAAAGTCAGGCCGTTGGGGAGCCCCGGGGTGGCCCCACCCTCACCCTGAGGCTGGAGCCCAGGGAGCCCGGCCAGGCCTGCCCCGCCCAGCGCTCCTGAAGGTATATTCCCGCCTTGGGAGGCGCGGGCTTCCCGGAGCGGGGCTGGCACACGAGAGCAAGGCGGGGACCGCGCACTCTGGGGACGACGATGGACGCCCGCCGGGCGGGCTGCTGCAGAGTAGGGGCCCCGCGCGGCGGCGGCGGCGGCGGCGGCGGCAGCGACCGGGGCTTCCCTGACTGCCCTTCCCGGAGGGCCCGGGAGGAAATGACAGCGCGGGAGCCGGGGCGGGCGCGGAGGGAGGGGCGGCGCCCGGAGTGACACGGCCTGTCACCGC
>NW_020173200.1:496266-498932 GCF_003031525.2 Neophocaena asiaeorientalis asiaeorientalis | reverse complement strand
GGAGCCGGCACCGCCAAGCGCGCCAGCAGCCCTGCCGGCCGGCAGCGGGAGCACCCTTCGGAGCGCGGCGGGTGGGAGAGGGCTGGGCGCGGGCGCGCGTGCAGGAGCGCGTCGGGCCAACTCCCCGGACCTCCGGGACTCCTCCGCAGCCTGGGGTTGCCTGGTGCACGCGCTCTCCGCCTGCGTTTCCCAGACGCTACTTCTGTCACCGCCCCGGGGTGACACCAGCGTTCCCGCGTTCACACTTCTCTCGCACACTCGTGCCTGGTACAGCCTCACTCGGCCCCTGTGCCCCGAGCAGACCCGCACCCCGCCGCGCCTCCTGGGCCTCGCACTGCCCGACAAGGCGGGACAAAGCACCCCGGTGGGAACTGCCGAATGACTTTGGCAGCCCTAGCCACGCTTCCCCCTGGAGGCGGTGGCAGTTTCAGACTGTCACAGCAGACCGGCCTTGGGCTCCTCCCCGGGCTTACTGGGAGTGAGTTAAACTAGCACCGATCTGGCTCCTCTTGCCCCCTTGCAGAGTGGCACCTGGCACCGGGGATATAGCCCAGGGGGATGTACCTGGCATGGTCAGGAGGGTGTGGCGACTGGCAGGGAGCTAGTACGGGCCTCCCAGCCTGGGTGGTTCCAGAGCGGCTCTCACTCCATGGGCATTTCTCTGAGCACCCTCCCCTCCTCCCCTCTCAACCAGTGCAGGCTGCTTGGGATCCTGGACAGCAGTGATGGCTGGTGCAGAACAGGTGCAGGTGTGTCCACCTCGACATCTGGCAGGGGGTTCTGTGAAGTGGCTACAGTTGCTTATCTGTAAGATATAGTATTTCGTTATTGACGACTTGATCAAGGTCATAGGGAAAAATGATAAAGGCAAGTAATGGGTCCATCATTTAGTGGCTCTGGGCAGATCCCTTAATATCTTTCGGGCTGCATTTTATCATCTGGAAAATGGGGATGAGGGTCCTCAGAGGAATGTTGTCAGGGAAAATTGAGATCATATAAGTGAAAATGTTCTGTAGATATAGAGCCCTGTGCACATGCCAGTTACTGTGGTTTGGATGATTCTGGGCTGGTGTTTGCCATGGCTCTGCTCTGTGATTTAGGGAGACTGAACGCCACTTCTGTTCTGTCATCTGCAAGAAAGGGGGCATTAACAAGTGTCCCGTGTGCCTGCTAGCAGATTCCCCCAAAGTATGTTCTGTGAAACATGAGTTCTGAAAGCTGTGCCACGAGTAAGATTTCCCTATCCTAGTAAGTCTGGCAAATTCTGCAAGCTGTCTATAACCCTTCTGGCCAATCATAATCCATATTGGCAAATTAAAGGCTTTGAGAAGTACTGCAATAAAAAAAACCCGTTTAACATTGTCAAACCCAGCATTTCCCTGGTTGACCCTGTAGCCCTTTTCGGGTTACACATACTTGTTCTCCCAGGAAACAGTGCTTCTGGAGCTACCAATAGACATGATGTGATGTCGTCCAGTTGCTAAGTTCTACCTGCCTTCTTGAATGAAGGGTAAGCAGAGGCCCAGAGGAGTTGAGTTCCTTATCTGAGATCACAGCTAAACAGTGGCCCAAGATCACCCGGTAGTTAGTGGTCAAGCAGGGACCGGAACCCAGACTCCTCATCCAGTGCTCTCATCCCATTCGGTTACATCCAGAAGTTGACAGGTCTCTTCTGCTGCTTTATGTGGACACTGCAGAATACATTTGGCAAACATAAAGATTTAAATGGATTCAATGATGATCAGGTACCTACTCTGTGTCACTTGTTGGGGGCGGAGGGAAACTTTAGTATGTAAAGTTCTACCAGATGTGGAGGTTGTGGTGAAGAGTAATGGCACCAGAGTCCACACACACACACTCACACGTCCACTTCCAAACACAAATCCCTATCTCCCTACGCTCTCACCCATGCTCGCACACTCGACCCCGTATACTCATTCACACCTGTGCCCCTACACCCGCACACACACTCCTACTCATGCACACACCTGTCTCTGCACATAGCCACTCCTGTACACACTCACGCACGTAGCCATCCTGTGTGCTCCAGGCTGCAGCCAGGAGGCACGAGCGGCAATGGGCACGTCCCTAGAGCTGGGGGCGTGTGCCTGGCACCAGCTCCCCAAGATGAGTATTGAGCACGTCGGAGGCCCTGGCAGGGCCAATCTGATGTTTGCATTTCCCCAGTGTTTTCCCATTTCTCTCATTTTCTGCCATACTTATCCCCCCACCATTTTTCCGTCAGCTATTGTCTGGTCACACATGATATGACTGAAACAGCTCTGGCTTCTATTGTTTCGTTTTAATCAACTCTCAAAGCTCGGTTAGGGCAAGGGCTTGGTCTCATTAGTTGGATTGGAATCCCCAGCTCCTAGGAGTACGCCTGGCACAGAGGAGACGTTCAATAAGCATTTATTGAATGAGTGAGTGAGTGAGCGAGCGCGGGACTACTGGCTGCTAGGATGCCCGTGACCCAGGCAGACATCCAGATGGATTCGCTGAGCATGTTTGCTGAGTGCCTACTGGAACCTAGGCACCTTTTTAAGGCAATGCTTGCATTCCAGTGGGAAGAGAGAACGAATCGTAATGGACAAGGTAATGCTCACTGGTGATACACACCATGAAGAGACTCCAACAAGGCAGAGGGATGGAGAGTGTCAGGGAGG
>NW_020173200.1:484506-496222 GCF_003031525.2 Neophocaena asiaeorientalis asiaeorientalis | reverse complement strand
GGCCCTAGGGCATCCTCGCAGAGGAGCTGATGTTTATCCTGAGACCTGAACCATAAAAAAAGTGATAGCCGTGCCAAGATCTGGGAAAGGAGTATTCCAGGCAGAAGAACAGCAGGTACAAAGGCCCCACCGCATGAAGGAGCAGGACTGAGGGTCCGTGGAGAGGCCACACTTGCGGCCACTGCTGATTCCCTTACCAGGACCTTTGAAGGGGGCATAGGCTGGTGTCTGGTCTGGGACCTGATTGTCTTCGTGGTACAATCACAAAACCAAACTTGGTGCATCCCGGGCTTTGGGGTGTAGGGCTGCCTCGGCTATCGAAAAGGGCTGCCTTCCCATCTTGTCCACCCCCCCACCCCTATAAATGAGGAAAGGGTTGGGCTCCTAAGACCCCTCCCAGCTCTGCCATAATAGCATCTGATGCTCTGTGTGCAGGAGGTTCACAGCCGTTCAGGTGGTCCATCTGGAGGGATCGTGGATTACTTGTGCTGCTTCCATTATTAATAACCATGATGTCATACATTTGTGTGGTTCCTGATGGGCTGCAGAGCACTGACTCCTGTGGACTCATCTGCCAAGTGGGGGAGGGTTAAGAAGGGGGGGATGGTGGCGGTGGGCAGAGAGACCTCGGATACTGTCACGTGCTGCCGCAGGCTCACCCCAAGCCGCCGCACCCCCGAATCCCTGCCTCCTCAGCTGTAGAGCGGTACACGGGAGAGCCTACTTCCTGAAGCCCTGGGGCTGTGAAGTGAGAATCGGCGTGTCAGGGCCTGGCATGCTGTCGTAGGCACTTGGTAGCCATTGGTTCCCATTTTACAGATGAGGAACCCAGAGCTAAGAGCCCTGTGGCTTTTCTGGTCCACTCCTATATCTTCATTCTTCCCAGCCCAGGGTTGACTTGATTTGCCTAAGTTTGCACAGCTAGTAAAGGACTAACCCAGGACTTTGGGCTCCCAAGTCCTTTTCATAAACATCACGCTGTTTGGGAATAATTGTCATGGTTAATAAAGACAGACCTTCACACCCCATCTGTAGATGATCAGAATTATTGTTGTTTTGTTGAGAATCCTAAAATTGGAAGGTCTCGGGTTCTGAGGCATGATATCCTTTGTAAAGCATTCAACAAATATCTTAAACGTGTTGGAACCTTCTGGAAGAGCGTGTAGATGTGAAAGAATGACCTCCTGAGGAGAGTTGAGAGCAGTGGTGTAACCAAGAGTGCCCTTTCCTGTCACCTGAGGGCTTGTAACGGAAGAGTTCCTAGTTCTACCCCCACTGTCTGATTCAGAGCTTCTAGGGATGGCATCTAGGCATGTGGAGAAGCCCCCTGGTGCTGAAAGTCCATCCTGTGGATGAGAAGCCTGGCCAGCTGGCTGCCTGGGAAGTCTGGCAGCCCCTCCATCTGCCTGCTTAGCTGTGGCTCTGACCCCTTTGTCCCCAGCTCACATCAGCCATGTGGAAGGAGCATGAGCTGTGGAGCCCCACAAGCCTGAGTTTGCATCTCCTGCTTTCTAGCATGTACCTTGGCCAAGTTCCTTTACCTCTCCTAAGCCTCAGTTTCCTCATCTGTAATATGGAATGCTCACTCTTCCCTACAGGGTGGCTGGGTGGATTACAGGAGACCATCTATGTCAGATATCTTGTGAGATATCTGTGCCTCGCACGTAGTAGGTGAACAGGAAACAATAGTTTCAGTTATTATTATGAAAAATGAATTATAATAATAAAAACAACTGCAGTATTTGTGAACTGGTTGCTACTAAAGGGTTCAATAAAAATAGACCAATTTGCTCCAAACACCAGACTTTTGAGAAGAGAGTCCACTCCATATTGTAAACACCAGTCCTTGGGTCAAAGAATTACCTGCTCCGCCATCTTCCCACACCTCTTCGTTGCTCAGCTCCGGCTCTGGTGGGGAGCCGCGGGCTGCGTGGGAACCAGGGCCGGCCTCACTCTCCACACCTCTGACAGATCCATGGGCTCAGAGGCGGGGACGTGGGGTTTGAAGGTCAATGTTGAGTTCGGGCTGTGCTCACCTACGTCAGCCTGGTCTCCCGTGCCTGAGGTCACTGTGTGGAGGCAGTTGAGAGGCAAGCACGTGGGCTCGTGGGCGTCACAGGACGTTGCACTTCTAACCTACTCTGTCATTCATTCATTTATTCTTCGGCAGTGGGTGGAGTCCTTCCGTGAGCTCAGCGCGGGACTAAGCACTAGGAGTGCGCCTGCGTCCTCGCGAAATTCAGAGTCTAGCCAATCCAACCACTCACGAGCCGTGTGGCGTAGACAAGTTGCATTTCCTTTCCAGATGTCAGTTTCCTCATCTCTAGAATGGGATTGTTCTGGCTGCTTCACCAGAGGCAGATCTTGGTGTTTTGAGGCCCCACCCCTTTCAGGAGTGCTGTCGAGGTTTTAGAGTCTCTACTAGAAAAGGCGGGCAGAGGACAGGGCTTCGGAACCGGGAGGAACTCCACTCTGCTTCTGGCTGTGCCAGGTACTTGCCGCGTGAGTCGCTGCATTTTTCAACTTCTCTGCGTTTCCTTTTCGCTTATCTAACGTGGTTACGGCACCTTTGTTGTAGGGCACTGTGAGTGTGAGGTGAGATGATGATAAAGAGTACCTGGCTGTCAGTAAACGTGACCCCCATTTCCTTTCTGTCTGGCTCTTTACTGTCCTGTGCTTTGCTGCTTTTGGAACGTGACCTCTACCCACTGCTGCCCAAGGTGATCAGGTCCCCGGGAACGGGCAGGGGCAGGCAGACAGCCCGCCCGGAGCTCAAGGAAATAAGCACATCTCCCTTGGTGAAAAGTGGGCCTGGGGAGGTGGTTCCAGCCCAAGAGGAATCAGAGCCAGGAGTCCTGGGTTCCGTCCAGGACCTGCCACCAGGTCACTGTGTGTCGGTTGCCAGTTCCCTCCCCTCTCTGAATCTCAGTGTCCTCACTGAGGCCAGTCTTCCAGATCCCCTGGCATCTTCCTGCCCTGAGAGGCCCATGGGCCTTTGATGTGCACACTGAGTAGCCTTAGTAATGGAGTGGGCTGGTGGGGTATGGGGGTTTCACAGGTTTTTTCTAGCCTGGACTCTACTGGAATTGATAGTGTGGAGAAGCCAGCAGACAGATACTGGTTTCTAATTGGCAGAGCTGCTCATGGGAGGGGAGGCAGATGAAGGGACATTAATAGCATGAGATTAAATTAAAAGAAGGGCATCACTCCTTTTTTCTCCCTTAAAGAAGACCCAGAAGGCTCAAAGCCACCTGCTTGACAAATAGCTTTTCTCTCATTTGAATTCAATAGTGTGTTTGGATGGGAAGAGTTTGTTTTCAGATGATCAGGATGGAGGCAAGAGATTGCAGAGTGACCCTGGGAATCCAGTCACTTACCGAACGTCTGTTGAATACTTCCCAAGTCCTAGGCACAGGGATGCAGCAGTGAACAAAACAGACAACAGTCAGTGCTCTCCTGGAGTTTATAGACTAGCAGAGGGAGGCATACCGTGAACAAAGGAGCTCATAAATGTGTAATACGTCAAATGGGTTAAGTGCCATGGAGGAGAAGCAAGTAGGGTAAGAAGTTCAGAGAGTGCCAGGGGAAAGATACGGGGGCTCTTGTATGTAGGATGGTCGGAGAAGTTATCACTAAGGTGACATTTGAGCAGAGCCTTGAAGGAAGTATAGAAATGAATACACTAATTTAAGCAGAGTTGTCTTTCTCTATGGTGTACCTGAGAGCCTATGGAAAGATCTCATTTGAGGCTGAAATGGTCAGCTCAGTCAGGCAGCTCAGTCTCTGGGCCATCCTGCTTTAGATACAGGATACCAGGTCTAATTCATGACCGTCGTTACACCTGCGTTAATGATAATAACAGTGAGCTGGATACGACTCTAAGTGAATGGGTCTTTAAGCCTTCAAAACGCCTGTCCACATAGACTGTCTTATTCAGTCCTCTAACAAGGTAAAGGTATCATCTCCATGCTGCAGATGTGGAACCTGAGAACTCTGTATATAGAGTGACAAGCCCAGGACCATATCCCAAGTGAGGGACAAAGTGGACATTCAAACCCAGACTCTGCCACCCATCAGATCTGTGTTTCTCCCTGCGGGGCAGCTGGGCACCCAGCATACCACCTTGCATGAAGCAGAGGGTGATATTTATTTTTTTGAAAACAAAAATAAAACCATAGACTAAGAGGATATGATGACTAAATGCAATATGGGATCCTGAATGGGATCCTGGAACAGAAAATGGATGTTAGTGGAAAAACTGGTGAAAATATGAATAAAGTCTGTAGTTGAGTTAATGTATGAGTGTCAGTTTCCACTTGACAGAAGTACCTTGGATATGGAAGGGGTTAATGTTAAAGGAAGTTGGGTGAAGGGTGTATGGGAACTCTCTTCTATCTTTGCAATTTTTCTGTCCATATAGGATTGTTCCAAAGTGAAAAATTTATCCAAAAATAAATGAATAAATCCACATACACTCCGACTCACCAGCCTCCTCAGGTTAATGAGGAGAGCCATGATGGGTCATCAAGTAATTGAATCCCTGCTGCTACTAGTCACCCCTAGAGTTGCCTGTGTGAGAAGGAGCAAAATTATAAACCAATGCCTGTAACCACGCTGGAAGAGGAATGGAGGAGGTATCTCCCCTGGACGCTGCCCCCAGGTGAACTTCTCATATACCGTATAACCTATATTTTAGGCTATACCAAGTATGCCCTTTATGTGTGATGAAAGGTCACCAACTCATTCTCACTTGATGCTATAGCAGACAGATGGAAACCTAGTTTTATTTGTAGGGCTGCCTCATGTGACTCTATGAATCGGGGTGACTAATGGCAGTGAAAGAGTGGCGGGAGGTGGTGAGAACAGAATCAGAGAGGGAAGGTGTAACGCCGGTTTTCTCTTATGGTAGAAAACATCAGGGCCAGGGAACGGTGTCTCCTGGAATGAAGGAAAGAGAGCAGGGTCAAGGGCTTCCTTGCCGTGATTTCCTACTCACAAAGCAAGCGGGCTGGGGATCAGTCCCTCCAGCTGAAAACCACAGAGTCCAGAGCAAGTGATTGGTCCAACCTCACTGTGCAACTGCCCGGGAGACACAGCGTAGCCTGTCTGGGTGACCTGGCCTCCTAACGGTTTCCAGAGGGCTTGTTCCTTGGCGTGTGGGCATTTGGTTGGTGTAGCCCTGAAATATAGGACAGGCAGAAGATGCTCAAAGGGACAGGAAACCATCACCACGAGTCTGTTAGAAAGTATCTAATGTTTAAAAGAGTAGGGCAGCCACTCCAAGATAGACTTTATTTTAAGCAGGCTCTGATCTTGTGAAATAAAGAAGTCCGGCATTTCCCATAGTGTGTTTTCTAGAACACAAGTGCCATGGGTGGAAAGATGTGTTACAGGGAGAAAATAAAAGTGCTCTGTGTGCAGTTTTCCAAGCTTGATTGATCAGAACACTCATATATATACACATACGGTTTTATATATATACTTATATATGTACATATAAGGAATAGATTTTATATACGTGTGTGTGTGTCTGTATAAGGAAGATGTATACATGTATAAGATCGCTGAACTAGAGTGCTATACAGAAACATTTTGGGAAACACTAAAGTTATCTGAGGTCAAAGCTGAAAAAAAAACACCCCAAAATGAATGCTGAATTGTGACTCTAAAACTTGTTTCTGCATGTTCGTTTTAGCAAGTCAGTTTCCCACATATTTTTTTCCTATTTTGTTAACTTGACTGCCCTTTTCTCAGAAGAAAAATGGCAAATGGCATGCAGATGATCCTTCCCCCTCCATTGTGTACTGTGTCCAAGGGAGACTGAAGTACTGCGTGTGTTCCCTGAGATGAGGGTAGCCAAGCCATGTGACAGCTCGGTGGTGGGTCTCTAACCCAGAAACCCACGTGCGACATTGGTATTTTGGGAGCTAAAAAAGAACCTCATTAAAATTGCCACTGAAGCCCCAAATTCCGCCTCTGTCAGGTGTGGTTTTCACACAAGGGATCCCCAGCACTTCCACATACACAGGTGTGTTTGTCACCCTGTAAGACGAGCATCCTTACTGCTCCCAGTGCCAGGTCATTGGACATGCCAGGCTAGGTGAGATCGCTCTTTGGACTACATGATGATTTCTAGCTAAGCTAATCCTCACCCCACTCCCTGGTACCAGACTTTCTCACCCCATGTTGCCCCCAGGGGAGAGTCCTGAAAACTGCCAACCTGACCTTTGGAAACTGCCTGCCAGCCCCTTCCCAGCTGGGGTCCCACCTCAGCTTCCACGTCCCCTGACTCTTTACCCCCATGTGTAAATTCTGCCCCCACCCAAATCCTGCTTCTCACTCCTCCAGGCATGTTCCCAACATGTCCGTGTCCCGTCTAAGGTACAGGGTCCAATTCCATTTTGTGATTGCCTCTGTTAGAAACTGAACTTCAGTTTCCTACCTGGCATATTATATCAATATGTACTTAGACTCCACAAGTAAAGTAAAGGATAAGTAACAGAAAGAGGGACAATTTAAGGAGGGAATCTTCTTTATAGGTTAGATGTCGGGGAGAGGGAGCTTTTCAGATATCTCATTTGAGGATGAAACGGTTCATTCAGCGAGGCCCTCAGACTCTGGCCTGTCCCCCATCAGAGACGTGCGACCTCAGATGTCATTTGAAGTCTCCAAGCCTCTCTTTCCTCGGCCATAAACGTGGATTGACGCTCCCACTTCCCTCTTGGGGTTTTGATTCAATGCTGTGAAACTTGCAGAGAGCCTAGAGCAGTGCCTCCTGCATAGAAAGCTACCTGTTATTATTCTTAGGATGAGAATTCCATCAACCAACGAAAAAAACAACCAAGTTGAAAAAAGTGTGCAAAGATGTAAACAGGTAGTTCAGAGAAGTGAAAATGGCTCATAAACATATGACTAATGCTCTAGGTACTAAAAAACAAAGGATGATAAATAAAAATGCTTATAGATGGCAAAAATGTGAAAAAATAGAGACAGTCTAGTGCTGGCGAGGGTCAGGGAGACTTGTGAGCCTAAATTGGTATCAATGAAAATGTTAAAGGCACATACCTGCCCTGATCCTGAAATTCACCAGCTATGGAAACACACATGTACACAAAGATACACACACACACACACACACACACACACACACCAATAAGGGTGTTACCTTGCGGTGTTGTTTGCAGTTGAGAAAGCTTCAAAATGACCTCAATATATAGCAGGGACGGCGCTTTAGAAAATTATGGTGAATTTGTACTGTGGAATACTTTACGGCCATTTAAAAAGAAAGAGGTGAATCTATAGGTCCTGACATGGGAGGACATTTACAACATGCTTTTAACTGGAAAATGGTTTCTGTGCGATATGTTTACTCTGATCCCATTTTTATACAGAAACAAACAGTTATATATGTGTGTGCACGTGTAGATGTTTCTGTGTTCATGGAAAGAGCATGGGAAAATACCAGGGAACTGTTAGTGGTAGTTTCATCTGGGGAGTAGAAATTGGGAGGGTGAAGGGGGACTGGTCCACATTTTCCTTTACATACTTCTGTAGTTTTTTTAAAATATATTTTTAAACAAAGAAAACAAAAAAGAAAGCCCAAGAAAATGAAAAGCAAAGACTAATCTTTATCGCACAGGATTATTGAGAAGATGAAATGAGATCATGCTTGGCAAACATCTAACACAGTGCCTGATGATTACTAAGTACCCAATAAATGCTTCTGTCCTCCTGGCCCTCCCTCCATAGACTCTGGGCCACCCTGCCCCTCTGAGTCCATCCCGGTGTCTTCCCCAGACCGTGAGCTCAATAAACACGCAATGGTGATCACAAACTGGACAGCACACCAGGCGCTGTGTGCACCACCCCAGTGCCTGCCCTCATGGAGCCCCTGGTCTGGGGAACCCACCCTGTTTCATTTCCCAGCCGTTCCCTGGGTCCTTTCTTCTTGGTTTCCGTGTAAAAGGCTGCCTTCCGTCGCTGGTTGCTGCCGGCCACACCTCCTGTCTCCCAGAAGGAGCCTCTCACCACCTCCCAGCGTGGGGCCGGCTTTGTCACCAAGCACATTCCAAGGGTGAATCTTATCATTTGGGTCAGGTCTGCTCACTGCTTTTGTTTCTTTTCTGTTGCCGCTCACGGCCAGGCTTTCCCACTCCCTGGCGGGTGTGTGGGCTTTCCTGGGTCCCTTCCCCCACTAGCTTCCACCTGGCTTTGATGAATTCCATCATGTCTGCTTAAAATCATTTCACTTCCAATTTGCTAATTTAATTCTAGTCTTACAGAATTTTGGCAACCCTGCCAAATTGGGTGCCAGATGCAGATTTAATGAGCATATTTTCAGTTCTTTTTTTTCTTGTCTGCATGGAGATGCCGAAGAGAACGGGTTCTGGAACTAGTCCCCACAGGGCTCCCTGGAACACCCCACCCAACGTTTGACCTTGAGGCCCCGGGCATGACCTTCCAGCCAGGTCTCTCCCAGTCTGACAGGCAGAGTTCATGTCTGCTCCCCTGGGAAGGGAGCTGTTATTGCATCATCCTCCCAGTCCTAGAAGCCTCAACCCAGTTCCCATCGTTTGGGCTTCACAGGAAGTGTATTTGGAGAAAATTACTTATTTCCTTCAGCCCATGTCTTCCAGCAGCCATGTGCAGCTCAACAGATGTTCACGGATTCGTCTCTTTTACAAACACATACTGAACGTTTTCTAGAGTGATTTCTCAAAGTGTGGTCTGTTGACAACCTGCAATGGAATTCTGGGGCAGGGTGGGGGGGAGGGGCGGATAATGCATATTCCTGGGCCCTACCCACAGTTGTAGCATCAGTCTGGATTCCACCCCTGAGGGGATGCTAGTGCCTCCAGAAATTCCAAGTGTTACCTCATTTCAAACTCATACGGACCCCTTACGGAGACATTTTAACCTCCAAGAAAAAGCCTCAGAGAAGTCAAACGGGTGGCTCAGGGTCCACACAGTGGCAAGCATCAAAGCTGGGACTTGGCGTGAGCCTTTCGGTTCTCAGTGTAGGGCTTTTGCCATCTCTGGTCGCAGTGGCTCAGGGCTGAGAGCTGTTGTTCTCCATCCCAGTGGATTCACAGCAGGCCTGTGCCTGCCCTTGTGCCTCCACACACACCCTGCTTCACAGACGAGGACACGGAGACCACGTTCCCACCGCCAAGCCGGCAAGTCTGCAGCGCTGTCAAAGCAGGGGCCACGACTCACACCACATCTGGTTCTAAATTCTGTGCCAAGAGACGCAGGGGGCTGAATGGTGGAAAATGGTTGTTCCCTCGAGGACCAGGAGAAATGGGCAGAGCTCTCCAGTTCCGGCACGGAGGCCTCTGCCCTGCAGCTGGACGAGTCACATCTATTCCTGAGCCTTGGGCTTGTCGCCAGTACAGGATAGGGTTGGCTACGGTCGGTGATTTCCAAACTTCTTTGGAAAGTTCTCACTTCTTTGTGGCCCCAATAAAATTTTGTACAGTATGTACAGAGAGACAAAACTGGAGATGCCTGGACTGGTTCAGAGCTTTCCAGGAGGCAATTTGGAACATCTCATTTAGCATTAGCATGGGTCATCTGTGTGCGTCCTCCGGCCACCCCGCCCCCAACATGACAGGTGGCTAAAGCCTAGCCTTGGGGTCTGGCACCTCGGGCTCCCGTCCGGGCCCTACCACTTTCTGGCTGTGTGAGCCTGGCAAGTTGTTTCCCTTCTTTGAGTCTCAGTTTCTTCCCTGTGAAATGGGGACCATAGCAGTTGAGGTGAGGATGAGATGAACTAGAAACACCATGTCGTATGAGTGAGTGCTGTGGACGGTGAGGCCCGGATATTTATGGGTCTATATATTTCAACAAATTTTTTAGCCCCTGCAGGGGGTGAGATCTTCTAAGAGAGAAACTCCCTGGTGGAGTGAGGGGCATGGTTTCGACCAAGATTCCCAGGTGGGAGTCCCAGAGTGGGAATTCAGAAGAGGCTCGCAGGGCTCACCTGGAGCAGAGGCAGGGCGGGGAGCAGCTGAGCTGCTGTGAGTGGGCCTCTGTCTGGTTCCTTCTGTGAGACCTGCTACCTCAGGGCAGGGCCCAGTCACATCCCAGAGGCCCAAGGACGGGGCAAGATCAGAGTATCACGGGCTTCAAGCCCACGGGGGTGCCCAGTGGATCCCAGTGCTGGTGGCGAGAGGTCAGAGAAGGAAAGATTGGGACACTGCAGGGACCTGCTGGAACCTCCCGTGCCCACAGTGCTACAGGGTTGGGGACAGTGAGAGTGAGAGAGTGAGTGGCACCGAGGAGGGGATGTTTTCCATCTCAGTGGGACTATTTCTGGCTCTGCTCCTGCAGTCACTGTGGAAACTGCACGTGCCCAGTTCAGTGTGGAAACATGACGAGTTTTTCAAGAGTGATGTACACTAAGCAGCCAGCCAGGAAGCTGCCGCCACTGCTGCTGGCAGGGTGAGAGTGTGTGTCTGCCCGCCCCGCTCCCCACCCCACCCCGCCCCCATCTCCTTCTCTCTCTGCCTGGGCTGCCTTTCTCCTGGAGCTGTATTTGGGGGAGATGTGTTCTGTTCAGCGTGGTAGGTAGGCAGAAAAACGGCCTTCAGAAGATGTCCCCATCCCCATTCCTAGAACCTGTGAATACATTACATGGCAAAGAGGAATTAAGATTGCACACGGAATTATGGTTGCTAATTAGCTGAATTTTTAAAAAAATAAATTTATTTAGTTATTTTTGGCTGTGTTGGGTCTTTGTTGCTGCACGCAGGCTTTCTCTAGTTGCAGCGAGCGGGGGCTACTCTTCGTTGT
Source organism: Neophocaena asiaeorientalis asiaeorientalis (assembly GCF_003031525.2). Taxonomy (NCBI): domain Eukaryota; kingdom Metazoa; phylum Chordata; class Mammalia; order Artiodactyla; family Phocoenidae; genus Neophocaena; species Neophocaena asiaeorientalis. The sequence continues at coordinate 485,428 of NW_020173200.1, read as the reverse complement.
GGTGTGCGGGCTTCTCATTGCAGTGGCTTCTCTTGTTGCAGGGCATGGGCTCCAGGCATGCGGGCTTCAGTAGCTGTGGCATGTGGGCTCAGTAGTTGTGGCTCGTGGGCTCTAGAGCACAGGCTCAGTAGTTGTGGCACGTGGGCTTAGTTGTTCCACGGCATGTGGGATCTTCCCGGACCAGGGCTCGAACCCATGTCTCCTGCATTGGCAGGCAGATTCTTAACCGCTGTGCCAGCAGGGAAGTCCCTGGCTGACTTTTAAATAGGGAGATTATCCTGGATTGTCCACTTGAGCCCCGTGCAATCACAAAGAGCTTTAGATGTGGAAGGGGAAGGAGACTCAGTGTCAGGGATGTGATGTGAGGGAGGCTCCACTGCCATGGCTGGCTTTGAGGATGGAGGAGGGGGCCGTGAGTCCAGGAATGCAGGCAGCCCCAAGAAGCTGGAAATGGTGAGGAAATGGACTTTCCCTAGAACCTCCAGAAGAAACAGAACCCTGCCAGCACCTTGATTATTGCCCAGTGACCCGTTTCGGACTTGTGACCTCCAGAACTGTAAGAGAAGGCGTTTGCATTGTTTTAAGCCACTGTGTTTGATGGTTGTATGTTACAGCAGCAGGCAGTGACTGGGGAGGCTGAGACTATCATGGGGAGAGGTCCGCAGAGAGGAAAGCTGCAGCCACGATCTTTTGTTTTCCTGAGGTCTGATCATTGCCTGTTGCCTCACTCTGGACACGGGTCCCCTCTGGCCAGCTTGCTCTCTGAGTGGCCAAGTGACTGTCCCCTCTTTTTCCTCCAGGCTCCCTGTCCTGTCCCCTCTAAGTGACTTCTCATTCCTCTGACACTTGGTGCCACTCCTGGGGCTTGTCACTTGGGGACCTTGCGTTGTCTGCTTTAGCCACCAGCGCGCTGCTGCCCCTA
>NW_020173200.1:464735-484342 GCF_003031525.2 Neophocaena asiaeorientalis asiaeorientalis | reverse complement strand
ACCAGCCACTGGCTGGGCATTGCCAGAACCTAGGGGAAGAATTAGTGACTTCTTCCTGTCGAAGTCGGTTGTGCTCCCAACTGGTCGGAGCCACGCTCTGTGCTGTGTGCTGAAAGGGCCTGGACTTGAACACAGGGTGCCTGGGGTTCGGTCCTGGCTGTGACACCCGGTAACTCCAGCCCTCAGCTGATCACGTCCCTCCTTCCTCACGGAGAGGCTGGAGGGAAACAGGATTGGTGTGAAAGCCTTTGACAACACTGCTGTCCCGGTGAGCATGGCTGTCAGTGTTACTTTTCTCTCCCAGAGCTGAGTCCAGAAGTAATAGCTCCTCTTCCCACTGTGGCATATGTCACCACCCTGCCTGGAGCCCTTCTCCCCTTGTTTTAGACACTTCCCGCATGCCTAGACCTGGGGAAGCCTAGAGAAAATGTGGAGAACCAGGGCTGGGATGTGGGTGAGGCGAGTGAGTTGCCCAGGGTGCAAAATTTCAGGAGGTCCTCCCCCTCAGTGCCACGCAAACATGGTAGGGAAGTCTAACCCCACACTCCCTTAATAGACGAGGAAACTGAGGCCTAGAGAGTGGAATGCCTTGCTCCAGGGCACATGCGGGGGCTGGCGGTAGAGCTGGGACCAGAACCCAGGTCTCTCCCCTTCAGCTCCAGGACAGGTCCACTCTTCTTCCAATTAAATGCATGAGTGAGTGGCTGAATGACTTTATTACTCCAGCATATATCTATGGAGTGTTTATTCTGTGTTAATAGTGTGCTAGGGACTGGGCTTCAGTTTGGGAACAAGGCAAGCAGGGTCTGGTCCTCCCCTGAGAATTCATATTCTGTGAGGAAAGAATAAGTAATGAGGCAGTTCGTTCTTTGATTACAACGATGATGAATGCTATCCAGGGGTTGGAAGTCGTGGGCTGTGAGTGGTTGTGCAGGTTGTGCACTGCACAAGTGCATGTAGCAGTCCTATCATGGGGCCTCCATTAAGGAGGTTACAGTATAATTTGGAAGACAGGACTAGTATATCCTTAAAGTATCAGTACAAAATCATGAGTACTGGTTTTAACCACCATCACTGTGTTTAAAACAACAGGCTGGAAGGAGGGCCCAGAATTGCAGCCCTTGTTCCTCCTTCTCCAGGGCTCTGGGCCCTCACCTTCTTTCCCTTCCTGTTTGATAGTCAGATCACATGCAGTCAGCCCTCACTGGGAGTCTCAGAGGAGGAGCCCTGCAGCCAGAAGGGCCTGGGAGACCAGGAGGAATGAAGCATTGCCCTCTCTTGGGGGGCAGAGCGCCTGTTGTCCTGGACAGGGTTCAAAGGCAAGGAGTCCTGTGATGGCAGAATAGGCTGGAATCTTCAGAAATAAAACTTCTCTGCCTGGACAAAGCCCAGCTCTCGGCATCACCTGTTTTCTAGAATGGTGGGCCTGGGAGGAGTCTGGCTTCTAGGAATTAGGTGTCTCCCTGCCACCAGCGCACTGCATGGCTTTGCACCCCGCGCATCTCCGGATGTTTCCACAGGCATGGAGAAAGTGCATGGAAAAGCACAGGGAGGTGGGTGTTGCTTGCCTGTCTGTCAGGCAAGGCCAGCTCCTGGGCAGCCGTGGTGTGTTGTCCTGGGGGCCAGCAGCACCCCTCCCACACACTAGTTGGGGGACTTTAACAAGCCCCTCACCTCCCTGAGCCTCACTTTGTCTGTAAGACAAGAGTGAGAAAGACCTATCTCACCCAACTGTTAAATTTGAAAAGAAGGTCCCATGTGTGCAGGGGCATTTTAAGTCTCTGGTTTATGAGGACACAGAAATTGCCACCAAATGAGGGCATTCCTTCCAGAATCAAAAGGCCATTTAACTGAATAGATAAAGAAGATGTGGCACATGTATACAATGGAATATTACTCAGCCATAAAAAGAAACAAAATTGAGTTATTTGTAGTGAGGTGGATGGACCTGGAGTCTGTCATTCAGAGTGAAGTAAGTCAGAAAGAGAAAAACAAATACCGTATGCTAACACATATATATGGAATCTAAAAAAAAGAAGGTTCTGAAGAACCTAGGAGCAGGACAGGAATAAAGACGCAGATGTAGAGAATGGACTTGAGGACACGGGAAGGGGAAGGGGAAGCTGGGACGAAGTGAGACAGTGGCATGGACATATATACACTACCAAATGTAAAATAGATAGCTAGTGGGAAGCAGCTGCATAGCACAGGGAGACCAGCTCGGTGCTTTGTGACCACCTAGAGGGGAGGGATAGGGACTGTGGGAGGGAGATGCAAGAGGGAGGAGATATGGGGATATATGTACATATATAGCTGATTCACTTTTATAAAGCAGAAACTAACACAACATTGTAAAGCAATTATACTCCAATAAAGATGTTTTTTAAAAAAAGAATGCATTGTAGAGTTGCAATAAGTTCAAAACTTAATTATAAAGATTTAAATTATTCTTGAAAAAAAAAGAAAAAAGGCCATCTAACATATTTCCTGAGTGAGAGATCCATCCTGGCTTTCAGGAGGAGCAGAGAAAGACACGTGGTACTCTGTTCTTTTTTTTAAATAAGGAAGAATTATTCTGACTGGTAAATAAATCAACTCCTTGGCAGGGAGTTAAAAGAGAAGGGGTCCTTAGAGATGGGCTTGTTCTAGTCTCTGGTTTGACAGAAGGGGAAACTGAGGGCTAGAGGAGAACATGATTTGTCTTCGGTCACATGGCTGGTTAATGGCAGAGCTGGGGTCCTGCCCACCTCCTGTGCCACCCCACACCCTGCCCCATATTCTGGGAACTTAGCTATTTAAGGAACAGTAGGTAGAGACAACCTGTCAGGGAAACAGGAGGGTGACCCCGGTGAGAGTAAAAGGATAGGAAGGTGGGCACAGTCCGGACAGGGGGTGAGCAGGGTGGGCAGGAGGGAGGCAACAGCATGGAAGGTCTTGGTTCCGAGTGGCCAGAGGCGGAACGCCCTTCAGATTCCCCTCTTCCTGGAACCGCCCGAAGCCTCAGCCCATCTCCGGGTTCCCAGGATGTGCAGCCGCCACAAAGGTAAGCCTCAGGCTGTTTGGGGTCCTAGGCGGCTGCTGCACAAAGGGCGATGTTGGGGACCATAGACCTGCTGATTTGGCAGAGTGACATGTTGCTTGTCCTGGAAAGTGAGTTCCTGAATGTGGTGATGTCAGGGGCAACACCCTGGAAGGCAGGCCAGTGGGGGTGTGTTTACTGGCTGTTACTCATCACTCATTCACTCCACATGCCAAGCGCTGTGCTAACAAGCACCGGAGGTACACAGACGGTACACGTTGTTCTTGCCCCGAAGGCGCTCGCCGTCTGTGGGGAAGACGGACACACAGGAAGATAGCTATCACAGTGTTGCAGCAGAGCTCTGGCTGGAGGGTCAGGAGCAAGAGAGAAGGGGGTTCCAGCCCGGTCCCTGGACAGTGGAGGGGCTGGGGGAGAAGGAGGAACTACCAGGGCCGAGCTTTCAAAGGATGGGTGGGAGTTCGCCTGGCAGAGAGGGGAGGGAGGATCTTCCTGAAGAAGGGTTTGGAGCCTGGGAAGAAGGTGGCGTGTCCAGGTATTAGGTAGCTGAAGAGCAAGGAGTAAGGAAGCGTGTCAGGTGATGGGTGAATCTGGAAGGTCACGGTGGCCGTATGGGGAAGAGGCTCTGATACCCACTTAAGGAACCTGGATTTCTAAGGGCGGTCAGCAAGCACTGGAAGTGGTTATGGCGCACCGTGATGCTTGCTTACTCTGGGATGCAGAAACATCGCTCTGCGTGGTGGGGAGAGTGGGCCCAGTGGCAGTGGGTGGACAGGAGTCCAGGGGCTTCAGAGACTCTTACGGAGCCAATTCACTGAGAACCTGGGGACACATGGAATGTAGGGGGTGCAGGAAAGGGAGCAGTCAGCCACAGCTCCTGGACTTCTCAGGATACCTCGGATGCTTTGCAAGGCCCCTATGCTGAGGTTCAGGGTTCCATCCTGGGTGGTGGGCTGCTTACCTGGGACAGCAGTAGAGCCGGGGCTGGTCTGGGGCTGTGAGCCCCCTGAGGTCCTGACTGACGCCCCATCTGCTGGTTCCCTCAAGGAGAGCTGAGAACGTGTGGATGCTCTGGGGCTGTTGAGTCATCTTCACCAACACACCTACACTCAGGGGTGGTCAACTGAAAGAACTCAGAGTTTATCCCCTCATTCATTGTCATGAATTATGCTCAAAGCTCTGTGAGTGATACAGAGATGTATCACACACGTCCTAGTTCTGTCCTCAAAGGTCATGTGGTTTGTCTGTGATGCTGACAAACATTTGTATAAGTATTATGTTCCACATATACAGGGGAGTAAAGGGAAAGGCCACAATAAAGAGACCACGTGCTGTAAATGAGAGATCATTTCTGGCCAGAGAGGGGAGGGCATGGTGGGCTTCATGGAGGAGGTGGCATATGAGCTGGGCTCACATGGGTGGATGTGGTTGGATTTGGCCACAGTGAAATGGAGAAGAGCATTCCAGACAGGCAAAACTGCACGGAAGCAGGCCAACTGTGAGCATGGTAGTTTGTCAGGAGCAGGTATTCTGTAGGGGAGCATTGATGTCAGGGGCAGCCTGGCTATTAGTAGAGGAGATCTCAAGTGTAGACTTTACTCTCCAGGAGGAACCACTGAAGAATTTGGTACAGGGAGGGGCGTGGTGAGAGCTGAGTGTCAGTTTATCTGGCCTAGTGGGGAGGGTGACCTTTCAGACGCTGCTGTGTACTGGTCCAGAGGAGGGGATGACTACTGAGGTCTTAGCAAGGGTGATGGAAAAAGAGGACTCTATCCATATTTATTGACGTTTATTGAGGCTTTAGGCCAGGCACTGTTCTAAGCACTTTACGTGGATGAACTGAGTCTCCCCAAGTCCAGCCATGCGGGTACTACCGTTATTCCCATTTTACAAATTAGTTTACCGCAACCAGAGATGTTAGGTAAATAACCTGCCTAGGCAGGTCACACAGCTAGGAAGTGGAAGAGGCAGAGATTCGAACCCAGGGGCCTGTCCTTTTCCACCCTAGAAATGGCTTCCCAAGGGGACAGAACAGATGAAAGGTGGCCCTGCCAAGGTTGGAATGGTTTCTCCCACCTGTCAGACCCCCCCGGAATGGTGGGGCTGTCTGGCTCTGAGGGCTGACCCTGGTGCTCTTCACCCCAATAAGCTGTGGGGGCCCCTCCGGGCCTGATTGGTTCACCGATTCAAAACAGCCTACATATAGGAGGTGACAATGTAAATAACTGATGCAATGGAAACTTTCTATGGAAAAAGGTACCCACTCAAACAGCTACAAAGTCCAAAAAAAGGAAGAACGGAGCAGACCCAGAGGGCTCTGTAGCAAACAGTTTCCTTTGGCACAGCCTTTTCTATCTGCCTGAGGCTCTGAGCTGGTGGAGGAGGAAGCCAACAGCACTGGACAGGTGGCGATCTAGACCAGAAGCTTGGCTGGATACCTGGAGGGCCCAGGGTCATCAGGCTTCCCCTCTTAGCTAAGGAGGTAGCCATGTGGGTGCAGAAAGCAATTCTTCCTCCAAACACACACCCTGGTTCTCAGTCTCCTCCGGAGGCCTTGATCGGGGCCCCTCCCCTCTGCGGACCAGTGGTTGAGGTTTTGCAGTCCCCAGCGTCTCCCAGGGCTTCAACCTGCTTTTTTTCCCCCCGTGCCCTCCCTGTCAATAAGTTGCATCAGTCTTGTTATGGGATCTGAAATCTTCTTATTTTAGCACACAAAATCATTGTAAATATAAGTAAAGCTAAAAGATCAGAAATAACCAAAAGAGGAAGAGGAGAAGGCCATTTTTTGGAAAGTTGACTCTATAATATTTAATTCTTACACCGACCCAAGCTCTGCACTGTTGCTCCCATTTTAGAGATGAGAAGACTGAGACTTGAAGTGTTAAGTGACTTGCCTGAAGCCACACAGCAACAGAGACCAGTGGTGCCTGGTTTTATCTAACACTGAAGCCTGGGGCTCTCCTGCTGTGCAAGGCTGTCCACATCTGTCTGTTTCCTCAGCTGTCAGATGGTAGCATCAGTGTGACAGTGAGATAATAGAAGGACAACACTGGCACATGGTAGGCACTCAACAAATGTGGGTTTCCTTCCCTACCCCTCCCTTCTGCCTCTACAAACTGGGGAGATGTGATGAGCCTTCCTGTGGGGAAATAGCCCAAGTTTGGAGATCCTTGGGAGGAAGGGAGGTAACCACTGATTTTCTGGCCCGTCTTCCCTACTTGATCGAGAACACCCTGTGGCAGGGGCCAGCCCTTCTTCACCTTTGCACCCTGGGGTCTAGCCCAGTGACAGGGAGTGTCTTGTCCAAGGTGGCTGGATGCAGCTGGACCTCAAAGATGGACCAGTCCAGTGGGCTGTTCATTGCACCCGGCTGCAGGAGATTTCCGGTGAGAGAGGGCCATCACTAGGTGTGGCCTGGTATGGCAGGAAACAACTCCTCTACCCTTCTACCCCTGGCAGCTGTCAGCACCTCAACCTCACGTGCAGGCCCTGGGGTTTCATCTGCACTTTCTCTTCCTGCCGCCCTTTATTCTCTTAGACTCCTGGGCTAGGTGCCCTCTATGTGCATTCAGGGCCTTCCTCCCTGCTTCCCTGCAGTGTCTTAAAACCGTGGACGTTTCTCCTGCTAATCCCCATATAGAGTTTGTGGGACCGGATATTCTTGCCTATCACTAAACGGAATCCATTACTCTGCACTTGAAGTTCCTCTTTTTCTGTCCTCAATACAAATGGAAATATATCACCATCCCCTATTTTTAAAAACTCTGCTTTTACTGGAAAACATTTCCCAGGTCTTCTCAAAATATGTCCTGTCCATATCAAAGGCTCTGAGCTCCACTGCCTCTCTTTCTGCTCATCTTTCTTGTTTGGGACACCTCACTCACTACTCCATGGGAGAGAGCAGCTTCTTGTCTGGAGAATGGGGCGAGGAACCAGGAAGGATCCAGAAGCAGCCTGTGAGCTGTCCAGTGCTTGTGGCAGTGTTCTCAGACTGAAATGCAGAAACGAGAAGCAAAGGAGCGCATCCCAGGAAAGGGAGAGCCCGAAGCCTACTACAGGGAAGGAGGCAGGAAACCTTGCAGAGCCAGCCCCAAAGCAGGATCCAGAAAGAGGAGAAGTGGACGGAGGGAGGACGACTTGGATGGTCTCCCACTGTAACTGAAGAAGAGCACAGGCATTAATCGAGTGCCTTTTGTATGCTGGGTCCACGCTACATCTCTCACACACTTTGTCTCATCCAGTCCTCACAACAAACCCAGGGAGGGGTGATGTTCTTCACTTTTTACTCATGAGGAAAGAGGCTCAGAGAGGTTAAGTAATTTAGCTGAGGCCACACAGCTATTAATGGGTGAAACCAGGGTCTGAAACCAAGTTCCTGTGATATCAGGGCTGTCTCTCTGTGCTTTCCTGTGCTGCTTCCCTGGTGTTAGGTAAATGAGGCAGTAATTCTCCCCATTTCCCCTCCCAATTGCTAAGTAGCCCCACATGATCCTCCGAGATTATTCCATGTGAGTCCCGGTGTCTTGGATTTTTGTGTTTTCTTATTGGTTTACAGGCCACCGTAACAGAAATAAAAATAAAAATTAGAAAGATCCGTCCCACAATTCCCTGCCCCAAGCAGATCAGACTCAGCTTATCCGTGTGCCAACCCCATCTGCAGATGTCCCATTCACAGTGGAGGGACAGTCTGTGTGTCAGGAGTGCAGCCGTGGCCTCAGAGCGGGCCTTGTCTACTTTCTCTGGGATCAGGGTGTGAGGCCCCTTGCTGGAAACCCAAGCCCCCAAGCTCCCCTGCCAGTCCTTAGAAAGCCACTGTGTTGTGACCCAGTGAGGCTGGCCCCTGCAGGCATCGGGGGTTTTCTTTAACCCTTCATCAGCTGAACTTCCCCTGCAGTGATACCAACCCCCAGTGCCCAGGCCGGATGTGAGGCACCCTCCACCTGCCAGTGGAGGCCGTGCTGTGATGCTTTGGTTCCACAAGGAGGGTGGGGAGGGGAGAGGACGGGCCTCCCTCCTTGTGGTTTTGGGTGGGGCCTGCAGAGGAGCTGGCCCTGGTCCTTCCTGCCCTGGGTAGATGTCACCTTGCAGATGGGCCCCTCTTGCTCTAGTAGGCCTTCCATGTTCAGCTCCTTTCTAAAAAGAAGACAGTTTTATATCATTTTAAAATTGAAATTTTTAAATTCTAAAAGTGATGCATGCTTATTGTAAAAAAAAAAAAAGAAGAAGAAGAAGAACAGTATAGAAATGTATAAAGAAGAGAAGGCCTGCTCTGAACCCCACTCACTGCACAGTCCCACCCCGAGGATGTGACTACTTAATCCTGCAGGTCCTTTGTGGCATTAAAAGCTACACAGATATGTGTGTGTCTGTGATGTTGCTTTTCCCCTTTTTTCACACCGTCCCATTGAGGAGAAGTGTGTATAGCAGCTAAGTGTGTAAGTGTGTAGGCTCCGGAGTCAGACAGGAACCAAGGTTCACCACGTGTCAGGTCTCTTCGCCTCACTAAGTCTCATGTGGAAAATGGGACCAGCAATAGTGCCTCCCATCGAGCAGGCTGTGAAAAGTAAGGGAGGTCACCGTGAGAAGTGTTGAACCCAATATTCAACACACAGATAAAGTCACAACAAATCTCTATTATTGGTAGGAGTATATATTTTTAATTAAGAAAAGTTATTGTCCCATTATTATACCATTGGGTGGATTTATCATCATTTACTTATTAGGCCAGTTCCCTGCTGATGGGTATTAAGGGTGTTGCCATATTCACTGATAAAAAATAATGCTGCAGCCATTGTGTGTGTGTGTGCATCTGTGCATATGTTGTGTAAGATGTGTGTGTATTTGTGTGTGTGCATTTGTGAAGCTGCTGGGTCAACATACATTTTGGTAAATCCTTCTCTTCAACACTGGATGGTTAGCAGTCATTTTCTTCTTTGCCAGTCAAATCGGGGGGAAAGGTGACATTGCCTTTTAGCATATAGCCTTTAATTATTAATGAGGTCAAGCATCTTTTCATCTTTATTACACATTTTAATTTCTTGAGTAATGATCTGTTTATTTCCCCTCTCCATTTCATTAGCTGTGCATCTTTTCTTATAGTTTTGTGGGTGCTTTTTATGTATTATAGATATTGACCCTGTTTTATATATGTTGCAGACACTCATATCTAGTCTGTCATTTGCTTTGTAACTGTTAATGGGGTCTTTTGTTGTATGTAGTGCTTAATTTTTTTATGTAGTCAGTTTTATTAATCTTTTCCTTTAAGAGCACTGAGATCTACTTCAGGCTTTGAAGATTATTTTCCAACACTAAATTATGTAAGTATTCTAATATTTTGGTGTTTTCATGGGTTTGCTTATATGTTTTGTTTATATCTTTAATTCAAATAAATTTTGTTGTAAGTGTGGTACAGGTACTCTATTTAAAATAGAATTCTACACCCTCCCTCACTCTGTATCCCATTTTATTGTCATGCCATTTATTATACCTGCATGTTTGTTTCCTGCTCATCTCCCCTGGCTCGACCCTCAGCTCTACAAAGGCAGAGACCCTCTTTCTGTTTTGTTCATTGCTGCATATCCAGTGCCCAGAATAGTGCCTAACATATAGTAGGCACTTAGTAAATATTTGTCAAATGAATACACAACCAGCCAGTTGTCACAGCTCTCTTTAAGTAATCCATTCTTTCTCACTAATTTGGAATTCTATGTTTGGTAGCCTTTTCTGTTTCTTCTTTTGTTATTGATCTATTCAGATTTTCCCCCTCCTCTTTAGTTTTACAATTTACGATTTTCTAGAAAATCATCAATTTTCAAATTCACTGACATCAAGTTATGTATCACATCCTCTTAAATTTAAAACAGTGTTAATATACATGATCACAATGCCTTTCTTAATGCTTATTTGTGATTTTGCTATTCACTGCTAGTCAGATTAGCCAGTGGTTTGTCCGTGTTGTTTGTCTCAGAGAACTAATTTCTTTTGCTGTGGTTGCTGTACTTTTCTCATTCATTCATTTTTGTTTTCAACTTTATTCATTTCTTCCTTCTAGATTTTTCAGCTTCTTAGGTTAGATGCTTAATTCATTTAGTCTCAATCTTTCTTCTTTTATCATAAAAGCATTTAAGGTTTGTATTTTCCTCTAAATGCAGCTTTGGTTATATTCCACAGGTTTTTAAAGTAGGATTCTCAATGTTGTACATTTATAAATATTCTACAGTTTCAGTTTTGCTGTCCTCTTTGACTCAAGTTTATTTAGAAAAGCATTTTTAAATTGTCCTGTGCACAGTTTCTTTTTTTTGGGGGGCGGGGTCGTTTATTTCTTTGCTCCTTGTTAGTTAGCTTCCAATTCTATTGTATTGAGAACTGAGCCTGTGATATCCATGTTGGAATTTGAGATTTTCTTGTTGTCTACTACAAAGACATTTGAGATAAAGGTTTTGTTTCTTGAGTATAAATGAAGTGAAGCTTACTATCTTCAAATCCTCTGTATTTTTCTTATATAAGGTTACATGTACCATCAAATTTTGAGTAATGAGCTCAAGATCTCAAGACATTTCCTGGGTTTTTGGTTTGTTTTGCCTTCTTCTTGTCCTAAGAATGTGTTATTTCATATACTTTATGGTTCTGTTGTCCAGGGTGACGGTAAACGTTCATGATTTTTGTCTCTCCTTGGACAAACAGACGCGTTAGCAATATAAAATGCCCCATTTATTCTAACAGTTTTGCATTTTGACTGATATTAATATTGACTTTCCTGCATTCTTTTTGTTACCATTTTGCCTATTGATGTCTCTTTGCCATTTCTTTGATTTCAACCTTTATCAATTTGTGTGTTACTTCCAAACAGCATATGGCTGGATTTTTTTCCCCCAATCTAATCTGTCCTAGAGTAATTTCGTTTACTCACATTCTTGCATTTATGATATGTTTGGTCTTACTTTCATCGTCTGACTTTATGTCTTTTGTTTGTTATACTTTTTCCTTTCTTGTTTTCTTTTCCCTTTTTTAACTCTTGCTGAATAATTGAATCTCTTTGCTCCCCCCAACAGTGTTTTAAAAGGTCTGTATCTTATTTTTCTTCAGAAATGGTTACCCTTAAATAAAAAATAAAACCCATACTTCTCTGTCAATGTCAAGAATTAAATGGTATCTAATTTCCAACAAGATGAGACCATTATTATCAACATTTGTTTAGATTTGACTGTGTGTTTTTCTACTCTTAGTGTTCATCATTGTTTCCTGTGTATCCTGTCTTGACCTTTCTTGAATTACTTATTCTGATACAGTTTTTATTTTGTTGGAGTAATTCCTGGAGTAATTTTTTTTTAAGAAAAGATAAGTGGGTGGCGTACTATTTTTAGTGCTTCTCTGTTTGGCTTTGAGACTTGGCTGAGTAAGGGATCTTGGGGCTTTAACCGTTTTTCCTCAGAGCTCTGTAGTCTTGGCTTTGTTGCCCTCTAGCAGTTAATGATGCAGATGTCAAGTGCAAAGTCAATTTGATTCTCAGAATTTGTATAGAAACTGTCAGAGAGGAAGCTGAGTTTATTACTCACTGGGTAAGGGGGAACTTCACCTCCATGGAGCCTTGGCGTATCTGGAGGAGCGAGGCAAGGTCAGGATTTGTTGAGGATTGGAAGTCTTTAAAATGGGTACGTCAGCATGGGGGTTGACTAGGATTGTGTAAGAAATACAATACAGCAGTCGCAGACGGGTAGAAACAGTGAGGAGGAATTTTGAGGCAAGGCAAGGGATTCAAAGAGCTTATGGAGCCCTCAGCACGTTTCAGTAATGAACAGTCAAGCCATTTGCCAGGGCTAGAGTCTCGTGGAAGCACTAAGTAATCCTCATGAAGACTGTAAGGTGTGTGGGCAGGTGGTTTCTGTCCCCCACCCCCCACCCCCACTTTGGTCTCTCTGGCACCTGAAGGATTCACTCATTATCCTTGGATATCAGGAATTCCATCCCTCCTGCTCTGCCCCAGCTCTGCTGCCTCTGTGTGAGTTTGCTGGGTGTTTGGCAGGTGGGCCTTTCCCTTGCCCATGTTGGGTGAGGCTGGCTGAGCTCTGATTAGACTCTCTGTCCCTCCCACTTGTCTGCTTTTCCTCAGACTTGCTGGCCAGCTGGTGCTACTATGGATCTGTTCTCACTTGTACATTTCTCTTTTCATTTCAGTGGTGTCTGGGGGAGAAGAGGTAGACAGATGGGCCCAGTTTGCCATATAGAACCTCAAGTGTGTGTAACATTCCTGGTGACCCCAATGCAGGTGTGTCCGCCGGGCTCTCTCACCTGCCACCAGAGGCCGGAGTGGCATTTAGGTTACGCGGAATGAAAGAGAGGAGAGCCGTGGCTCACTCCTCCCACCTCATCCCATCTTCTCCTCTGGCCACACCCCTGGGCCTGACCACATTACCTCACTGATTAAAACGGTTTGGTGACCTCACTCCCCTACAAGAAGATCAAGTCCAGACTATCTCATATACCAAATTCTTTTTTTTATACTTTTTAAAATAGATTTATTTTTGGCTCGCGGGCTCTAGAGCTCAGGCTCAGTAGTCGTGGCGCGTGAGCTTAGTTGCTCTGCGGCATGTGAGATCTTCCTGACCAGGGCTCGAACCCGTGTCCCCTGCATTGGCAGGCGGACTCTTCACCACTGTGCAACCAGGGAAGCCCTATACCAAGTTCTTTCCCTGCCCAGCTCTTCCCTCATGAGCTATCACTGCCCGTTACCTCCAGCCATATGGACCGCGTGCAATTTCTCGAACCTTCGGTCAGTTTGGGATCTCCTGTCTATTTACACTGCTTCCTTTGTTTGAGATGCCCTCTCTCTTTCTCACACATTCAGACACCATCAGAAGTGACTGCTCTTTTCTTTATGCCTTTACCATGTAGCAGCTTAAATCCAGCAACGCTGTAATGCATTCCTTTGATTTCTTGCCCCTCACCCATCCCTACCCCAACTGTGATCCCCTTGAAGGGAGGGAATAAATTTTTGCTGTCTTCTATCTCCAGGACCTACTACCCAGCCTGGCCCCAAGTAGGCACTGAATGCACATCTGTTAAAAGAATGAACGGCCGAATTAGGTTCTAAAGAGAATTTGTTCTGTGCTGTGTGTGACATACCATGCCTGGCTCTAGGGGTGGGGGGATGAGTCAGACCAACCTGCCCCAGGTGTAGGCTGTCTACCGAGGCTTTAAGACTTCTGGAGTCTCTGTGCACAGGGGGTGCTGTTACTTACCCTAAGAGGCCAGCAGATATGCTCTGGGCATTCTGGGGAAGCAGGACTTAAGTCCAGTTTGGCGGGAGCTGGGTGAGCCTTCTGAGGAAGGATGGGCAGGATTTGGCCAGGTAGATATGGTTATGGGGGGGAGGGGAGTAGCATGTGAGCAAAGGCTCAGAGGTGGGAAATTGTGGACTGTGTTTATAGAATAACATGTTCTGAGACATTGGTGTTTCTATACTCGGAGGGATAGAGCCAGCTGTTTTTATTAATAATTTGAGATCTGTTGAAGGGCATGAGGTCAGATCTGGAGATGATGGAAAAACATGGAGTGGTGAAAAGTTTGGGTGCCTTGGACAACAGAATTGGGAAATCATAGACAGGAGCCACAGAGCAAGTTCAACCATTCCGCTGTGTGGTGGTACGATGCTGCCCTGGGGTGTGGGACGGGGCTGGCTGGATTTGAGAGCAGCAGGTATAGCAGGGAGGGGACAGCAGAGTGGCTTTGGTTAGCTGTGCATTTGTAGGAATCAGCAGTAGGATGTAGTTGCCAAAACGTTAACTTTTACAAGACTGTGTCAATATAAAGCATGGTGCCCAAGAGAAGGAAGGTGACAGTGCCCCAGGCCTGCGTGCAGGTTACCCCAGACCTAGATCACTAGATGCGCTGGAATAGTATGACATGGGCTGAACCACGTGCCGGGCATGGGTCTGGGCCCTTTACATGTACTGAATCGTTAAAACCCTGGGAGGTACTTGCCATTCTTAGCCCCCCTCATCAGGCACAGCAAGGCTCAGCAACTTTCCAAAGCAGAGGTAATGAGGAGAAGGCCCAGGCTGGAACCCAGGTATCCCGGCCTTAGGTGCCCTGTTCTCAGCCACCACTCCACACCACCTCCAGCAGACATACCAGAGTACAGCTCAAGGCAGCAGCGTGGATGTGACACGCCATGCTAGATTCGACTAGAACAGCTCAGGCTTTCTAGATCATGAAACATGTTCCTCTGTATTTTCTTGTTTGATTCTTACCACAGCCTGATAAGTTGATTATTAAAAACTGGTGCAGTAAACGTTGTTGCCTCCCTTGGCCCTGAATGCTCTGTTTCGTTTCACAGTTTGGAGAATACAATGCACACTTATGTCTATTATTGCGTTTAATTCTCACCCAGGCCCCAATAGGGGTCACTTTTGCAGGTTGTCTTGGTTTTTCTCTTGCCGTGTAACAAATTACTCCCGACACCGCGGCCTCAAACAACCCTCCTTTGTTAGCTCACAGTCCTATAGGTCTGAAGTCGGGCACAGAGTGGCTGGGTTCTCTGCTCAGGGCTGAAATCAAGGTATCCGTAGGCTGAGTTCTCATCTGGAGGCTCGGGGGAAATGCCGCTTTTCCAGGCTCATTCGATTGCTGGAATCCAGGGCCTAGGGGGTTGCAGGGGGTTGCCCTCAGCTCCAAGAGGCTGCCCTCAGGTCCTTTCCACACGGCCCCCTCCACCTGCAAGTCAGCAAGTGCATATGTCAAATCCTCCCCTTGATTCTAAGCCCTGTGACTTTCTCTTCTGTGACCAACCAGAGAGAAATCTGCTTTTAAAGGACTTTCTCAATTAGGTCAAGCCAGGGAATAATCTCCCTATTTTAAGGTCGAGTGCGCCCTATAACAGAACCTAACTGTGAGAGTAAAATCCATGATATTCACAGGCCTAAGGATCATGCGTGATGCATACACCAGGGGGGACAGGAAACCTAAGGGCCGTCTTAGAATTCTGCCTACTTACTGGTGAAAAAATAGCGACTTATAGAAGTTAGGTGCCAGGTACAAGGTAGAATATGGTAGGCGCCAGGGCCACCATGCCACACCGTCTCCCCAGGGACCATGAGGCTCTGGCCTGGAACCAAGACAAGCAGCCTGGGAGGAGTTGGGGCCTGGGCTCCTGGGACCAGGCAGACACTGTTCTATGTCTAAAGAAGTTGACCAGACAAACTCTTTGACCATGTTTTTCGATCGTCCCCTGCAGGATTCGGGGTACGAACCCGGCAGCCTCAAACTAGTTCATGGAGGAGCCTCAAGCGACACTGGCCAGGAGAGCTCTCCCTTCCAGAGGGCAGAGCAGAGCGTGAGAGGAGGCAGCTGCTGCAGGAGTGGACATGAACGCTGGTTTTCACAGAGAACAGCGTTTTAGTTTCGGTCATCGAAAGTGGTGCCTTCAGCACAGGTAGGAAACGGGCGGTCAATGAATATGCTTGCTGGGGGCTCCATGTGGTCTTTCTTTTTTTGTTGTTTCCCTGCATCGGCAGGAGGACTCTCAACCACTGCGCCACCAGGCAAGCCCCATGTGGTCTTTCTTGCCCGAGCTTGCTAGAGTCCTTCCTCTTTCAAATGGATGATGATGGTGATGATGATTGCCTTGCTTGAGCCTCTGTGAAAATTGGACGTCCTTGGGACTTCCTTGGTCAGGAGTAGAAACCTTGAGGGCCAACACTCTTTCACTGCCCCACACTGTCTCCCCCAAAATGCAGTCCTGTCTCCCCAGTCCCTCAGTTTCCATTCTGTCCTTGGCAACAACACCACTTAAGGAACCACGGCCTCCCTACATGCCACCCCCACCATGCCGTCCTGCTGGCCAGCTCCACCCACTTCTCTGTGCCCCACCTCTGCCTCCCAGGATGGCTCTTGCCTAAAGAGGCCCTGCCACCCCCTCCCTAGTTAGAACATCACAGTAGGTATTGAAGACAGAGCAACATCTTTCAGGGCCCTCCCGGCTGTGAAGAAATGAAAGGATGTTGGGTTCTCAGCCCAGGGTGCATATTAGAATCACCTGGAGTTTTAAAAAATTCCAGTAGCAGGGCCGCATCTCCAGAGAGACTGCCTGAATGGCCCTGGGAGAGGGCCCCAGCATGGCTATATATATGCCCATTTCATTTGTTTTTAGCTCTTCAGGTATGAGTTGTGGTTTCAGGTTAGAAGTTCAGGCTGTGATTCAGGTTAGGTGTGTGGTGTTAGAAGCTCTTTGGGTCAGGAATATGTCTTTGGATGTTTCGTCTGGCTGTGGAGTGCATCGGAATCACCCAGGGAGAAGGAGAGGGAGGGGGAGAGTGCCTCTATTAAAACAAAATAGACTTCTTGGCCCACCCAGGCATGTTGTCTGAATCAGACTTTCAGGAGGTGGGGACACAGGCATCTGTGTTTTTATTCTGATGCAGCCAAGGTTTGGGTGCTCTGGGGCCTCTTTCTGGGGCCTCTGGAGATGCTTGTCCTGTGTTTGGGTCTGTGGGCTCAGCTGCGAGGACCAGCGGGTGCTTCCCAGCCTGGTGTGCTATGAGCAGCGCTCATTCCCTTCCTCCAAGCAGAAGTGTTTTCACTTACAGAGGGGAGGACGGGGACTCAGGCAGCCCTCAGAGACAGCATCTCTGTAGCTGTCTGAACGGTCTGGTGGCTGGGCATGGGCCTCTGCCCACAGCTCTGCCGTACCACGTGGACCCCCCCTAGACCCAGGCCATGATCAGGGTTCTCCAGAGGAGGTGGAGGAATCATCCCCTGGACTCTGATGAAGAATGACTGGGCATTTGAGCCTCAGTTTGAGGGCATGTTTGATGTGGTACCTAATAGTGGAGGCTGTGGATCTTCCCAAGTTCAAATTCCAGTTCCAGCCTTTACTGCTTTGGGAGGCAGATTGCTTAGACTCTCTGCCTCGTCTTTCTTCCGTGGAAAATGGGAGAGTCACGGCTCTTGCCTTACAGGGCTGCTGGTGAGATACAGGTGAGGCCCTGGGATGTTGCCAGACACCTAGCAAGGGCTCCCCAACATAAGCAGCCCTCTGACTCATGCAGGCAGGTCGACCACCACTCCACCCTCCTCACTGCAGCCCTGTGACACGTCTACCATACTGTGCCATCTGGTCCCGGTACATGAGTTCCTACGAGAGAGTCAGGGTGAAGTTCAGGGCCGATGCTGCACATGGGGCCTGGCGCTTTGCAGACAAGACTGAGTCCTGCAGAAACCACAGTGAGGCTGGTTCTGTTGCCTCTTTTGTACAGGAGACTGAGAACAGAGAGGTCCAGTAATTTAAAGACAGTCACACAGCTAGTAAAGAGCAGAACCTCTGGCTACAAAAGACCCAGTACTTTCTTCTCCACTAAGAGGCTTCCGAAAGAAAGGCAGTAACAGCTTCAAGGAGGACTTCTCCCCCAAGAGTATCTACCTTTTAATAGAAATCAGTAGCACCGTAATACAAACGAATGGGTCCCCCTTCCTCGGCATCCCGGGATACCTCGTTGTACCTCGATTTAGCATTTGTCTCCTGTGTACAGTTAGCTGTACGTGGTCTCCTCCCCGAGCGGTCTCGGGGCAGGGTCTGAATTTATTCAGCTAGGTGTGCAGTTGACACTTGAACTATGCTGGAAGTAGAAACTTCTGAGGGTTGCAAGCAGAGAAATGGGGACACTGTCATGGGGAATACAGATGGGGGAATCCTCCCCAGACCTGGCGCTTGCCCTTCCCTACTTCCCTCTCAAACTCTCCTTTTTGTCCACGGGGGCCCTGGCAGCTGCATGAAAGCATCTGTAGGGGATGGGACCAGCCCAGAGGGAAATGAGCTGTCAGTTCCAGTGAGAACTCTGGTCCCCACCCCTTCCCGTGCTCCCTCTGGGGAATCCAAGCATACGTGATTAATGGGGTGCTGACTCAGTGCTTCTGGAGTGTCCAGGCACTCAGGGCCCACTGCTGGCACAGCTTCCCCAGCCACCAGTGGGGAGGCTGGAATATATGGCATCTGAATGAGGTGGAGGGCTCGGGCCCAGGCAGGCAGGGGTGCCAGGTAGGAGCTGGCCGCGTGCCAGTCTTCCGCGGCCTTGCAGAATCCCCCGTGCCGGGGGTGTGCCCATTAATACCATTTGAGGCTTGGGAACGGGTATGTTGGAATTATTTCAGAGCAAGGAGTTGTGGAGTCATGGCCCCTCGCCTTTAGTACAGGCCTGGACTGGGGCTCTCTCCAGAGTAAAGGTAATTTTTGAATAAGCGATTGGAGGATAAATCTAATTTGAGGATGGCTATGAAAGCATTTTCTTGGTAGAAAAGCTTTCTGCTAGTAGTTTTCAAACGTTTATAGTTTTAGAAACCATTTTAAAACGTCAAATCCTACATGGAATGTGAAGTTAAAGTGGAAGTTTATTAACACACATTTATTTTCTAAGTTTAAAATGTTAACACCTATTTATTATGAGAATCCATTAACAGAGCAATGACCCAGCTTTGATGCATAAAAACATTGAAAGCTCAGGGTCTAGATCAAGTGTCAGCAAACTACAGCCCGTGGGCCTAACCCAGGCTGCCGCCTGATTTTTGTAAATGAAATTTTATCGGAACGCCGCTATGCTATTCGTTTAAACGTTATTTGTGGCCGCTTTCCCACTCTAATGGCAGAGTTCAGTAGTTGCGACAGAGACTGTCTGTCCCACAAAGCCAGAAATATTTCCTATTTGGCCCCGTGTAGAAGAAGTTTGCTGATCTCTCTTCTAGATGATCATTGTATCGGAATATCAGCTGTAACATCCAGGATTGCTTTGTCATTTTTGTTTTGTCTTGGTTGCACGATATGAAGAAAATTCTAAATAAGACAATGGGAATTGGTAACAGATTTCTCATAGCTGAACTTGCAGCCCAGGATGGTCTTCAGTTCAATGTTATGTAGACATTTAGGGAGGAGGAGAAGGGAATTCTGGTTTGCATCACTAACGGTGTCAATCATTTTCTTGGATTCCTTCTTATTACAGCACCCAGGAAGCACACAGTCATTTATGACACCTTCATCATAATCCATGTAATCCGTTCTCACATCACTGAAAGCTTTAGCAGGTACTTGTTCGTGTGGTTTTACAGAAGTGTGTATAGTCCTGAATTTTTAAAACGACAACGTAAAGATACCCAGTTAGAAGCTCCAGTCTTTCTAGTTGAAGACACATCTCAATACTGAAGTTCAGGATCCACCCAGGCCTTAGTCCAAGGTCTGTACAAACCACGTTCAGCCGGCCGCCCCCGTTGGCTCGACTCCGTGTTACAGTGTGCCGTAGAACATGTTTAGAAGTTCAGGTCCGTTTTCCGTAACAGTTTTAATAGGAGTCAAAGTATATTTTTAGAATAAAATTCTCACACGACATTTGAAGAACCTCTGAAACACCTCTGCAGAGCACAGTTTGCAAACCGCCTCTTCGACAGATATTAGTGGTTCTTGTTTCTGTGCTGAAGGATAACGGAGGAGCTAAGGATGCTGAGAGTCGGGGTTGGGAGGCAGAGGAGTAGGTAGTGAAAGACGGTGGAGGAGAGAAGTGAGGGGATGCTGTGGATGGTGGAGAGGGGC
>NW_020173200.1:444889-464672 GCF_003031525.2 Neophocaena asiaeorientalis asiaeorientalis | reverse complement strand
GGGGGGGGTTGGTCAGTAGTGGGAAAAGTACTTGGGAAACACAGAGAAGCCCCAGGAGCTCCTGCCAAAGCTGGAGGTGTCTCCTAACAGCTGTTGGTGACTTAAACACAGCTCTCCGGAGCTGCTCTAGTAACTTCCAGCCATGGGCTTGGAAGAAGAGGTCCAGAAGGTTAAAATATGCTCAAAGACATGGTGGGGGGAGAGTGTGGAAGGCTCTTGCAAATCGCTTCTAATCATCATGCCAAGGACCTCTGAGGCCACTCAGCAGATCTGGGCAGGGGAGAGGAAGAGGGATGGCCGAGGGGTCCTCTGGGTCAGCATGCCAAGCTGGTTTATGCAGGAGGAGGACACGTGAGCGTGTGCAGTGCTTGTGAGTAACCTGGATGGGGACAGATGTCAAGGCCCCAAGGAGGTGGTGACTGGTGTTGGGCAGTGGCTTTGGGCATTCGAGGCAAAGCCCACACATCCAGGAGTAAAACCCAGGAGTCCCGGCTCCCAGGCACCCTGCCTTCCCCTCGGAGGGTGCAAGGAAGGGAGGGGCAGGCTGGTGGCTTCGGGAGGCTGTGGGCTGGAGAAGGCCTCTCGGGGATAAAAAAGCACAAGTTCTTTCTGAGGTTTTGCTGCTCACCCCATAGAAAAAGAACAGTGTTAGATTTTAAAAGGGTGACCTCATTTTTTTCTTATTTACATAGCCCTGTTTGTTTCTATAGCCCTTTAGAAATAGCAGACGTGTGCTAAGCTTAGTGCTTCCCCCACCACCAGCGGCAGAGCCACTGTGTGGGGAGAAACACCTTTTCATCTAAGAGAGGGGCAGCCTTGTTTCCGAGGACAGATGGGAGCAAAACAGGACAGGTAGGAAGTTTCGTGGTTTTTCGTGTCGCTTTTCCAAAATAGCCACATGCCTGCCTCCCACTTCCTGCCTGGCTCGACTCAGGGTAGATTTTCTCCTGCAGAGGACTTGTGTTCTGTGAATTCTCAGAGAAGCTTGAAGGGATCCATCAACAAGCAAACAGGCTCGACCCCGGACACCTTGAGCTTGGCGCTTTGCGTCCCGCCTCCGCCGCTTACCAGCTGTGTGACCTTGGGCAAGCCGCTTCACCTCTCTGTGCCTCATCTGTAAAATGGGATAACAACACTACCTGCCTGCGGTGGCTGTGCAGATTAAATCAGGGAGTATGCGTGAAGGGCTTAGCCCGAGGCGGTAACGCAGCAGCTCTTAATAAATCTCTTAATCGACGACAGCAATTGTGATGTCCATCCCCCACCTGGACAGTTAGTTATAGCAGCCTCCCAGCCACCTTCCCTTCCTGCCGGCTTGTCTGCTCCAGCCCATCCCTATGTTGGCCCAAAATAATAGATAAAGCACCAATCTGACCGTACTGTCTCT
Organism: Neophocaena asiaeorientalis asiaeorientalis; assembly: GCF_003031525.2. Taxonomy (NCBI): domain Eukaryota; kingdom Metazoa; phylum Chordata; class Mammalia; order Artiodactyla; family Phocoenidae; genus Neophocaena; species Neophocaena asiaeorientalis. The sequence continues at coordinate 463,285 of NW_020173200.1, read as the reverse complement.
TCCTTAAAATCCACCCAGAGCTGTCAAAGCCTGTGGCCAGGATTCACGAAACTTTCTTTCAAAATGGCCAGGTGTAAATCTTTTAAGCTTTGCCAACCATACGGTCTCTTGCAGCTACTCACCTCCATTGTTGCTACGTGAAAGCGGCCACGGACAGTGTGTAGAAGAACTGGCGTGCCTGTGTTCCAGTAAAACTTCATGGACAAAAACAGGCAGCGGGCCGGACTTGCCAACCTCTGACCTAGAGTCGAGTCCAACTCCTTAGCTCAGCATTCTTAGTCCAGCCGTTCCCATCCTCTCCATCCCTCTTCTCCTCCTCCCTGGCTCCCGGGGAACTCCTCACACTTTAATCCTCTGTGCATTCTTTCTGGACTTCCCTCCTCTGCCTCCTGTGTGCCCCTCCCCCATGGCATTAGGAAACTTTGCTCTGGGATTCTGTGGTCCCCCGTCTTTACTTCTACTCTGTCTTTACTGTTAGAGAGCACCCCCAGGCAGGAATTCTGCCATCCTCCTATGACACTACAGCGCATGTTTTGGTCTTTGTAGATGCTCAGGAAGTGTTCGTGATCAAACACAAAGATCTGCGAGAAGACGGTTGCCCTCAGGGAGCTTACGGGCTGGTTTGGAAGCTAGGATGTGAGCTGGTGAAAAGCCAGCCAGCAACCTAGGCAGGAAACGAGAGTGCGTGGTTTTGTCGGGATACTGATGACAAGTTGGAGGAAGGAGAAGGCATTTGAGTCGGACCTTACAGGATGGAAAAAAGACTATCAGAGAGAGGGAGGTCAGGAAGGCTTTCTGTGCTGGGGAAATGGCAAGAGAAGAGCAGACTCAGTTCTGGGTTCAGGGTGATGAATGGACAGACCAGTAGGGTGAGGGTCTGATCAGGGGTTGGGTGGGTGGTGAGGGAGTTTGGACTTTATCCTGCGAGCCAGAGTTTCTCTAAGTGTGATCCACAGCTCCCTCCGCTCCAACAGAATTGCCTGGGGTGTTTCTTTAAAATGCAGTTTCTGGGGCTCTGTCTCAGACCAGAGGCTGGGAGCTGCAGGGGGTTAAGGCCATGGTCTGTAAGAAGCTGCAACATTGTCGGGGGTGATGATCACGAATATTCTGCAGATTGATGTCACCTGCGGGCATCACAGCCGGGGTGGGGAGAGCTGAGGTAGGGAGGCTTGATCTCCTCCCAAAGCAGATGAGGACACCCAAGCTCAGACATGGCAAGTGACTTGCCCAAGGTCACACTGCAAATTACTTGCAGTTATGGGCCTGACTAGTTCTGGAACAGGGCCTGGGGTGGTCCTGGAGGATCCACAGAGGGAGGAGGGACAGGCATGGTGACTGTCCTAGCGCCCAGAGCAGCCTGGTGCACACTGGTACTTGGTTAGCAAGTGCTGGACAAATGAGGGAATGGGTGGAGGGGGGTGGATGGATGGACAGTGTGGGGGCAGAGGGGAGTGGAGGTAGTTTTGAGATAGTTCTGATGTTGCAAGCCTGAAGGTCTAGAAGAACAGTGATACCAGAAGCACAGGAAAAAAAAGATGGGTTTGGTGCTAAGCGTATTGAATTTGAGAGCCCAGCAGGATGGCCCAGCCAAGAGGTTGGCACCTGGAAGGGCAGGGTTGGGGAGTTCCGGGGACAAGGCAGGTGATGCGTGCATCTGTGGAAGCTGCTCGTAAGACAAGGTGAGAAATGTAGAGAGAGACAAGTAGGGGATTAAGGACCAAAACCTGAGGAACGAGCACAGGCATCCAGGAAAAAAAAGGTTCGGGTGAAAGAGTCAGAGAAGTGCTCGGAGGGCCAGGAGAGGAGTCGGGATGGGCCGGGGCAGACGGAGAAAAGAGAGATTTCAACAGCCAGTCACCTGGGTAACTCAGCCTGGGCCCCTCTTTAGAATAAAACCAGCCAACCTCAAAGAAATTGTGCCATAGGTAAATAAAAATGTCAATCCAAATAAAACCAAAATCACGAGTTTCTGTTTGCTTGGGATTTGTGCTCCCTGCCGGCAGAACTGCAGGTGTGGGAGAGTGGGCGAATCCTGGACCCGCCTGTCCCACCTGTCGGGACAAGCCCTGCTGTGTTGTCTCTGCCCGGTCCTGGTTGGCATGCTTCCTGGGGATCACCCTGCTGCTTGGAGCCTTCGCCTTCCTCTCCTGTGCCTCACTTTCCCCCTTCCCTTCTACCTCTCTCTTTATTCATCCAACAGATATTTATTATTGGGAAGAAAGCTCTGTGCTGAGGAACTCAGCTGAGGCCCCTAAACACAGTGGGGCCTATAAGTCACCCACTGGAGAGATTTTTAAAAAACAGAGAGAGATTCCTGAACTTGCAAATTCAAGTTGCCTAAAAGTAAGAAGGAGCCAGAGATGCCTGGGTCCTCACAGCCCCATCTGGGCCGCTTCTGTGTGGCTGCCTCTGTGAATGAGCCATTCTGGGTCAACTCTGCCTGGGCTGGGTCGGGGAGGCACTGAGGTCCAGGTGTCAGGGTGTTTCCCCCATAAGGCCCTAAAAATATAGCATCTGGGCCAGCTCTATCTGGCCTCCCTGGAGCTTTCAGAGTCTCTCCTTTCATTGATCCTGCTTGTGCCACCAAACTTGTCCCCTCCCTCCACCCCTAACACACACGTGCGCACGCGCACACGTGCACTATGTCACAGTGACACCAGGACCTCCGTCACCATCATCCAACCTCAAAGGGGTAGATCACCTTTAAAATCAGCCCTGCCTGAACAGATGGTACCGCGCACCGTTTTAAGTGACAAAACACACACATTCCTGCCTCTGAATATATTGTCACCTTATCACATATTGTTGTGTGAGATATTAAAGATATGAACACATCTATAAAATAAATATAAAGGTATTATCCTTTACTTATATAAAGTATGTAGTAGATGACTAGGTGACATCAGGAAAGGAAAGGAATCAGTCGGTTAGGGTGGGCCCACCAGAGAAGTGGCATTTGAGCAAAGACCTGAGGGTTGAGAGAGTGAGCCCTGGGGCACCTGGGGAAGAGTGTTCGGGCAGAGGCGGGATCCTGCCAGGCGGGAAAAGCAAGGAGACCAGTGTGGCTGGAGGGGCAGGGGTGGGGGCGGAGGAGGAAGATGGTGGCAGAGGGTGAGTGTGTGCAGATAATTGAGAAGCCGCTGGAGGTCCAAGCCCTGGAGTGGCCTGATCTGCCGAATGTTCTGGAAAGCCCAGCCAGCTGTGTGTGGAGACCACACTGCAGGAAGCCAGGGCAGCACGGGAGGCTGGTGCCAGCATCAGTAAGCGATAATGTCGCAGACCAGGGTGGCAGCCGTGGAAAGTGGTTGGATTCTGGGTATAGTCTGAAGGCAGAGCCGACATGATCCACCAGCAGATGGGATGTGTAGTGTAAGAGAAAGAGATGAGGGACGAGAGCCCTGCTGGTCCTCACATTTGCTCACTCTGCTCTCAGGCTAGTCAACCTCTCTAAGCCTCAGTTTCCTCATCTGGAAAATGGGGCAGTTGGATCGATAACTTCCCAGATCTCTTCTGGCTTGAAAACTCACCACTTCAGCTTAGGTCACTGGTGGCTGGCTTTAAGGATGTGGGGTGGAACTCGCGCTTTAAAAGGGGGGCTTAGACTAGACACAACTGACAGAGAAAGAAAAGGGAGAGGAGCATTGCAGGCAGAGGGAACGGCAGGAGCACAGACTAGGGGGCAGGGTCAAGAGGCCCAGGAGCGATGCTGAGGAGCAGTGAGCAGACTCCATGGCTGGGGCCGAGGACCTTGGGGGGAGGATGCCGGGGGCTACAGGGATGGGCACACTACGCCCTTTGGAATAAACCAGCAGGTTCAGGGCCCGAGCATTTTTTGCAAATACTGAGGCCCTCAATTTTGAGCCTTTTCAGATGGATACACTCAGGCAGGAAGGAACAAGGCTTGGCTGCTGTCCGGGGAGAGTTAACCTCCTGGCCTGGCATTGCATAACCGCAAAGCCTGCTGAGTGCAAGGAGACTCTTCTGTGTGGCAGCCAGAGTGGCAAGCCTGGTGGCTCTGGGCTCTGGCACCGTCCCGCAGCGGAACAAACAGCCCTCCCTTCCTAGATAATGGCCCTCATTGAGCATTGTGTCCATGGCCAGCACCCAGCGCGGGGCAGCTCAGCCTGGGTAAGTTTCCTCTCTCGGCTGCTTAGCAAAATGTTTACACTAAGCCTTTCTAGTAAGACGGTTCCTACGAACCAGCAGGCGGAGAAGCTAGAGAAAAGTGCCCCCCAGCGACCCTGCTTCCGGCTCAGAGAAATGCTTTTGCGCACCCCACGTGTGAACCTGGGTTGGTCATTGCCCTCCAGGACTCTTTTGTAAAATAAGGCATTGAGCTGGAAGATGCATGAAGGTCTGTCCGGCTCCAAAATTATTGGCATTTTCTCTAAGTGAAGAATGAGTCCATTTTCTCACTGGGCGGGGGTAGAATTAGTCTGTCCTTTAATATTTCACAAAGGGCCTTTTTCTCAGGAAGGCATGTGTGTGATTGGGGGAAGCTGAAGATAAGAACTCTGAACGCTACCGACTTGGATCTCTCCTACTGCACCGTTGGCACCAGCAAAGATGCTGTGCCTCTGTGCGTGTGTCCTTCAACGGGGAGGAGGTCACCCCGAAGGATGCTGCACTTTAAGAGGTATCTGGACCAGCCGTAGGGGACACCAAACCATGTGGACAGAGGAACATTTGGGGAAACTGGAGTAGAGAGGACTGTCGTCAACCATCCTAGGGGTCATCCTGGAGAAGAGGGGTCAGAGGTGTTCTGTGGGGTCCTCGGGACAGAATCAAAACCAGTGAGTGAAAATCGCCTGGCTCATCCTTAGGAAGACGCCTGGAACAATAGGCCCCATAATACTCCAGCCCAAAACACACATACCCTTTGACCCATGGTCCCACTTCTGGGAATCCGGCCTATGGAACAATAGCACCAGTCCGTAAAGATATGTGTACAAAGGATGTTTATTGCAAAATTCCAGTGGCAAAAAAATTAGAAAAAAGTATGAAACTCAACAGTAGGGAGGGCTCGAAGGTGTTATATTCAACCCGTAGCCCATCATTCAGCTATTTAAAAAGAATGAGGGGATTCCCTGGCAGTCCAGTAGTTAGGACTCTGCGCTTTCACTGTTTCACTGCTGAGGGCCTGGGTTCAATCCCTGGTTGGGGAACTAAGATCCCGTAAGCCAAGGTGTGCGGCGTGGCCGAAAAAAAAAAAAGAGAGAGAGAGAGAGACAGCCCTGTCTCTGTTTAGAAAGGCAGTGGAGTGCAGTGGTTAGGAACACAGAGGCTGGAGGCAGACCGCCAGGGTTCAGATCCGGATCCCGCGAACTGTGTTACATGACTCTCTGACCATCAGTCTTCTCTTTGGTGAAGGAGGAATTATAATAGTGCCTGGCCTATAGGCTTGATGCAGGTGCCTGGTGTATAGGAACTGCTCAAAAAATGTTGGCCTTTGACCTAGAAAGATTGTCCGTGAGAAAAGCAAGGTATGGAGAAGTGTACACGGGGTGATTCCGTTTTTACAAAAACAAAGAAATGCTCCCCCCACCCCACCCCCTTGAAAAAAAAGAAGAGCAATTGCTACCGCCCCAGGTCTTGAGTGGCCTCCTGAGAGCAGCCCCTAAGGGGAGGCTCACGTCGTGGAGAGGAGCGGGCACCAGTGCTCTTGAAGGTCCCTTCCAACCCTGAGACTCTGAGACTTTGTGGGCCCATCTTGGCAATCTAAGTGTGCATCCTTGCCTGGCGTTTGACCCCACCAAATAGTCTGCTGTTCACAGTATATATGCCAGGAAAGACTTGTCATTTTCACAGACGGGGAGCAAGGACTTGTTGGTGGCTTGGTGTTATAAAAATGCTCATTGCCCCAGTGTGGTGCTCATCAGTGGGGCCCATGTGGATCCAGCTGGGACTCTCCAAGTGGGGCCCAGACCCCACACCAAGGATGCCATGGCCTAGGCTTGAGATGGACTCTGCCTCGGTCGGCCTCAGACACGCTCAGATTCATCCCCCGAGTGCCACAGGCTTCGGGAGTAGAGGGAGAGGGGGCAGGCTGAGAAGACCCCCAGCTGGGGTGTACCTGACATGGAAATCAGAACCATTTCCTCCGCTCCAGTTAGAGCCCCTTGAGATGGGCACAGAGCGTTATATTAGCAGAGAGAAAGCACACTTGTTTAAAGGGCTAGTACTAGATTTATTCATGTATTTAACAAATACATTTAAACTTTTAAAAATATTTCAACCAAACAACGACAGCAAAATACACAATAATAGAACAAACAGTGGTAAACCCACTAACCCGCTTAAAAAAGACTTCAGCAAACACAGCAGAAGCTGCTGTGCAGCCTTCCAGAATCGCGGGTCCCTCCCCGCGCCCCCCAGAGGTGACCATCCTCCAGAACTTGCTGTGAACATCTCAGGGTTGTTCTCTGAACACCTACTATGTGCCAGGCAGAGTGCTGGGTGCTGATTCACCCTGGGAAACAAAACAGACACGGTTCCACCTTCATGGGACTTGTGGAGTTGGGTGAGACCCCGGTCCCTCTATTAGAGGCCTTCGGTGAGCGCCAGTCTTTGGTTACATAAATGGTCACCTGTCCATCTGGGGCAATGACAAAGGCGAGCCTGGAAGAAATCCTGACACCTGCCCTGTCACCAGCCTTGTGACTGGGGGCAAGTCTCCTGAGTGTCGGTCTGTCACACATGAGCTTTGAACTAGATGACATTCAAGGGCCTTCCAGCTCCATGATTATAGGGGGCATGGGGGAGCCTAAACCACATCTGCCCAGGGACCCGCTCCATCACTCTGGCAGGTGGAGGGGGTGAGGGGGAACTTGGCTGTTCATGAAAGGGGGGGGCGCACCCTCGTGCATCCGAAGTGAAATGGTGGGGGGAGGCTTTTGTGCAGGACACAAACCACTAGTAGAACATGAGGTGGTTTTAGGGGAACATGGGTGAAATCCATTTTTTTAAGAGTAATTTCTTACTATTAAAACAGTTAAATAAAAGCCTAGAGTTGGCAGTTACACCCATGATCCCTACTGCTAAGATGAGGCTATATTTTAACAAGTCAAATTCAAGTCAATGTAAATTAAAGTTTTATATAAATAACCGTACAGATGGTATGTGTTTCTGGCGAAACGTGGCATGGTGGTCACCAAATGGCACAGCATTTCCCAAACAAGAGCTAATGATGTAAAGGGTGGGGCCCACCTGGCATCTTTAGAGGCCGGCAGAGCCAGCCTGGAACTGGCACGTCACAGCCCAAGAAGTATTGGAGGAATGACTTCATGAATGGCTCCCTCTTCGAAACAGCAGGAGAGAAATTCCCTTCAGATCTTAGTGCCAAGAAGAGCTGCGCTTTCTCTGAGAAACTGCTGTGCTTATCATCAGGACATTGAGAAGGTCCGACTAACTGTGTTGTCCTTCCTTCTTTTACTGCCAGGAAGCCCTACCCTGAACCTAGGGCCCAAACAGCCACCACGTGGGGCTCCTAAGCTACTTATCCATGGTCTCTTACCCCTTCTGCTGTAGACCTTATATCTTCCATTTCCCCTGGGTTGATGCATCATTTTTAACTCAAACTCCGATTTTGTTTGTATAAACCACATCAGGTCCTCTGTGGAATAAAGCAAGTTAAAATTGAAAAAAAAAAAAGGGAAATTAATTAATCAATTCCTGTACAAACTGCCTAAGACCAAAGCATTCTTGGCTCTACTTAGCCTGTTGGGATTTCCTGACAGGAGGTGCTGCTTCCCAGCTAATGTCTGGGTTAGACAGAGACGGTGGCCACTGTCGGTTCTGCACCCCTAGATCTGAACCAGCCAAGCGCTGGGGACCCACTCCTCCAGGAGTTGAACTTTGAGGCCACCTCAGAAATGGGACTCTCTCTCCAGACTCAGGGCTGGGCATGGCTCTCTCCCTACCAGAGAATCGGGTTTGCAGGCAGCTGTTCCCTTGGGCATTCCTGCTCTCAGTCCCCCTGTGTGATTGGTTCCTACCAGCTGGTTCTGCTGCTGGCCCCAGACTGCCCAGACTGTGACAACATCTTCTGTCTGACTCCCATACTGCCCAGTCCCGTACATCTGCTGCCAGACCCTGTGCTGTCCTGAGGGCTCATAGCGCCCACTCCAAACTGTATGATCTCCCTGGCATTATGGCCTCAGAACCTCTGGGGGCCAGGGTGCTCTCAGAAGCACCATTAAATACTAATACTTTTAAAGCAAGTGAGTAAAAACATTATGCTAAGTGAAAGAAGCCAGACACGAAAGACCATGTATTGTATGGTTCCATTTATATGAAATGTCCAGAATAGGCAAATTCATAGAGACGGAAAGTAGATAAATTAACAGTAGCCAGGGGCTGGTGGGGACGGGAACGTGGATTGACCGCTAAGGGGTGTGGGGTTTCTTTTGGGAATGATGAAAATGTTCTGGAATTACATAATGATGGTTGCACAGTCTTGTGACTATACTGAAAACCACTTAATCATACATGTAAAAGGGTGAAATTGATGGTACGTGAATTATACTAGATACCGTCTAATAGAGCAGGTTCCAAAACGTTATGTTCACGAGACAGACACTCAAAGTTTAGAAAATTCTATTTATTAATAGATTAATATAGTCACTAGTCTTGAAAATGAATACACACCCTTTTCAAGAAAGGAATCAAGGTGACTTCTGTAAACTATCCGTTAGCTAAGGTTTTCCACAATTAAAACTTCATTCATTCATTCGTTCTTTCACTCACAGACACCCATGAGTGCCTTCCATGGGGCAGGCACACAGAACGTCAAGGGAGTTAGAAACACAGTTCTGGGGACTTCCCTGGTGGTCCAGTGGTTAAGACTTTGCCTTCCAATGCAGGGGGTACGGGTTCGATCCCTGGTTGGGGAGCTGGGGTCCCACATGCCTTGTGGCCAGAAAGCCAAAACACAAAACAGAAGGAATATTGTAACAAGTTCAATAAAGACTTTAAAAATGGTCCACATCAAAAAAAAAAATTGTAAAAGAAAAACCCAAACAAACAGCTCTGCTCTATAAAATCTGTAGCTGGAGATACGATATGTGAAACCGTCAGTACAGTGAGGGGTACGATAGAAACTGTCTTGAGCCCAGCATGTAATAGTAAGCATTCAAACATTGGCAGCGGTCTTTGCCACAGGAGAGGGGAGCTATGAGTGACCTGGACAGGGAGATGGGTGTGATCCTGTTTGGGAAAGAGAAATCGCTCACTTGGGCCAAAACCCATTAGGAAACCCATTTGGAGAGGTTTGTGGCATGTTAGAAGGACTTGGAGTTCTTGGGAAGGGAGTGGGGAGTCCCTGCAGGCCAGTGAGCAGGGCTCTGCCTTGCCTGCCACCCAGGGCGGTGACTCAGCAGCCAGTGGTCCTGGCTGCCCCCCACCACTCCCGCCCCGCGGCATCCCTGTAGTTCCCCCTTCTAGGTGCCCCAGAGCCTCCCGGTCCATGCCCTGGAAGGAGGCACCGTATTAATCCTGCCAGACTCGTGGGGACAACAACTAACAGAAGCCACCCCCTTTCTGCATGACAAACAAGAAACACCATTGGGTCTCCTGAGTTTCTGGGTGAAGGAAAAAGAGACCAGGATTTCAGGCTGTCAAGGTCCCACCCCTGCCCATCTTCCAACCCCTGCCCATGTGTCTTTTTGAATTATGGTGTTCTCTGGGTATATGCCCAGTAGTGGGATTGCTGGGTTGTATGGTAATTCTATTTTTAGTTTTTTAAGGAACCTCCATACTGTTCTCCATAGTGGCTGTATCAATTTAATTCCCACCAACAGTGCAAGAGGTTTCCCTCTTCTCCACACCTTCACCAGCATTTATTGTTTGTAGATTTTGTGATGTTGGCCATTCTGACAGGTGTGAGGTGATATCTCATTGTAGCTTTGATTTGCATTTCTCAAATAATTAGTGATGTTGAGCGTCTTTTCCCGGACGAAACCATAATTCAAAAAGACACATGTACCCCAGTGTTCATTGCAGCACTATTTACAATAACCAGGACATGGAAGCAACCTAAACGCCCATCGACAGATGAATGGATAAAGAAGATGTGGTACATATATACAATGGAATATTACTCAGCCATAAAAAGGAACAAAATTGGGTCATTTGTAGAGATGTGGATGGACCTAGAGACTGTCATACAGAGTGAAGTAAGTCAGAAAGAGAAAAACAAATATCGTATATTAATGCATATATGAAGAATCTGAAAAAATTGGTATGGACGATCTTGTTTACAAAGCAAAACTAGAGACACAGACATAGAGAACAAACGTATGGATACCAAGGGGGAAAGGGGTGGGTGGGATGAATTGGGTGATTGGGATGGACATGTATACACTACTGATACTATGTATAAAATAGGTAACTAATGAGAACCTACTGTATAGCACAGGGAGCTCTACTCAGTGCTCTGTGGTGAATGCTCTGTGGTGACCTAAACGGGAGGGAAATCCAAAAAAGAGGGGATATGTGTACATGTAAAGCAGCTATACTCCAATAAAATTTTTTTTTAAGAAAGGTGAAAGGTGGTGGTGGGGCGGCCTCATAGGGCTCTGGAGGGGGGCACTTAGGAAGGTGATTCTAGGCCCTGATGAATTAATTTTTCACATCAACATACCACTCCTGGTTCCTGAGTTCAGGATACCATGTTTGTCAGGGCTAAGGATGGGCCAGGAGCACAGAGTCAGATCCTGGGTGCAGATTCAGGGAGCAAGGTACCCTCGAAGAACATTGGTCTGAGAATGAGAGGCCTGGGCTGTGGATCCCGCCTGGTTACGTTCCAGCCCAGTGTCTGGGGAGTCCTTCAGCCTCACTGAACCTCTGTCTCCTCATCTGTAAAATGAGATGATAAGGCCCTAACCAGAGGGCGGTCTTGAGGAACTTTTCAATTGTGAAGGGATGCTCAGACCTTGTGATTCCAATCTAAGCGGGGAGAGGGAGCACAAACAGTAGGTCGTCTCTGCAGGGAAGAACCTGGTAAAATTAGATGAGAGGATGACTATGAAAGCCTTTACTGAGCTGTAATCATGGCACCCATACAAGGTAGCATTACTCATATTATTGTTATTATTTGAAATAGAGGTATAAGCACAACCCAGAGGAAGGGGGAAATTGGTTCTGTCTGGGACACTGGAGGAGACCCCAGGGAGGGGCTGGCAGCATTGACAAGTAGGGTTTGGCCAGACAAAACAAAAGGGAAGGAGGGGGACCAGGCAGCAGGGCCGAGGGGGGGGTTTGAACCCTGGCCAGGAGGCAAAAAGGGTGGGAGGAGTGGGGCACAGGTGAGAGGGTGTGGGAGTAGGGGGTTGGGAAGCTGGAGAGGTGGAGGGCGTGGGGCCCAGGGTGGAGCATCACAGCCAGCAGGAGGGTCAGGTACTGTACAAGAAGCCTGGAATGTCCTGGGCGCGGGGTGGTCTGTATCCACTCAGGCCTCATCAGAAGGATTGTTTGAGGGCCAGACTCAGGCCTTCTGGGGGAGTGGGCCTCAGGGCAGCTGGGAAGACCCAGGCCAGGGAGCAGAAGCGTCCGGGGCGGTAAAGTCCTTAGAGCCCAACGATGGTCAATACCCTCTTTTTCAAATACGGGAACAGGCAGCACAGATGGGGGACGACTTGCTCAGGGAGCCCAGTGAGGCGGGGCAAAGCCAAGTCTCTAGATCTCCAGGCCTGAGCAAAATTCACGCCTTAAGCAAAACTCCATGTTTTCCTATTTCCTCGATTAAATGTGCCGGTGCCGTGCGTGGAGGTTATATGGGGAGGTGGCTGCAAGCAGAGCGTGCTCGGGAGCCACCTGCTTGCCTGGACTCCCAGTCCAGCCTTTATGAAAGTGTGCCCCTGGGCAAGTCATGTGACCTCGTGTGCCTTACTTGCCTCATCTGTCAAATGGACTTAGAGACATTACCGACCTCGTGGGGCTGTGTGTTTCAAATGCTTAGCCCGGCACATAGTCAGCGCTCAGTAACATCAGCAGCCCTTGAAGTTATCCCAGCTGATGGCCAGTCTGTCTCTGTCACAAAATCCGATTCATCCTTCTTAAACCACCAGTCCCTTTATCAGTCTCCAGCTTATCTTTGCTTCTGGCTCTTTTTCTTTTTCCTGAGTTAAATGCTCTTGGCCTGAGCTTGTTTTATAGGGAGGAACTTGGGGCATGTTATAATCCATTCAATTTAGCACCTGTCTGTTCTATTCATTCGCTCATTCGTTCGTGCCTGATTCCCTGGGCAGCCAGTGACCTGTGCTTAGAGCTTTGGGAAACACAGAGCCCTGATTCCCAAAGGGTTCACCTCCTGCCCTACACCCCCAGCCCATGACCTTCTGCCAGGTGGAATTTTCAAAATCATCTGGTTTGGATGGAGAAAAGGATGTGTGGATTGCAAATATCTTCCCCCCCCCTCCCCCCCGTAATGCAGTCTTAGAAAATTATGCCTGACTATGTCTCCTTGCTTGGTGAGGACAGAGCACGAGAGATTTAGGGGGTGGGGGTTAGAGAAGGCTGAGAGTCGCTCCCCTCAAGGACACAACAGTGCCCCCCAAGTGCTTGCAGAGTTCAGTTGTCATCAAAAAAGGAAGACCCAGATCAGGACCCAAAGTGAGACTTCCTAACAAGAAATTGAGGTTAGAATTCAGTGAGTATTAAATTAAACCCAGCTCCCTGGGGCCCGAGAAGCTGGGCTGGTTGTACACTGGCATACGGGTTAACCTCCCCTAGGTTAGACTCACAGAGGCGCCCCCACACACACACACACTCAGTGACCTGTATTTAGGAGTGGGGCTGTGAGCCTGGTTTTCAGGAACTAGTTATCTTGTCCCTCTCTGGCCTATCTTACAGGGTCTCTTTCAAGAGCCTGACCTGATCCCTTTATACAGTAAGACTCCCCTAGCCCACTTGCTTTGACCCTCTCTTGTTCTCACTAATTTACCCACCCTTTGGCAAACATTAATTATTAAACACCATTTATTTGTATGCCTGCTACTGTGCTAGGGATATAATGGTGGATGAGTGAGGACCTTGGCCTCGAAGAAGTCTGTCTCTTAGGAGGAGAAAAGCCCATAAAGAAATAAATTACAACATGGTGTGAGATGTACAGAAGTGTTTGACTGAATGCAAGAGGGTTGCAGAAATCTTGCTGGAGGATTTGATGTTTGGGGTGATGTATTAGTCAGGCCTGTCCAGAGAAACAGAACCAACAGGACTTAAATATATATAAAAAGAGATTTATTTTAAGAAATCAGCTCACACAATTGTGGAGGCTTGGTAAGTCCCAAACCTGCAGGGTGGCTGGGAGGCTGCAGACTCAGGGGAGTTGCAGTTGGAGTCCTAAGCCTGTCTGCTGGCAGAGTTCCTTCTGTCTTTGTTCTGTTAGGCCTTCAACTGATTGGATGAGGCTCACCCACATTATGGAGGGTAACCTGCTTGACTCAGAGTCTACAGCTTTAAATGTTAATCTCATCTAAAACATAACTGCATCTAGAACAATGTTTGACCATACATCTGGGTACCATGGCCCAGCCAAGGTGCCATCACAGGTGGGTTTGGAGGACATTGAGACATTTGCCACATGTGTAGGAAGGACAGGGCATTTGGGGCAATGGGAATGGCATGTGTTCTGAGAACTCTTCAGCTCCCTGTGGCTAGAACACACATATTGGAGGGAGAAGGGAGAGAAGAGGCTGGAGACGCAGGCAGGAGCCCACTGAAAAGACTTTTAAAGCCACACCCTGGAGCCGAAACTATGTAGGGAGCCTAGAGGGTCTTGGGAAGGGGAGTAACTATGGGACTAGAAACAGCCTTGGAGCCCCTTCCTCCAGCACACTTACTGTAGACAGCTCCATGGCTCTCAGCTCCTGGGTGACAGTGGGTGGCAGGGTACAAGGGTTGGCTAATTAGCTACCTCCAAAGGCTCTCCCCAGAATCTGAGAGAAAGCAAAAGAGCGTGCCAGGTGCCCATGCAATGGCTTGCAGGCCTCTGAGACAGTCAGGTCATTGACACTACCTGGTGGGCCACCAGGCTGCCCAGGTGAACAGGACCAGCTGTTCCTGCACTTCATGGAACCTCAGTGGGGAGGCTGGAGTTGGGAGCATTGAATGTGCTCTCTGCAAGACTGGACACTGTGGGACCCTCAGCTGGAAGGGCCCATCTTCCCCCCGTGTGTCAGACTCCTAGAAGGGCCATTGGCCTCTCTGCCAATGAGTCACAGCCCAAAGATTTCCTAACAGCTGGAGTACAAGTGTCCACCTCCACATGTACCCTGAGAATTATTAGATGGCAGAGAAAGCCACATTTGAAAGGATGACATCATAATATTGGAAAACAAGATAGAATGCCTTCCATGAACCAAAAATGTTGATAAGTCTTAGGAAGATAGGAAGCCCATGAGATGGGGTAGGTGGAGAAATCAGAGCAGAAGCCACTACAGCCAAGACTCTAGAAGCCTGAGTGATTTTTATCCCAGAGAAGCCAAGTATAGGTCAAGCCGAGAGCCAACAAAACAAAGAACAGGAATGGGCTGCCAGGGTTGCAGAGCTTTTCAGAAGAGGAATTCCAGTGCAACCCCTCTCACTTTCTACATGCAGAGGCAGGCAGCCAACGACAGGCCGAATCCCAAGAAATGCTCTCTAAGGAAAGTAATGGGGCCAGGATCTAAGAGACAGGCCCAGCTGAGGGAGTTCCAGACCTCTCTAGCCAGCTCAGTGTTGTGGTCAGGGACAAGCAGGGAAATATGGCAGCTCTGCCTTGGAGTGAAGGATATCACTGTGCCCAGTGTGGAGTAAAGCCCTTCTTTTGGCAATTGCAGGAGTCCACTGGCCAGCTTCCCCTCCACAGTCCTTACAAGGAGACTTGCCATCATAATGCTTTACTCTTTTATAAAGAACCCTAAATAGGATGGGTTCATGATTCCATCATCACATTCAAGGGCAAACCTGTCAGAAAAATAGACCAAAACCTCATAGGAAGCTCTAGCCAGTTCATTGTTTCACCAGTATCCTTTTTTGCTTCTTCTGCAGTAATGAAAATTTTATCAGGGTACATGGCCGCCCAGCTAAAGACTACATTTCCTAGGCTTCCTTGCAGCTAGGTGTGGCTCTGTGGCGGCTGTGAACCCAAATCACAAGTACAACTCCCAGGCTTGCCCTCTCCTGTCTCTTTCCCTCTGAATAGGGTGTGGACAAAGGAGATGGAAAGCAAATGCTGTGGGTCACAGAAGAGATAGATCAAAGAAAGCCGCACTGTGAAGCCACCATATTAGCCCACAGCCACTTACACTCAGACTGTTACACAAGACACAAGTAAACTTCTCTCTTGTCTAAGCCACTCTTATAGTTGGATCCTTGTTACAGGGGCTAGAACCTGTATCCTAACATGTATACTATCTTCACAACATAGTTCTTCATTTATAAATATGTATGGACAACCGGGGTCACCAAACATTAGAAGAAAACCAATAGTAGAAAAAAAAGGCCCAAAATGGAAAAAAAAGAAGAGCTCACTCCAAAGGAAGGGAGTTCAAACATAAGTAAACCCTAAAATAAATTACCATTAGTATCCTTGGCAATAAGCGAGAGATTATCTCATTTAATAGAAAGGAATCAGTATCTATGAAGATGGAACAATCCAAGAAAAGGAAATAATTATTGAAAATTTAAAATATGACTCCTAAAAAAATGCAGTGGGTGAACTGAATAACACAGTGAATATAGAGGAATACCAAATTGGTAATCTAGATGTTCAAACTAAGAAAATATCCCAGAATGTAGAGCAAAACATCAAGGAGAAAAAGTTGGTGGATAGATCCAGGAGGTTCAGTATCCATCAAATAGGAGATCTGGAAGCAGTGATGACAGACAGTGGCAGAGGGAGAGGGAGGCATGGAAATAGTCAAAGATGTACCAAAAGAAAATTTCCCTGGGTTGAAGAAACATGCACAGATTTTTAAATTGAAAAACCACACTGAATTCAGGATAGGAATCAGTGAAAAGGAACATTTAGACATTCAATCTTACTGAAACTTCAGAACATCAAGGATAAAAAATGAAAAGCTTCCAGAGAGAATCAAAACTTAACATCGGAATCTCTCATCAGTAACACAAGATGCCCAAGGACAGTGGACCAGTGCTTTCAAAATTCTGGAGGACAATGATTTTGAACTAAGAATTCTATCTCCTCAAACTTTGAAAGCAAAATAAAGACTTTTTATGTGTAAGAATTTAGAAAGTTCAGAAATTCCCTGGTAGTCCTGTGGTTAGGACTTGGCGCTTTCACTGCTGGGGCCCGGGTTCAGTTCCTGGTTGGGGAACTAGGATCCCGCAAGTTGTGTGGACAGAAAAAAGGAAGTTTATCATTCAGTCAGTCATTCAAATTTCTGGAAGAAAAAGAAAAACCCTGGAGTTGTTTCTATCAATACAAAAAGGAATCCAAAAAGATGATGACAGAGAATTCAAGAAGTGAAGGAAGCCATAAATACTGTGTAGGAGCATTGCTTGGTTCTTAACTTGTGGAAGACTTTTCTCCTCGCGACAAAGTCTTAGTCATGTGGAAATACATTTCTTTCTCTTGGGTCTATTCATATGAAGTGGTTCCCCAGGAAATGATCTCTTTACAATCATATTGTTTATTAGCTTCAATTTTTAGAATTAACCTATAGACTAGACTTAATTATAATATGGAAGAAAATGTAAACGTTATGAAACTTGACAATTTAAGAATACTGTAATAAATGTATAACTAACAGGAATTTAAAGGTGGACAGAAGAAAGGAGGTGGGAGAGTGCACGAATTTCTTCGTTGTTCATAGAAATGAATGGATCCTGTCTAAAGTTGACAGACCAGGAAATAGCAATTTAAGTATATTATTGGAAGATGTTAAAGGCAACTACCAGAGCAACCAAAAATATATAATGGTGAGATGGTGTGGAAGGAAGTTGGGAGAGAGGGTAAATACAAAAAAAAAACACCAAAACCCCTCAGCCTTCATAGAGAGCCAGTACTGTAACTGAGTGAGGATGGTTTCTAATTCTGGGACCTGGAAGACACTGAACCAAAATTCAAAGGGAAATTGACAATTTTAGAAGAAACGGGCTGCACAGCCACACCGGGGCTGTATCTCGTCAGTACGTGTTGCCATGCAAACATGCCGTGCCTGTGACTCCACACATCAGATGTGTCGTGACTGTGGGAAGGCTCGTTCATTCACTCAGCCAGTGTTTACAGGGAGCTCATTTAAATAAACAGATCTGAAGACTGACTTGATTCATATCTTCAGCTTCATGTCCCACCACTAAGCTCTACACTCCCGACCCTCTAACCACACTGACCTACCTTCTCACACACTCAGGGTTTCCCCCAGCCTCATCCTGCCTTTGCTCACACTGGTCCCCTTTTCTGGTTGGTGAAATCCCGAGCGTCCTTCAGAGCCCAGTGTACCTTCTCTAAAGCGTCCCCTTCCTCCCCACCCCCAGCCTGGACTCAGAGCAGCCTCTTTCTATCATGGCATCTACCACACCGTATAATCTCTTTTTGTTTGTGTCTCTCTTCTCATAGGCTTTGTATTTTTCATGTCTTTTTTAAAATTGCGGCATTAACATACATATAATTCTGAACACACATCGTAAGGTTACAACTTAAATAGTTTTTACATATATACACTCATGTAATATATATGTAACCAAATCAAGATGTGGAACATTTCTAGCACCCCAGAAACTCCTACATGCCCCTTCCTAGCCAATACCTACGTGCCCCACCAGAGCTAACCACTGTTCTGATTTCTAATACAATAATTAGTTTTGCTAAACTTTAATTTAATGGAATCATACAGTATTTAGACTATTGTGTCTGAACTCCTTTGCTTATTATGTTACCTGTGAGATCCATCTGTATTTTTGTCTGTAGCAGTACTTTGTTCTTTTTAATTACTGTGTGATAATCCTTGTATGAGTATACCTCAACTTATTTATCTGTTCTGTTTGTTGTTGGCATTTGGGTTGTTTCCAGTTTTTTGCTGTTTCATAACATAAATCTACTATGAACATTCTTGTTTGCATTTTTTGGCAGACATTTACATGCATTTCTGTAGGAAACATTCTTAACAGTGGAATTTTTAGGTCATGGAATAGGTGTGGGTTTGGCTTTGAAGATTTTGCCAATCAGTTGTCCAGATGGTTGTGTCTATTTACTTTCCCACCAACAGTGTACAAGAAGAGTTCCAGTTGCTCCACATTCTTGCGTTAGGTATCATTTTGTTTGTTTCACCTTAGCCATTCTGGTGAAAGTGTGGTGGATTTAATTTGTATTTTCCTAATGAGTAATGGTGTCGAACACCTTCTCATATGCTTGTTGACCATTTAGATAACCTCTTTTTTTTTTTTTTTTTTTTT
>NW_020173200.1:415044-444765 GCF_003031525.2 Neophocaena asiaeorientalis asiaeorientalis | reverse complement strand
GCAGCATGTGGGATCTTCCCGGACCGGGGCATGAACCCGTGTCCCCTGCATCGGCAGGCGGACTCTCAACCACTGTGCCACCAGGGAAGCCCTAGATAACCTCTTTTTTAAAGTACCTGGTCAAATCTTTTGCCATTTTAACAAAATCATGGTAAAATACACGAAACATAAAATTTACCATTTTAACCCTTTTTAAGTTCAGTAGTATTATTTTCACAGGGTTGTGCGATATCGGTGACTCTCCAGAACTCTTCATCTCTCAAAACTGAAACTCTATACTCATTAAACAACAAATCTCCATTCCCCTTTCCCTGCCAGCCCCTGGTAACCACCATTCTTTTCTGTCTCTATGAAGTCAACTCTTCTAGGTACTTTGTATAAGTGGAATCATATAGTATTTGTCTTTTTGTGACTGGTTTATTTCACTTTTAGCATCACGTCCTTGGGGTTCAACCATATTGTAGCACGTGTCAAAACTTCCTTCCTTTTTAAGACTGGATAATATTCTATGCATGTATATACCACATTTTGTTTATACATTCATCCATCAGTGGACACTTGGATTATTTCTACCTTTGGGCTATTGTGAATAATGCTGCTTTGAACGTGGGTGTACAAATATCTCTTTGAGACTCTGCTTTCAATTCTTTGGAGTACATACCCAGAAGTGGAATTGCTGGATCATATGGTAATTCTATTTTAATTTTTTTTGAGGAACCACCATACTGTTTTCCAAAGAGGCTGAACCATTTTGGATTCCCACCAACAGTGCATAAGGTTTCTCTACATCCTTGCCAATTCATGTCATTTTCTGGGGTTTTTTTCTTTTTGTTTTTTTAGTAGCCCTTCTAATGTGCATGAGTTGGTTTCTCGTAGTTTTGATTTGTATTTTCCTAACGACCAGTGACGTTAAGCATCTTTCCATGTGTTTTTTGGCCATTTGTATATCTTCTTCAGAGAAATTCAAGTCTTGTGCTCATTTTTTAATCTGGTTGTTTGGTTTTTGTTCTTGAGTTGTAGGAGTTCTTTATATATTCTTCATATGACCCCTTATCACATATATGATTTGAAAATATTTTCTCCCATTCTGTAGACTGCCTTTTCACTCTGTGGATTGTGTCCTCTGGTACACAAAAGTGTTAAATTTTGATCAAGTCCAGTTTATCTATTTTTACATTGGTTTCCTGTGCTTTAGTCTCATATCCAGGAAATCATTGCTAAGTCCAGTGTCATGAAGCTTTTCCCCTATGTTTTCCTCTAAGAGTTGTATAGTTTAGCTCTTATGTTTAGATCTTTGATTCATTTTAACTTTGGCCATTTTTAATTGGGTGGTGTGCCTTCTTAAAATTTATTTTTAGGAATTTTTTATATTCTGGATGAGTCCTTTGTTGAATATGTATTGAAAATATCTTCTCCCAGTCTGTGGTTTGTCTTTTTACTCTATTATTGGTATCTTCTGATGAGCAGAAGTTTTTCATTTAATGAAGTCCAATTTATCAACCCTTTCCTTTATGATTATGCGATTTTGCTTTTTGTGAACGGCGTAAGAAGTCTTTGCTGGCCCCAAGTTTATGAAGATATGTTCTTTTGTTTTTTCCTACAAACTTTATTGTTTAATCTTTTGTATTCAGGCCAGTCATCCTTTTCACATTAATTTTTGTGTATGCTGTAGACAAGGTTCATTCTTTTCCATATGGATATCCAATTGCATCAGTACCATTTGTTGAAAAGGCTAACATTTCCCCCACCAAATGCAATCACACCTTAGTTATAAATCGGATGACTGTATATGTGGGAGTCTGTTTTCTTACTCTGTTGTTTCCATGGATTTTTGTTGTTGTTCTATCCCTTGTGTTGATGCCACACTATCTTGATTACTGTAGCTTTTTATAGTAAGATCTATAATTTACGTCTGTTTTCATATTGCTGGCCTGGCATTGAGAAGGCCCACGTAACATTTGCAGACTGAGTGAATAAATGAAGAAATGAGTTGCAAAGCAATCATTGTAACTGCTGTATCATTACTAGTATAGTTTATAGCCACCTTGCCACATGGGCAAGAATGGTGGAGACCATAGGTATTCCCTCCTTTTGTCATTGTCCATTTTGGAATACACTTTGTATGTCACCCAGTCTCTCTGGTCATTTGTCCTTACAGAGTTTATGATGTGTGCATATATGTGTTATAGTGTGTTCTGTATATTACCCTTTAGAGTGGACCAAAGGACCTTAACTACCTAGGAAGCTTGTAGGCAGGTGTGACTTTTGTACCATGGGCATTTGTATAGAAACAAAATGACATCAAAGGAACAGCTAGACCTGCTGGACACCCATGAGAGAGCAGGCCATTGGGACAAACGTGGAGTACAGGTGTTTCTTAGGACTGGCAGAATGCGAATGGCTGGAAGACAAGTCTGCCTGACTGTGCCCAGCTTTCATTTCAGGCCTTGTTCTTCTTTAGGCTCTTTTACCCACAAGTACTTCCTAGCCTATTTAAGATAAGCAGGTCGAGTTAAGTTCAGATGCTCACCAAGTTCTTACAGGTGTCCAGAAGCCTCTTTTAATCCTTACCGGAACAAGGCGGTTATAAATAAATAACGAAATAGGTGGGTGGATAGATAACTAGATTTATAACAGTAGGTAACTTCATAAATTGATTAACTACAAGCATCTGGGCTTCACTGGGCCCTTGTTGAGTTCAGGCTACAGTTCCTGATCTTACTTCATTTTCAGTCTCAGTGGGAATAAGACTTAAAACACAGTAGCTACCTTCTTTGGTGAAAGAGGGAAAAAAGAACTCTTCACAAGGCCAGTCCACAGGATGGGAAGGAATGCTGCTAGGAACAGTATTTGGTTACCTGAAGTGTTAGGACTGTGATTCATATCTGAGTCCTGTCTGCAAGGCTGGCATGGCTCCAGCTGCCTTGAGGGTCTCCACGGCAGAAGTCACCCGATGACCCAAGTTTAGGTTCCAGCTCTGCTATTATCAGCTTTGTGATTTTGTGTCTCAGTTTCCTCATCTGTAAAATGCAGATGATAATGGTCCCTGCCTGATAGAATTATTGTGTAAAACACTAAGAATGGCCCTGACACATACTAAGAGTTCAGTTGTTTGGTCTAGACACAAGGCATTGGTGAGGACCATCTTTGCCTTACTTATCACAACCACAAATAATCAGGCTAAGTCTGGGCTTCCGAAGGTCTGGCAGAGTGGAGTTCTGGCTGCGTTGTTGTTTGGTCTTGACTGTAAAACCTGTTCCTGCTCTCCTGGAGATGTCTCTGGAGATGGCCCCTCCCCTGTGATGTTAATTCCACCTCGATCCCTGGGCTTTCTAACAGGAAGACAAACACCAGCCAGTTATAACTCACCCGGGATTACCTAGATTTCTCTTTGCTATGAATAGAATTTGCTTCTCGACCAGTGTGTACAAATTCCAAGCCTTGTCTGGGTCTTGGGGTTGGAAGGGAGGAGGAGAAGGGAAAGTAGGAACACAGAGACAGTCATCTAAGGGAAATGATTTGGGAGCTGCCCAGACAGTGAATAATCAATCTATCACTCATTGTTGATAGAAAGCATTTATCAAGACACTCAGCCCTGAGGTTAACAGGGTCATGCAGAGTGATTGCACGTAGGGAGGAGAGTGGTGTAAGCGGAGATGGCTGTGGTTAACTGGAAAGACTTCCTGGAGGAGCTGGGTGCTGGGAAAACAGGCAGAATCCACCCAGGGCCCTTCTGACCAAGGTCAATGCTCTTGGGGGTTTTCTAGGCAGTGGCCTGAACTCAGGGTTCACATCCTACCTCTGCCCTTTCTTGTGTCATCTGAAGCAATTAGCTTCACCTCCTTGAGCCTCAGTGCTCTCAAAAGGGCATCTGTGTGAGGATCAATATGTTAATGTTTAGTATAGTTTGGGCACACAGTAGATGCTCATTTAACTAATTTAAAAATATTTTTAATATTTTACTCAGTGCTGGGTCCAGTGCCCGGCACTGAAATACAGAGGTGAATAAAGGCCCAGCCACTGCCCAGTTCAGGGAGAGACAAGTTTCCCAGGAAGATACCGATGAACTGGTTAAGCCACAGGTCTGACCCAAGGCAGACATCTCAGGCTTCTCAGGGAAGCAGCACTATTTGACCTGTTGGACTAGTAGAAAACTTCTTCTTCCCAGCATAGGCAATCCATCAGACCCTAGGTGCTGCCTGTTTCCAGGCCAGAGGGTGTGAGGGGCTGGTCACCCTGGAAACCTGATCCAGCCCAGCAGCATACCCTGGGCCACCCCATAGGACCAGACTGTGCCTTCTACCTGCTTTCTGAGGGTCAGTACTGACCCCAGCTCAGTTGGAAGATCTGTTTGGCAGAACTGAGCCTTCACAATTTGGGGCTTTTTCTTGTCATTCTAGGACCTGGGAGGGAACTTTTGAAATCTGCCCACACCCTGAACGGCCTGCACACGGGGCTCGGAAGCCCCAAAGCCCTGGAGGGGAGAGAGGCAGCAAACTCACCGTTCCCTGTGACCACATTCGGGCCTCCTGAGCGCTGCATGTGTTGAACCTCCCCGCTAGACTACAATCCTTTTCTTTCAAGTCTAACCATCAAGATTTTCCCCATATTTCAAGGCCTAGTTCAAGCACATGTGCTTTCAGGAAGCATTCCCTGACTCCTCTGTGAAATCAACCTCCAGACTCCTTTCTCTGTCTGTTCCCTGGGGAACAGAACTGTGTTCAAGCAGAGAGGTCCAGAGCCTGTAGGTTAGAGTTAATGCAAAGTGAACGCGCTGGGTGGAGAGAGGAGGCTGGACAGGCTGGGCGGGGCCTGATTGTGAGGAAGCTGAAACACCATTGGCTGCATCTCCCTGCAGTTGGGAGCTATTGAGAGTTCTTGACAGAGGGAGGGGCCTGGTGAAGTTGGCAATTGAAGAGATTTCACTTTCCACAGTAAATGATGGGGTGGGGTGGAGAAACATTGGGGACCTAGAGGTAAGGTGATTAGTTACAGGAGGCAATTAGAGGAGTTTCATCAGTTTCCCCAAATATGGGGCTGTAGAAAAGTTTATGTCAGATTTTTACAAAGGGAGTTTTGTAAAAATATAGATTCTGAGGCTGTTTTCCCAGAGATTCTGTTTCAGTGGATCTGGATGGGGCTAGAACCTGTGCTTTTAGAAGATGCCCCAGGACATTTCAGTGGAGTGAGGGTGGACTGTTCAATAATGGTGTTAGGACAACTGACTAGCTATATTGAAAAGACACTAAGCTCTATCTCTACCTCACTCCTTACACAAAAATCAATGCCAGCTGGAGCCAAGATAGAAATGGAAAGGAAGGGAGGGAGGGAAGGATGGAAGGAGGAACAGAGGGGTGGAGGGACAGAGAGAGGGAAGAAAAAAAAATCATAAAGGGACTAGAAGAAAAGTGGGCGACATTCTAAAGAATAATCTTGGACACGAAACCTGTAAGTCATAAAAGGAAAGATTGATGATGCATTTGACGACACAGAAACAAAATTTTTCTGTTCAGCAAAGTTAAAGACTAATAATAAATAGAGAAATATTTGCAGTTCATATAGAAAGGATTAATATCCCCAGTATCGAAAGAGTTTGTATAAACAAATAAATATATAATTCATTAGAAACGTACACAAAGGATATGAAAAATAATTCCCTGAATGAGATAATTGTTTGATAAGCTTATGCCCAGTTCTAAGCCTTGTTCTAGAGAACGAGAAATACAGATTTAAAAAATAATAAGCGGGCTTCCCTGGTGGCGCAGTGGCTGAGAGTCTGCCTGCCGATGCAGGGGACGTGGGTTCGTGCCCCGGTCCGGGAGGATCCCACGTGCCGCGGAGCGGCTGGGCCCCGTGAGCCATGGCCGCTGAGCCTGCGCGTCCGGAGCCTGTGCTCCGCAGCGGGAGAGGCCACAACAGTGAGAGGCCCATGTACTGCAAAAAATAAATAAATAAATAGTAATAATAAAAATAAAATAAGGTATCTCTGTGGTAAGCAGACTAATGATTACCAAAGATGTCCACATCCTAATCCCTGGAACCTGTGAATTTGTTGCCTTTCATGACTGAAGGAACTTTGTAGATGAGATTAAATCAAGGATGTGGAGGCGGGGAGATTATTCTAGATTATCCAGGTGGGGACCAACATAATCACAAGAGCCCTTATAGGTGAAAGAGTGGCAGAGCAGTTAGTGTTGGAGTGAGTCGATGTGAGAAAGATGTGGCCAGCCACTGCTGGCTTTGAAGGTGGCAGGGGCCAGGATCCAAGGAGTGCAGGCGACCTCTAGCAGGTGGACAAAGCAAGAAAATGTTGAGGATCACACAACAGAGCTGTGTCAGGGGCTTCCTGCTACAGGTAACTGGATCCCATGCAGGCAGAGTGACTCCACGCCTCTCCCACTGCCCTTGCTGGAGGAGACACACAGAGCCTGAGAAACAGGGTAGCTGACTATGGTGAGGAGTCCAGGTGTTCTGCCCCCTGGCTCTCTTCAGGTGCCCTACCTGCCATCCTACCTGCAGCCCAGTTCTGTCTTCTCCTGAGGAGCTCCCAGGGAAGCTGAATCAGAGTCAGGCAGTCCCTGCCATTCAGGGGAAATGGCCCCAAACAGAGAATTGGAGGACTCAGGAATTTTCTTCCATTTGGCCTGAACACCTCCTGGCTGGCTCTCCATGGGCAGGTCATGCCTCTCCTCTGGGCCTCAGTATCCTCCCAGAAGCAAATTAAGATGATGGGTACAAAGTGCTGTGAGTCTGAGGACAGGATATTCTCATGCAATTCATCCATTTGGCTGTAATGGAGGCCAGGATCCAGGCCCCTCTGAGAGCTGTCCTGCCCTGGGCCTCACTGACTAGGCACCATTTCACAGGAAGCCAGTGACCAAGAGGTACACTGGAGGCTCCAAAATCTCCAGCCTCAGTAGGGGAACCATCTAGTACAGCTTTCCTGGAGGCAGCGGGATGGACCAGCCCATCTGGGAAAGCTGTGTGCCAAGATTGCAATGACTTCATCCATGAGTATATTCAGTTCTAGCTTGAGCCCTGGGTTGGTATGAAACATTCAATCTGAAAAGTGTCCCAGAAAATCAGATCCATAAGACCTGTCACCACCTGATCACCTGCCTATGCTTTTGTCCCCACTGCTGTTACCACTTGGCCCTGCCCAGCTTGGGAACCAATACCTCTCTTGTCTGGGGGACTTAGAAAGGCTGTACCACTAGCTGAGTGGTTCAGCATTGTGTTGGCTTCTTTGGAGGCCCTGCTTTGACCTACAGATTCAACATCTGCTCTCATTTTTCGAGCACCAGCTGTGTACCAGACACAGGCATACCTTGAAGATGTTGTGGCTTTGGTTCCAGACCACCACAGTAAAGCGAGTCACACAAATGTACTGGTTTCCTAGTGCATACAGAAGTTACGTTTACACTATACTGTAGTCTACTAAGTACGTGATAGCATTATGTCTAAAGAAAGCAATGTACGTACCTTAATTAAAAAGTACTTTATTGCTAAAAAATGCTAACCCTCTTCTGAGCCTTCAGTGAGTCATAATCTTTTTGCTGGCGGAGGGTCTTGCCTCTGCTGATGGCTGCTGACTGATCAGGGTGGTGATTGCTGAAGGCTGGGGCAGCTGGGACAGTTGATTAACATAAGACAACAGTGCAGTTTGCCGCATTCATGGACTGCTTCCTTTCACGAACAGTTTCTCTGTAGCATGCAATGCTGTCTGGTAGCAACTTACCCTCAGCAGAACTTATTTCAAAATTGGAGTCAATCCTCTCAGACCCTGCTGCTGCTTTATCAACTAAGTTTATGTAATATTCTAGATCCTCGGTCATTGTTTCACAAAATCTTGATTTTGTCTTCACAGAATCTTCACTAAGGGTAGATTCCGTGTCAAGAAACCACTTTCTTTACTGATCCCTAGGAAGCAACGCCTCATCTGTTAAAATTTTATCATGAGATTACAGCAGCTCAGTCACACCTTCAGGCCTCACTTCTAATTCTCTGGCTATTTCTACCACATCTGCAGTTACTTCCTCCACTAAAGTCTTAAACCTCTCAAAGCCATCCATGAGGGCTGGAATCAACTTCTTCCAAACTCCTATTAACGTTGATACTTCGACCTCTTCCCATGAAATCACGCATGTTCTTAACGGTATTTTAATGGTGAATCCTTTCCAGAAGGTTTTCAATGTTCTTTGCCCAGATCCATCAGAGGAATCCCTGTCTATGGCAGCTATAGCCTTATGAGATATATTTCTTAAATAATAAGACTTGAAAGTTGAAATTACTCCTTGACCTATGGACTGGAGAATGGATGCTGTGTTACCGGCGTGAAAACATTAATCTTGAACATCTCCATCAGAGCTCTTGGGTGACCAGGTGCATTGTCAATGAGCAGTAATGGTTTGGAAGGAATCTTTTTTTTCTGAGCAGTAGATCTCAACACTGGGCTTAAAATATTCAGTAAACCATGTTGTAAACAGATGTGCTGTCGTCTAGGCTTTGTTGTTCCATTTATAGAGCCCAGGCAGAGTAAGATTCAGCATAATCCTTAAGAACCCTGGGATTTTTCAGAATGGGTAAATGAGCATTGGCTTCAACTTGAAGTCACCAGCTGCATTGACCCCTAACAAGAGAGTCAGCCTGTCCTTTGAAGCTTTGCAGCCAGGCAGTGACTTCTCCTCTTTAGCTATGGAAGTCCTAGATGGACTTCCATATAAGGGTGTTTCCTTCTTCCAAATAAGGCTGTTTCATCTACATTGAAAATCTGTTGTTTAGTGTAGCCACCATAATGAATTATCTTAATCTTCTGGATAACTTGCTGCAGCTTCTACGTCAGCACTCGCTGCTTCACCTTGCACTTTGATGTCGTGGAGACGGCTTCTTTCCTTAGACCTCTGCTTAACTTCAAAATTTTCTTGTGTAGCTTCCTCACCTCTCTCAGCCTTCATAGAATTGAAGAGAGTTAGGGCCTTGCCTCGGACTAGGCTTCAGTTTAAGGGAACGTTATGGCTGGTTTGGTCTTCTATCCAGACCACTCAAACTTTCTCCTTATCAGCAATGGGCTGTTTCGCTTTCTTATTCGTGTTTTCACTGGAGTAGCTCTTTTAATTTCCTTCAAGAACGTTTGCTTTGCAGTCACAGCTTGGCTAATTCTTTGGCACAAGAAGCCTAGCTTTTGACCTATCTCGGCTTTCAACATGCCTTCCTCACTAAGCTTAATCATTTCTACCTTTTGATTTAAAGTGAGAGACGTGTGACTGTTCCTGTCAGTTGAACACTTAAGAGGCCACTGTAGGGCTATTAATTGGCCTAATTTCAACATTGTTTTTGTCTCAGGGAATAAGGAGGCCCAAAAAGAGGGAGAGAGACGGTGAATGGCCTGTTGGGACAGTCAGAAAGAACACACAGAACTTTTATCCATTAAGTCTTCCATCTTATACGGGCATGGTTCATGGAGCCACAAAACAATTGCAATAATAACATCAAAGATCACTGATCACAGGTCATCATAACAAATCTAATAATAATTAAAAAGTTTGAAATATTATGAGAACTACCAAAATGTGACACATAGACAGGAAGTGAGCAAATGGTGTTGGAAAAATGGCGCTGATAGACTTGCTCGATGCAGGGTTGCCACAAACCTTCAATTTGTGAAAAATGCATTGTCTGCAAAGTGCAGTAAAGCGAAGCACAGTTCAATGAGTTATGCCTGTACTTTCTATACGTGATAATCACATTGAGTGCTCACAACAGTCTGCGGCCTAAAGGCAGCAGAGCCAGGATTGACATCCAGGCCAGTTCTCTTTCCACAAGGCCAGGGCAGCCCCTCAAACAGAAAGACTTCCCCTGATAACAGTGATGGCCATTATTTCTTGACTGTTTACTACATTCCAGGAGGTACTGTACTAAGCGTTGCATATGAAATAACTCAATTTAAACCACATGTGGTACTTTCATTGTCCCCATTTTATAGGTAGGGAGACTGAGGCTTAGAGAGGTTCCCCAAATTTCCAGTTAGGGGGTGGAGGAGCCAGGGTTCAAACACAAGCTGAGTTGCAAAGCTGCCTTTGGGGTCTCATGCTGTGTTGCCGTGTGTGTGGGCTTGGTGACTGGACACCTGCCCCTTCGCGAGAGCCCATCATGTCCTTTAAGCCTGGACACCGGTCTGTGTTGCTGCATTTCCCTGTATCCCAATGTTCCCAGGCCTGGGCTCTGTCAAGCTCTTATTAGGCTCCCCAGGACTAATATTTCGCTGCAACCGCCTGTGTGAGTTAGTGTGCTTGTTTGACTGCTCTGAAAGGGACCGAGTAGATGTGGCTTAAGACGAGCTAGACAGTGTCGTTCTTTCATGGGGGCAGGCGACTTTGCTTCACGCCGTCCCTTGAGGTCAGGTTCCCTTCCATGTGGTCAGAGTTGGCTCACCACCACCACGGCTTCCATGTTCCTTCCTGAGAAAACGAGGACGTGGAGAGCAGACACCTTTCTTTCTGGCCTTGACCTATGAGCTACATCTGTTGGCCAGAACTAGTTGCAAGGGAAGCTGGTAGATACAGTCCAACTGGGTGACCACAGATCCAGCTGATACTCTGGGGTTTCAATTACAAAAAGAAAGGGGAGTGGCTAGTGGGAGACATTTTCAGTCTCTGCCACATTCCCCATTCCCAGCCAGAGCCCCACCATTGGCCTTGGCCACTCTGTCCAGACTTCCTTCGGTGACTCTCTGACAGCCCCTTCCATTAGTCTCCAGACCCACATCTTAACACTCACCCTCTCTTGCCACCAGCTGAGCGCCCAGCCACTTTTACTTTTCTTTGCAGCAAAAGAATTCTGCCCCGTCTTGTACACACACACACACACACACACACACACACACAGTGTCACACACAGAGATTCTCAGAAGGGGCACTGGTTTTGGTGTTGGGTCCTTAAATAAAAACACTTACTGTTTGCCTCCTGTCCAGCCTCTGGCCTTCTGGGCTGGGTTTCAGCTTTTGAAAATAAGGGGAAGGCTTGCTTTCCCGGTGTTTTTAACATCGGTATGTTTTATCATTTATGGTCAGTAAAATTTTGACCAGATTTTGGCATATTGGGACACATGCATGCATGTATATGTGTAACTAAATTATAAGAACTTTATGCTCCAAGTCTGGGGCAGATTGACCTAATAGCCCCTGGACATCAGGCTCCTGTCCCTGTCTTGTCTCAGTCTTCTCTAACTTGGCTGGTGACCCAAGCTCCCTAGTCTGGAGCCCGTGCAGATTCAAGTTGGCCCCCTGCCAGGACTGGTGGAATTGACCACCTGACAGAGCCCACCTCCCACCTCCCCCTTGGTAGATCCCTCTGGGAGTCCACTCTGGGCCATGGCCACATTGTCCCTGCACCTTGGACACGAAAGTGGTTTCCAGTTTGGTTTCAGAGCTTCAGGCCCCCTTGCCTCAGCCCTGTTGGATCCTCCCTCGCTTCCCACTCCCCTGAGGCCTTTGTGACTCCAGCCCCAGCACCCTGCTCTCTCCCTTGTCGGGCTGTCCTAATAGCTAGACCTATGGAAGCTTCCAGAAGTGGGAGCCAAGTTGTCTGATATGCTAGCCAACTGGATCTTGAAACTCAGGTTCTCTTCATGGTTCTAAGCTGGCTTCTAAGCCAGAGCTCTGAAAGCTGTGGCCTCAGCGGCAGGCAACGTGGACCCCATAGCCATTCTGCCACCATCAGCAGAGGACATCCATCCTCCCTCTGGCCTGAGGCTCAGGCCCCTGTTGGCCCAGCTTCTGGGCCCTGTCAAGAAAACCCTCTACCTCTGACCTCATGTCACTGGTGACTTTTACAGGTGTGCAGCTTTTTCTTCTGTTACTTCAAGTTTATATTAAAACTTTACACGTACCTTCAGAAGCACAGAAGATAGAAAAGAGCCATCTTCTTAGTGTCACTTGGTCACAGTGATTGGAAACAGTCCTTCTGAAGGGACTAAAGAGTTAAGTAAACAAGTGATGACGCCAGTGTGAACTTTAATCCATTCCAAGGCTGAAGCCTTCTTCGCCCTCACGGGGTTGCCCCAGTCCTGCTGCCACTTCCCTTTGCCTCTCATATTAAGGACCTCTGGCCTGGCACGAGGTGTGGCAGCAGAGAGCCCTGGCCCAGGAGCCCGAGGACCTGTGTGGCCTGAAATAGTCATGGCCCCCTCCAGCTCAGGTGCCCTCTGTGCAGAATGAAGGGGTGGGCCTTTCGGCCCTCGGGCCTCACTGACCCACTCCTTCTGGGTCGCCGATGGTGCTGACGTGTCCTGGCTGCTCCTGCCCCAGAGGGTGCTGTCAGGAGGGCCCTCTTGGGAAGAGCTCTGAGCCCGGCTCACAGGTGCAGCCCAGATGCTGACCCCAGGCAGGTGGTGCTGGCCCACTGAGTCACCTGATGACACAATAGTCACCTGTCTCCCTCATCCACCCCACCCCTCCTACCTGGCCTGGGAGTCTCCCAACCCCAGCCTCTGGGCACTTCCCCACCTGCCCCTGGAGAGCCTGTGGCTCAGTGAAGGGAGAACCGCAGGACTCGACGATGTAGAGTCCTCCTTGGCCAACTGACCCTCACCCAGACTGACCATTCACCACCCAGTCATGTGGAGGGTCCCTTCCATCCACTGGAAGAAGCAAAGCTTACCACTAGCTAGTATTCTGGGGGTGCTTTGAGATCCTTGCATGAAAGGGTCACTAGAAATAGTAGGCAGAGTCAACCTTTTATTATCTATGCGGAGCACCCAGGGGCCTCCCCCTCCACTCCCCCTACAGGTACAGCCAAGCCCGGGAGTTGCAGACCAGTCCGGAGCACAGTTCTCCATCTACACTGCAGATGCTGGCTGCCTCACCTGACTTTTCTATGACTCAGCACTTCGGCCCACATTGGCTTGGATAAACGAGGCCTGGGGGTAATGTCACCAGGATGGACTCCCCAACCTCAGTCTGCTCCCCATTTCTCCTGTCCAGCAGCCACAGTGAGGTTAGGACGTACGTTGAAAGGCCCCCTTGATTGTTAAGCCTCTGGACGCCCACTGATGCTCCTTGCCAGGGATACAGCCACGTCCTGTGGGGCCAAGCTGGTGCCTCCATAGAACAGGGAGCCACAGACTGCAGTGCCCATTGTGCCACAGTGGTCCTAGGGGGCATTTATTCGCCGAGGTGGAGATGAGCCCTGGCCAGAGGGTGGGAGGCAGAGGGTGGTCTGCCTCAGCTACCATCACTGTGCAATTTTTAGGGAAAATCACATCATCCTTCTAGGCCTCAGTTTCCTCATCTGTCAAGTGAGGGGATGAGACTAGGCAACCAGTCTCTAGGAATCCACAGGAGACCATGGTGTCATTTCAGTCCTCACAGCAAAGACCAAAAGTTTGTACCAGACCCCCAGAGATGGTACTTGTGCCTGGTTTGGGTCACAAGGTAAATATTGACTGTGAGGGTAACCATTTGTTCTGATTTGCCTGGGACAGCCCTGGTTTATCGCTGTTGCTCCCCCATAATTATTAGTTGTACCTCTTTCACTCTCAAAAGTGTCCTAGTTTGGGTGCTATCTTACATGGCCACCCTATTGACAGTAATATGATGAAATGAGATTTCCCTGCTTCGGGAGGATGCTCTCTGCCTGAGTCAGAGGAGGGCTTTGACTTCTCAAAGAATAGCCTTGGAGGGATGTCATCCGAAGGCATAGGTGATCTCGTGCACCATTCACTGCCCCTGTCTGAAGTACCACATGAAAAAGTTCTTTGCAATCAATCCTCTGCTTCCTGCAAGGAACTTATATATTTCTTCCTCTCTGGATATAAAGACTCTGTAATGGACCATATCTCTCTTTTCTCCTTGACTGCCAGGAAGCTCAGATATAAGTGTATAGCTGAACTGTAGAAGCACTGTAAGCCGTTATGATTGTTATACCAATGTTCTCTCACCAATCCTGACCTCCTGCCTTATTTACATTTTCCTTTGCTCTGATCTGTCCCCTGCATCGGCAGGCAGACTTTCAACCACTGCGCCACCAGGGAAGCCCTGTTATTCTTATTTACAACTTTCTTATATTTATTTATAGCTTCTCATTCTTTTAAAAACATTTATAAAATTTTGTTATAGTTACATTGAAGTCTCTATAGAACCAAGATGGAAAGAAACAAAAAAGGAATAAATTTATAGAATATAATTTTTAGTTATTGAACTACCTGCCCTTCCGTGGCATGTTACTACGTCCGAGGTCCTGCCATCTGAGCGAAAATTATTTGAGTCTTTCAGACTTGTTAATTTTCTGAGCACTCTGTGAAAGTAGAAGGAAACTTTTCAACACTGCATCAGCAAACATCCAATGAAAATAAAGGTGAGGTCATGAAGGGAGGCTGAGATCAGGATGCCAGCGGCAGAACAAGCCTGCAGGAGAGGGAAGAAGGCTGCAGAGACACGGTCACCCCCCCCCCGTCAGACCCTCACCCAGGAGACAGACACCTGCAAGGTGATTGGGGAGTAAAATCTGGCCGTGGGGAGCCTGCGTTCAAGTGCTGGCCCTGCCTCTTAGGAACATAGAACCTTAGCAGGCCACCCTCCCTCTGCAGTCCTTAGTTCTGTCCGCTGGAAAGTAAGGTGGCTGGCGAGACAAAGTTCACAGTGACTTCCAGCTTTGAAATTCTCACCATGCTCCT
This sequence comes from Neophocaena asiaeorientalis asiaeorientalis, assembly GCF_003031525.2. Lineage (NCBI taxonomy): Eukaryota > Metazoa > Chordata > Mammalia > Artiodactyla > Phocoenidae > Neophocaena > Neophocaena asiaeorientalis. Next base: position 430,094 of record NW_020173200.1, on the reverse strand, counting down.
GGGGAGAATGGCTCTGCAATGCCCTTGGAGCCCAGGAAGCCTAGGCTGCCCGACTTTTGGCTGGCCCTGGCAGGGCACACACACTTGGGGCTCTGCTCTGATCAGCTTTGCCCCTCAGTTTGGCAAGGACCCCCATTCTGAACTACTTCCAGGGTATCCCTGGGGCACTGACTGGACAAGGAAAGGTTGAATACCTGGAGGAAACTTCCAGAATGACCCTCCAGCTATTGCTTGGCAGATCTGGTGGTCACGCTGTGTTAGACTGTGAGCTCCCACAGGCTGGGGCAGTGGTTTTAGCTTTTCTATGAAACACTGGTTTGGAAGGTGGGTTAGCAAGGGTTAGCAAAGCCACGAATGATGCCCTTCCTGAACACCCTCAGAACCCAGGGCCAGAGAGAAATACTAACCCGAGAACAGTCCCCCTCTTAGAAAGCTCATCTCCAAATAACCCACTGGCCCCAACTCTTGCACCAGCCATGGGACCAGCTGGGGTTCATCCTACAGCATCCACATCCATTTCCATGTTGGACCCCACCGCAGCCCAAGATGCAGTTGAGGCAGGAATTGCTGTTATCCCATTTCATAGATGAGGCAACTGAGGCTTAGGGAGCTGAAACCCACTTGGAGTCACTCTCTGAGCAGAGACCGGAGCCCAAGCCTCCCATCGCTAAGTGCCCTGAGGTTCCCAGAGCCCACCCTGCCTGCTGCTCCCAGCGCTCCACACAGCCACCGTCCTCAGAACCACAGTGGGCATCCCTGGGAATGCAGACAAGGGAGGCACCAGCAGTGCTTCAATGCACAGAGTCTGGAGCTCTGGGTTCAGGTCGGGTCTCCCTGGTTAACCTGTAGGGATCTCACCAGGTCGGAGCTGCCCGAGCTGTGGATGAGTCGCAGTAACTCTCTGTTCTCTTCTCTTCTCTTCTATTTCTGTGTGTGTGCTCTTGTCAAGTAGAAGAGCGTGAATTCCCCTCCGCGGCCGTTCATCTCCAACACGGGACAAAAGGGGAGAAGAGGCGGGACGGAGCTGCCCGCGGCGTCCAGCGTGGCTTCTCTCGTGCGGGGACCAGGGATGCCTGGGCCATGCACACAGCCGTCTCCAGCCGTCAACGGTTCACATAGCACACAGGGGACTTGTGGGGGGCCACTTGCCACTGCCAACTGAAACAATACAATGGCAACACTGACATCCTTCATGACATTTCCACGACAGACATTCAGGCAGAAAGTGCTGGCGCGTTTTCTGTCTGCAAAGTAGAGGGCCATGCCTCACTGACGTGAATAGACTGGGCCCTGATGACCTGCTCTGAGTCCACTAGCACCCAGTGACACTTGCAAAAAAAATTCCCAAAACCATCTTGGGTTTGGCTTCCATAGCTCCTGACCAATGTGGCCCAAGCCAGACATCTCCTTGGGACTCTTGGATTATTCGTAAATGCGGCCTGCCCCGACCTTCCCTGAATAGCATCTGAAGTCCCGTGGAGGTCATGGATCCTGAACAAAGTGTCAAGGGCACCAAGAAGGCTGAGGGAAGTCCCCGGAAGCGGCTGACCAAAGGAGAGGCCATTCAGACCAGTGTCTCATCCAGCGCCCCGTACCCAGGCAGCAGCACCGCTGCCACCCAAGAGGGCCCCTTCCAAGAGCTCCTAGCCCCACAGCCCTTCCCAGGCCCCTCATCGGTTCTTAGGGAAGGCTCTCAGGAGAAAGCAGGCCAGCCACAGAATCCCCCCAAGAGGTCCTCCATCGAAGCCTCGGTCCACATCTCGCAGATTCCACAGCACCCTCTGACACCAGCATTCATGTCGCCCGGCAAACCCGAGCATCTCCTGGAGGGGTCCACGTGGCAGCTGGTTGACCCCATGAGACCCGGACCCTCAGGCTCTTTCGTGAGCCCTGGGCTCCATCCTCAAAGCCAGCTCCTCCCTTCCCATGCTTCCATCATTCCTCCCGAGGACCTGCCTGGCATCCCCAAAGTCTTTGTGCCCCGTCCCTCGCAGGTCTCCTTGAAGCCCACAGAAGAGGCACACAAGAAGGAAAGGAAACCGCAGAAACCGGGCAAGTACATATGCCAATACTGCAGCCGCCCCTGTGCCAAGCCCAGCGTGCTCCAGAAACACATCCGCTCGCACACGGGTGAGAGGCCCTACCCCTGTGGCCCCTGTGGCTTCTCCTTCAAGACCAAGAGTAACCTCTACAAGCACAGGAAGTCCCATGCCCACCGCATCAAAGCTGGCCTGGCCTCGGGAATGGGCGGAGAGATGTACCCCCCAGGGCTGGAGATGGAGAGGATCCCTGGGGAAGAGTTTGAGGAACCCACTGAGGGGGAAAGCACAGATTCGGAAGAGGAAACCGGCGGCACGTCCACTCACCCCGCAGAGCTGTCGCCAAGGCCCAAGCACCCCCTCCTGTCCAGCGGTTTGTACAGCTCTGGGAGCCAGGGTTCCAGCCACGAACGCTGTTCCTTGTCCCAGTCCAGCTCAGCCCCGTCGCTCGAGGACCCTGCTCCCTTCGCAGAGGCCTCATCCGAACACCCCCTGAGCCATAAACCCGAAGACACCCACACGATAAAGCAGAAGCTGGCCCTCCGCTTGAGCGAGAGGAAGAAGGTGATCGACGAGCAGGCGTTCCTGAGCCCGGGCAGCAAAGGGAGCACCGAATCTGGGTATTTCTCACGCTCCGAGAGCGCCGAGCAGCAGGTCAGCCCCCCTAACACCAACGCCAGGTCCTACGCCGAGATCATCTTCGGCAAGTGCGGGCGGATCGGGCAGCGGACCGCCATGCTGACGGCCACCTCCACCCAGCCCCTCCTGCCCCTGCCCACCGAAGACAAGCCCAGCCTGGTGCCTCTGTCTGTGCCCCGGACGCAGGTGATCGAGCACATCACCAAGCTCATCACCATCAATGAGGCCGTGGTGGACACCAGCGAGATAGACAGCGTGAAGCCCAGGCGGAGCTCCCTGTCACGGCGGAGCAGCATGGAGTCACCCAAATCCAGCCTCTACCGGGAGCCCCTGTCCTCCCACAGCGAGAAAACGAAGCCCGAACAATCACTGCTGAGCCTCCAGCACCCGCCCAGCACCACCCCCCCTGTGCCTCTGCTGAGAAGCCACTCAATGCCTTCTGCCACCTGCACCCTCAGTACCCCCCCACACACCTTCCGAGGCAGCTACTCCTTCGACGACCACGTCGCCGACTCGGAAGCCCTGAGCCGCAGCAGTCAACTGTTTACCTCCCACCCCCGGATGCTCAAGCGTCAGCCGGCCATCGAACTACCTTTGGGCGGGGAGTACAGTTCCGAGGAGGCGGGGCCGAGCAGCAAAGAGGCAGCCTCCAAACCCGCAGATGAACCGGAACCCAGGGAAAGCGACCTCACCAAAAAGACCAAGAAGGGTTTGAAAACGAAAGGGGTGATCTATGAATGTAACATATGTGGTGCTCGGTACAAGAAAAGGGACAACTACGAAGCGCATAAAAAGTACTACTGCTCGGAGCTTCAGATGGCAAAGCCCGTCACCGCAGGTGCTCACGCGTCTCCGGAAGCCGAAAAGAGCCAGGCGGAGCACGAGCCCTGGTCCCAGATGATGCATTACAAACTGGGGACCACCTTGGAGCTCACTCCACTGAGGAAGAGGAGGAAAGAGAAGAGCCTCGGGGACGAGGAGGAGCCACCCGCCTTTGAGTCCACAGAGAGTCAGTTCAGCAGCCCCGGGCCATCAGAGGCTGCTCGGAACCTTCCCTTGGAATCCACCAAGTCACCAGCAGAGCCGAGTAAGTCAGTGCCCTCCCTGGAGGGATCCGCCAGCTTCCAGCCAAGGACTCCCAAGCCAGGGTCCAGTTCAGAATCAGGGAAGGAGAGGAGAACCACGTCCAAAGAAATTTCTGTCATCCAGCACACCAGCTCCTTTGAGAAATCCGACTCTCTGGAGCAGCCCAGCGGCTTGGAAGGGGAAGACAGGTCTGCGGTCCCGTTCTCATCGCCCCCACCCGCCCCGCATGGACGCTCGGCTCACTCCCTGCAGCCCAGGTTGGTCCGTCAGCCCAACATTCAGGTTCCCGAGATCCTGGTGACCGAGGAGCCCAACCGTCCAGACACAGAGCCGGAGCCGCCCCCTAAGGAGCCCGAGAAGACGGAGGAGTTCCAGTGGCCCCAGCGCAGCCAGACACTTGCCCAGCTCCCAGCAGAGAAGCTGCCACCCAAGAAGAAGAGACTGCGCCTGGCGGAGATGGCGCAGTCATCTGGGGAGTCCAGCTTCGAGTCCTCCATGCCTCTGTCTCGCAGCCCGAGCCAGGAGAGCGGTGTCTCTCTGAGCGGGTCCAGCCGCTCCGCCTCCTTCGAGAGGGACGACCACGGAAAAGCCGAGGCTGCCGGGCCCGCGTCCGACACACGCTCCAAACCCTTGGGCACCCACATGCTAACTGTTCCCAGCCACCACCCGCACACCCGCGAGATGCGGAGGTCAGCCTCAGAGCAGAGCCCCAATGTTTCCCACTCCACCCATATGACCGAGACACGCAGCAAATCCTTCGACTACGGCAGCTTGTCCTTGACAGGCCCTTGTGCACCAGCTCCAGCAGCTCCAGCGGCCCCAGCAGCCTCAGCAGCCCCAGCAGAGAGAAGGAAATGCTTTTTGGTGAGACAGGCCTCTCTGAGCAGGCCTCCCGAAACCGAGCCAGAGGCCACCCACAAGGGAAGACAGGAGAGTGAGGAACCAAAGCCCTCATCCAGTAAATCTTCGGCCAAAAGCCCATTGCCCCCAATTTCCTCTGCAGCCACCTCACACAGCGGGCACCCGGGAGGCAAGAGCCAGGTGCAGGACAGACCCCCGCTGGGGGCCACGCCACCCTACACAGAAGCACTGCAGGTGTTCCCCCACCCCATTGCTCAGCTCCCCTTGCAGGAGAAGCCGTACCTGCCCCCGCCCGTCTCCCTTTTCTCCTTCCAGCACCTCCTACAGCATGAGCCGGGGCAGTCTTCAGAGTTCTTCTCCACCCAGGCCATGTCCAGCCTGCTCTCCACACCGTACTCCATGCCCCCGCTTCCTCCCTCCTTATTTCAAGCCCCCCCACTTTCTCTCCAACCGACTGTTCTGCACCCAGGCCAACTCCACCTCCCCCAGCTCATGCCTCACCCAGCCAACATCCCCTTCCGGCAGCCCCCTTCGTTTCTCCCCATGCCTTACCCTGCCTCCTCAGCACTTTCTTCTGGGTTTTTCCTGCCTCTGCAATCCCAGTTTGCCCTTCAGCTCCCTGGTGATGTGGAAAGCCATGTACCCCAGATCAAAACCAGCCTGGCCACACTGGCAACAGGAACCCCTGGCCTCTCCCCCAGCACAGAGTACAGCAGTGACATCCAGCTGCCCCCCGTGGCTCTGCCATCCAGCTGCTCAGCACCCACGTCAGCCCCTCCGCTGGCCCTGCCTGCCTGTCCAGACACCATGGTGTCTCTGGTTGTGCCTGTCCGCATCCAGACCAACATGCCGTCCTATGGGAGCGCTATGTACACCACTCTTTCCCAGATCCTGGTCACCCAGTCCCAGGGCAGCTCAGCAACTGTGGCTCTTCCCAAGTTTGAGGAGCCCTCATGCAAGGGGACGACTGTGTGTGGGGCAGATGTGTACGAGGTTGGGCCCAGACCGGCTGGGGTAAGTGAAGAGCAAAGCAGAGGTTTCCCGACTCCATACCTGAGAGTGCCTGTGACATTACCTGAAAGAAAAGGCACTTCCCTGTCATCAGAGAGTGTCTTGAGCCTGGAGGGGAGTTCATCAACAGTGGGGGGAAGCAAACGTGTCCTTTCACCAGCTGGCAGCCTTGAACTTACCATGGAAACCCAGCAGCAAAAAAGAGTCAAGGAAGAGGAGGCTTCCAAGGCAGATGAAAAACTCGAGCTAGTGAAACCATGCAGTGTGGTGCTTAGCTGCACCGAGGATAGCAGGAGACTAGAGAAGTCCCACTTGGGCAGCCAGGGCCAGGGCAGGAGGGAAGTAGAAACACTGTCCAGCCTGTCCTCAGATCCATCCGACCCAAAGGAAATTCCTCCCGTTCCTCAGCCCTCATTGCCCCGTGCGACAACCCCGGGCTCAGAGGCTATGAAGGAATATGCCCAGCCGTCTGGTAAACCTCACCGAAGAGGGTTGCTCCCACTGAGTGTGAAGAAGGAAGATTCCAAGGAACAGCCTGACCTCCCTCCACTGGCACCTCTCAGCTCACAGCCTCTGTCAGAAACGTCCCCCAGGCCAGCCAAGTTGCAAGAAGGTACGGACTCAAAGAAGGTACTGCAGTTCCCCAGCCTCCACACGACCACTAATGTCAGTTGGTGCTATTTAAACTACATTAAGCCAAATCACATCCAGCATGCAGATAGGAGGTCCTCTGTTTACGCTGGTTGGTGCATAAGTTTGTACAACCCCAACCTTCCGGGGGTTTCCACTAAAGCTGCTTTGTCCCTCCTGAGGTCTAAGCAGAAGGTGAGCAAAGAGACATACACCATGGCCACAGCTCCGCATCCTGAGACAGGAAGGCTTGTGCCATCCAGCTCCCGCAAGCCCCGCATGACAGAGGTGAGTTCAGCCTTGTTTTTCTTCTCCCCACTGATTTTAAAAGTCTTTGCTGAGCTTTTAAAGCCACATTCTCCTCAAGTTCCATTTGCAAAATGAGAGCCAGCTGAGTGGGCAGATTTCCTCTCTATCAGCTATGACTGATCACCTTATTTATTGGGTTTCTTTGTCAGTGTCCCTCATATCATTGGACTAGATACATTTCAATAAAGTGAGCTTTAAAGTGATCCACTTTCCCATTAGCTTCTATTGAAAAATCAAAGACACAATCTCAGCCAAAAGACAGATGAAAAACTGCCACTCCAACATACATTTCTCCCTTATCTGGTTAGTCTTTTCCTATTCTTCACATCTACTATTTCTGTTCTCTGGTGCCACTTGAAATCTTCCCACGTCAGAGAGTCTAGAATTTGACGCAAATGACTCCTGAAATATTCCTTCTTTCTTTTCTGTGAGGAGAGCAAATAGAGCTTGGCTGCAGTATCCCTCTTTACCAGTAGGTGGCAATGTCACAGCTTGACTCATCTATGCTGGTGGTAGCGCACAGCCCCGACCAAGGGCTTATGTTTACTCCATTGCCTCTGACTTGAGGCTGCATCAGGAGGCATAAAATGAACTGATCCCTGCAAGTTCAGGAAGATTGACATTTGATAATTCCAAGTTTGCTTCAGACCAGTGACACCTCCATATCCTGACAAGGCCAGCATAAGGATTTAGGCCATGATGTGCTATGCTGACTTGATATTTGTGGAATAACAATTGGTCTTATTGCTTGAGTAGCCTCACTGTGCCAGGCATTGCTCTGTGCCCTTGAATCCAGTTGATACTCATCTCTACCTGTGAGGTAGCAGTATCATCTTCATTCTGTAGATGAGGGAACTGAGGGTCAGAGGGTGAGAGAGGTCCAGGTCACAGGGCAAATATTTGGCAAACCCAGAATTTGAACCCAAACCTGTCTGACTCCAGAGAGTCTATTTTTCTTCTTTCTATTATTTGAGGAAAGAAAACCTTAAAAGTGACTGCAAGTTTAGAGATGTTCATTGGTGTGTCTCCAGATTCTTTGACCAAATAAGTCCCCTAAATTCCTATTGTAGATAAATGAACAAAACTATGTTCGATAACTTCTCTTATATTTGTATCCTGCTCTTTTACTGAGTGACTTTTGTGCATTGAATTTGTCCTTAGCTCTACTGGATATTCTTCACCAAACTGTTTCCCAAATTTATTCTCTAAATATCCTTGTCAGTCTACAGACAGCCTTAAATGATGTTTCCACTTTCACCATAAACATCATGACTGATTTTCTCTTCAGTGTCTCTTACTGGCTACGGCTACTCCCAAGAAGCTGTTGTAATTATATTCACACTTAGAACTTATAGTGTACTTACTATGTACCAGGTACTGTGCTCAGTGTTACTTTTATCCTCACAACCAACCTTGACAGGGTTCTATATCACTATGTGATTGATAAAGAGGCAAAAGCATAAAGAAGTCAGGTAACTTGCACAAGGCCCCACACACAGTAAATATCCTGGATTCAAAACTAGATCTCACTCCAAAGTTCTTTTGGATGCTCAGGACTGCTCCTCTGTTTTAATGATTGAACACTGAAAGGTGGTTTAAGAAAAACAAAGAGTTAATTTGGCTTAACTGGGTTTGGCAATCCTTTGTTCAAAATGCTGCTTTCCTAGAATGAGCTGAACCGTGCACACTTTTTCCTGGAATATTCCATTTGATTTACTGGCATGTTTCCTACCAGAAGCTCACCAGTCTGGTCCGTTAATGTAACTGCATGGCCCACTGATTGATGCCTTTCTATAATTACACCTCTTTCTGGTCTCTGCTTGCATATCTCCAGTGACTGGGTGCTCAGAACCTCTTAGTATAACCCAGCCCATCTTGGGACAGTGCTTTAAGAAAGGTCCCTATTATACTGAGCTGACATTTGTCATCCCATAGCTTCCATTCCCTGTTAGTAGCTCTGAAAAGGCCCTTTGGGCTATATCAGCATTTCAAAGCTTTTCCTAACCATCTTTGTGCAGGTCTAGGCCACCCAATCAGGTTTGAGTTTGGTCACATACATTTTTTTTTCAATTTTAAGCCCTGGAGAAACCCAAGCTTATACAAGAGTTCACTTTGCAGCCACATTTCATCCCCCAGGTTTCTCCTTCCCTTTTTCTCTTTGGGGATCATTTTGACAACCACATGTACTATTGCGAAGAAATTAAGAGCAAGGGCTTCAGTGCCAAGTTGCCCGAATTTGAATCCCACTATCTCACTTACTAATTGACCTTGGGCCCATTACTTAACTTCTCTGCACCTTGGTTTCCTCATCTATAAAATAGAGACAATAATAATACTTGGCTCATAAGACTGTAGAGGTAATTAAATGAGTTAAAATATGCAAAGTGTGTTTAGAACAGTGGTTGGCACTTGATCATTATCTGCAGTTATTCACATTATTACCATTAAAAGCTCAAGTGGATCCCTGCTCAATTCCAACAGTGTTTCCTGGTAGAGTGGCTCCTGCCACCAAAACCAGCCTCCTCTAGCTTGGCCCTGACATCACAGCTGGTTGTGAGACAGAAGTCATTCATCAGCCTGGGGGAGGCCTCTTTGTCCTTCCAAGGATGGCCCAGATGGCAGACTGAGATGGAAGTGAAAACAGCAATGCTCTGGAAATCCCTGGGTATTGCATAAAATCACCTGCCTTCTGCCAAAGCAGCAGTCCGTAGCCTCACTTGGTTTCCACTCCCCATCTCCAATTCTGAAGAAATTTTGGGGGGGGGGGGGTCACTGAGTCATAGAAGTTGACCCTGGAATGAATCTCCAAGATGGTCTAATCCCCTCAGACTCTGAGACCTAGAGAGGTGAAGTAATTCACCCAAGGGTGGCTCAGCATGCAGTGGACTATGTGGTGCTAGAACTCAGATTCCCTGATTCCCAACCAGCTACCTTTCTGCTCAGCCCCAGCCCATCCTTGTAGGGGCAGGTGTGGTGACTGGCACAGGGACTTCTGTCCTTAGATTGTCCCAGCACCGGGAGACAGGGTTGCTCCTCCTGTGGGCTGTCAACAGTGCAGTTCCTCGTGACCTTAATGACAGTGGCATGAAGTAGGATAAGAATCTCACTGCTGGCCCCAGCCCCCAGCCCAGCATCGCTGCTCCCTATTAAAGGGTGCACCCACCCCTGCCACCATCAGAGGATCTGGGGGACATGTTATCCAGCCAGCTCTCACCACCGAGGCCCTTATCTCTTGAAGAGAACAGCTTCCCTGAGATGCACACCCGCCAGGCCCATGCCCATCAGTGGGCAGCACAGCTTCTCTGTGTCCGGCTCGGGGGTGGGGGACTGGGAGGGTGCTATTGGTCAGGGCCTTCAGGAGACCTGCGTTCTGCTCCCAGCAATGCCCTTAACTTGCTGTGTGACCTTGACTTTCTCATCTATAAAAGAGAATTGGGATGGTTAATCTCCAAAGGTGGAGCCTTCATTTATGTATTCAGCATTCCTCACATGCCTTCTCTGAGGCTGGTGTGACCGAGGAGACCAAGATGAGGACCTGTCCCCAGGAGCCCCTAGACTAGTGTGAAAAAGTGAGCAAACGCAGCTCTCATGGGAAGGCCTGGTCTTCCCCTGAAAAAGACCTGGTCAGAGTCCCAGTTCTGACTTCACCTCTCTGAGGATCCGTTTCCCTCCTTCTGTAAAGTGGGGCTAAGAGCACCTCTTCACTGGGTAGAAGGAGGATGAAGTGTAGGTGTGCGATGCCATCGAAGGCATCATTCCATGACCACCCGTTAACCAGCCATGATTTTGTTGTTCCTGCGGTGGGCCAGGTTCGCCTCCCTTCGCTGGTTCCCCCGGAAGGCCAGAAAGAGATAGCTAGAGTGGAGAAGGAAGAGGAGAAGCGAGGGAAGCCGGAGGAGGACGCTCCTGCCTCCAAGAGAGGGGAGCCGGCGAGGATCAAAATCTTCGAAGGAGGGTAAGAATCACCTTTGGTTTGCAATGTCTGCTTCCCATGCAGTAAGAGCTCGCGCCCGCCCGAGGGCTGGGGGTGGTGTCATCTGCGTTCAGAGGTGGTGAGCATCTCAACGGGCAGGGCTGTGCCCACAGGAGCCCTGGGCTTCCGGCCTTCCAGGAGGTGCCATCTTTGTGCGACTCGCTGACCACCTCTGTTAAGGAATGCGGGCTCCTTGGTTGGGGGTGGGGTATGCCAGGTATGTGCTGGGGACTGGAGCCGCCTGGGTCTTCCCCCAGCCCCTCTTTCCTCACATGCTGGCTGGGTTCCTAGACCCCGCATTGGGATTGATAGTGATTCTCCCAGGTCCTGTCCGGACTGCTGTTAACCTTGGTGTATGTTCCCCAAATGTCACCTCTGTCCTGCCTAAGCAGGCACCATGGCAGGCCTGGTGCCCCACAGGGGGGCTCGGGCTCTGCTGACAAGGCTGTTTACAGGGCTGACAGCGCACTGCACATACCAGCTGTGTACACTGGTCTCTGTTCTGACTGGCTGGAGTCCAGGATTCATTGGTTGGTAAATATTTAGAATAATACCCCTGGTTTTTCACCGTTGGTGGTTTGTCTTTGTGAACCTAATGATAGAAACATCTCAGAACTCTCAACGGTGGGGCTCCCCGGGCTCCAGCAGGCTGCTTGGTTTCAGACCTGCTTTGTAGAAGGGTTGTGCAAGCTGTGTTCTTTGTGACCACGTGTGTGCTTCTTGGGACGTGGGTGTCTGTACGCAGGTCCCGTGGTGTCTGTCTTAGGGTCCTGTGTCTGTGTCCCCAGTGTGATCAATGCAGCCCTCGTCCTACCCAGTCCTGAGGGATAACAGCACGGAGGAGAACCTACCTCCAAAGGAGGATGGTCCCCATGAGCCCCAGCCGACACGGAATGTTATGGTACCTACAATCCTCCAGCACCTACAGGTGCCTAACTCACAAGGTCAAAGTGGGAGGTGCTGGATTCCTCTGTAGCGCTGGGAGGGCGACACTACCCAGCTCCCCAAGGCCACCAGTGGGCATCCTTCGGTGGCACTGACCAGCAGGGGCTCTCAGGAGAGGGAGTGTTTGGAAACTGAACTTGGGGTTTTGGGTTGTCCTAGTGACAGGGAGGGGGTCAGGGAGGGCAGACATCCTGCAGTGGCAGGGGCACGACCCCCGGGGAGAGAAATATCCTTTTCAGAGTTCCAGTAACTGCTCCACTGAAACACTAGACCAGAGGTTTTTCGAAATATTTGCCCTCTTTCCATCTGGGAACTGACGGGTATCCTCTTGTGCTACTTGGTTAGAGCGCCCCCGTGTGTCTCTGTGTTCTCACATCATTGGGGTCCTCCAAAGGCCACATAAGACGTCATCCTGGGATTGGTGCATCGGTCACAGCCTTCTCCCAGCAGTTTCAAGGACCATCTGTGGGGCCCCAGGGGGTGGCTGAGTGTTAGCGGCCATGAAGGAGGGGGTTTGCTTCTGCCCTGAGAGGCAACTGTCCCCAGACTGGAGATCTGGTGCCAGGCGGCTCCCTGCTGCCCTCATTTTCCCCCCGGGGAAGCCTGAGCCCCGAAAGGGCAGTTGTCAGGAGCCTCTCCCCACCGCAGTTAGTTCACAGCTTCAGCCACCGGAGTCTCTGCCACACGGTCTCCCTTCAGCTGAAAGGTGAAGGCCACACCTGAGTCCCCTTCTCCTCTTCCTACAGCCTAGGCAGTGGTCCTCACTGTAACCTACCCCCACCGTCCCACCCAGGTCATCATTTAATCCTACCTGCTCTGTTCAGAATCTCCCTCTCTTCCCAGGTCCAGCATCCCTGCCCCCGAGCAGCTCTCCCGCTTACCCGTTCCACTCAATCCCCTCACCTCTCCAGCTCTGCTTCCCATCTGTAAAAGGGGATAATTACATACTTTGTGGATTGTCAGGGGATCCGGTTGCCGCCCCGTGTCAAGGCTGCAGTTCACGGTGCTGACAAATGGGCATCGGAGCATTTGTTCACTGTTGCGTGCATCGCTTTTATCCCCTCCAGGATAACCTCACTCTATCTGTCAGCTGCGAAGAACATTACCCTCACTGCCTCTACTTGTCACATCTAATTTGAGCACTTTGGTGGGGGGGTTATGTAATGCCGCCGGTCAGGTCATCTTCTCCTGCAGCCCCGCTGTCCCATCTGGGCCCCCGCTGTACCTCCCACCCTCCCTTCTGGTGACCCCTCAACATTTACAGCTCTCTTGGGGCTGGTGTCACCCCCAGGAGGATTTGCAAATGTGGGCATGAGAGTGTGCGTTGTCACAGAACTGGGGGCACCTCTGGCATTTCATGGGCAGGGCTGGGTATGTGACCATCCTATCACCAACCACAGAACCACTTGTCCCACCCAAAATGCCAAGGGTTCCCCCACCCAGAAACACTGAATAGAACCTTCAGGCGCACCCACCTGAGGTCACCAGGGCTTTGCCTTAGGCCCATTCCTTCCTCCCTTCCTCCCTTCCTCCCTCCCTTTTTTTCTTTCTTTCTTTTGTGTATTTTTTTTAACACAGCAAGTATTTGTACTTCACTCCAATACCTATTTGACAAGGGTCTGCAATGGGGTTCTGTTCCTAGGAGTCACTCAGAGATCCAGGCCAGCCAAGGCCGAGAGAGTAATATGGGACAGTGGTGCCTTGTGCACTGACTCTTCAGGCTTCCACCCAGAAGCTTCTGCTCCCATCTCATCTTCCAGGGCAAACTGCAGGCCTCACCCAGCTCCCTGAGAGTAGGGAAGCACAGCCCTGCCATGCACAGGGGAGGACCAGGGCCCTTTGGTAGATAGCACTGACTACTCCAGAGGATTTACCATACATCTGCAACTTGTTGTTTCTACTCAGTGATGTTCTGAGATGTAGTCAGGTTGATCCATATAGATCTAATTCATGGCCATGAGTCAAGAGACCAGACAGCAAAAGTAGATGCTGGATGAGTCCAGCAGGCAGGAGTCTTCTCATCACTAGTCTCCTTACTATTCTTCTTGATCTCCAACCCAGCAGTTGATCAATCACTCAGTCCATCCAGGAGGAGCTATTTATTTAGTGCCTTATGGGTGCTCTGTGCCAGAAGATGCCGAGAGCCAAGGGGGTAAACTGTGGTTCTCCTCTCAAGGAGCTTGGTTCAGGTACAGTACAAGGCCTGGTGCTGAGGTGTGGACCCCCAATATTGAGATGCTCACAGCAGGCAAGGACTCCCGAGGCTGGAGTAGCCAGAGATGACTTCCTGGAGGGGGAGGGCTAGGCCTGGAGGGTTCATGAGACTGGGACAGGCAGAGAGGAAAGGTGGGTCGGTCGTCAGTCTGGGTATAATGGTGACTCATGCACCTGGTCAGTCGGACTGGTTTCTTCTGGCCTTGAGTGGTCTCCCTGGTCGCCGTCATCCACCTCCTTGGCTTCAAACCTCACTGTGCCAAGGACACTAAATCTGAGTCTCCAGCTAGGACCTCACTCCTGAACTATAGACCATTGCTTCTGGTGCCTCACAGGCACCTCTGCCTGGGAGACTAGGGCACCTCGAACTCAGCATGAGTTGGGCCAAGCCCTCCAATTGCTACCAACGACATCTCCTTCCACATCCAGAGCCCAGATGATGTGCCCAGCCCTTCACACTCAAAACCTTAGTGTCATCTTGGACACCTTCTTCTCCCCCAACCCTCCCCCTTCCAATTAGTCCCCAAAGTCTGGTGTCCACACCAAGTGGTCCATGACTCAGAGGTGGTCTCTCTGCACTCCCTGTACCACGGCTCTTACCCCCTCTCTCCAGGCCCCCATGTTGGTGCTATTGGGTGTCCTTGATCATGGTTCTGCCTGTGTCACACTTCTACTCCAGGGCCTTCTGTGGCCGCCTTACCTGCCGGATCCAGTTGAAACTCAGGCTGGTCTTCCCGGCCCCACAGTCTCACTCACCCCTGTTGTGCTTCACCTTCTGTGCCTGCTGGACTCTGCCCATTGCCAAATCCTAGCCACCTCCAAAGGGCGGTACTCAGCCCTCTCCTCCAACTAACCTCTCAGATCCCTCCATACTCTCTAGTTCTCTGTGTTACTTCTGGAATAACAGTGGTACCGAAATCCATTCCTGTCTCCCCCGCAAGTCCCCTCTTGCCTTGGGTCCTAGGGCCATGCTTTGTCCACACTATGCATCCGTTCCTATTTACCGCATTGATTTCCGGCACACAGCCCCCGCCTTGCATTCCCCATCCCTTCCACACCCGAACACAGTCTGCATCTTCCAGGCAGCCTCCAGGAGTGCCCATCAAGAGCATGTTGACTTTCTCACCCAGCATCCCTGCATTTGCCTCGGTTGTTTTAGAAGGGCTCCTTTGTTACGAGAATGTTGACTTTACACCTACAAGGTTATACGGTTCATTGAGGGTAATGCCTGTGTTGTCCTAACTCAAGTTCACTTGTTGCAAGGAGAGCTGAGAGCTCAGCCCAAAGGGCTGGTGTGGAAGAAGAGGCTGGAATTGATAGGAACTACCTGGATGGCAAAAGTG
>NW_020173200.1:372765-414629 GCF_003031525.2 Neophocaena asiaeorientalis asiaeorientalis | reverse complement strand
GGGTGAAAACACAGAGGTCAGGCCCAGCTGGGGTGAGGAGTCCTCAGAAAGGTGGCCGTTGTCAAGGGGCAAGGGGTGGGCTGGGTTTAGAGGGGCAGCCCAGCCTTAGCTTGGAACTGGAATACAGGTCAGGGGACAGAAGCCCAGCTGTGGGCTGGGCCAGTGAGTGTGGGTATGGTGACTCACAGGCATGGGGCTGTCCGGGGCTGCCTCCCAAGCCCTTCAGGCCTTCAGCAGAAGGCATCCACGCCAGACCCTGCCACTGCCAGTGGCAGGACTCAGCCATTGAGGGAGGGCCATCTGTGCTCCTGTCCAAGGGTACTGACTCCCATCTCTTCTCAGCTCCCCAGTACCGCCCAATACATCCCTCCAGCCACTGCCTCTCTCCTAGCCCATTCAGTTCAGTACATCCAAACTTAAAGTTTCCCACCTTAACAACATTCCTTTGACTAAAGGGCTTACTCGCCAGATTTTTCTGTTTTCCTCAAAAGGAAAACTCCGGAAAGCGATGACTATACTTGCTCACATCTCATCTCTCCTCCCATCCTCTCTCAGACTCATGCCAGTGGGGCGCTGGACTCATCCCACCTCAAAAGCTGCACTTATCAAGGTCAACAGTGACCTCCAACGCTGAGGAATTCCATGGTCAGTTCTCATTTCTCTTCTTTCCTGAGCTACTGGCATCATTTGACACAGGTGACCCCTCCACCCTCCTCGAAACACTTTGTCCCCTGGCTTCCAGGCGGCCATCTTTCTTGACCCTCCTCTTCTTTGCCAGCAGCACTTTCTCGTCATCTTTGGTGATTTCCCACCATCTCCTGATCTCTAAACATTAGGGCCCCCAGGGCTCAGCCCCTGGGCTTCCCCTTTTCTCTGTGTGAACTCACTCCCGAGGTGGCCCTGTGTACCATCTATAGGCTGATGACTCCCAGACTCGCATTTCCCGCCGGACTTCTCCCCGGAGCTCCGTGTCAGGTCTCAGCCATCTGTGTGATGGTCACCTGGGCGTTCAACGAACTCATCCTTAAAACACAGCACAGCAGATGCTGAAGAACCACTGTGACTCCTGGGGCTCTTGGTATATTTGTTAAAGAAATTATTTTGACAGTTTGCTTAATTTGGTACAGCTCCACTTGAAGGAGTTATATTTTTAACAGGTGTGCTTCTCTGTCTCATGTATTTTCATTTCTAATAGCTGGATTTATCTTTATTGAGGTCTAAGAGTTTACGCAGTATATCCACGTGTTGTTTATTGTGTACGTATGTTTTTAAAGCAAGCACGCATGCGCACGCATATGTGTGTGCGTGTTTACGAAATAGTACCTTGGAGAGAATAGTTTTAATTTTAAAAAATTTAAAGTTTGTTTGCTAATAATTTTTCACAAACCCATTCCTTCTTGGACTTTGAAACCTAAAAGTGCAGCATATTTTCTATCCTAAATTTCTACTCTGTATAGCCCCATCTTACTGTGAACTCCAGATTAAGGACGTTGTTGAATTATGCCTTTGGGAATATTTGTTACCTCTATATTTATTGGGGAACGAATTGATGAAACTATGAATTACATACATAATAATAAGTTGGAGGTTTTTGGATAGGTGTAAAGAATAAACTCCGCAGGTAAACCGCTCTAAAAATCCAAACTGGAACAAAAAAAGCCTGCTACCGAAGTGTTCATAATGTAAAGGTTGTAAAATGTAAACGTAGGCAGAGAAACTGTGTGCATTTGTTCATTCACTGAATGTCTTTTTGAAAGTTCTTTTGAGTGGCCAAAGAAAAACAGATATACTTTGAAAGAAGGAGGCAAAATCACTTGTTCAAACTCTGCACAGGCAACTTCATTTTTCCTGTCGTCAGGCCCCAAACGGCTCTGTCTCACCTCCATTAACAAATCCTGTCGACTCACCCTGTGAAGCCATACCCAGAATCTGCCCATTTTTCCCACCTCCTGGGTCAAACCACTGCCAAGATTCATCTGGTTTGTCACAGTGTCCTGCTGTAATCTCCTGCTTCCACCCTTACCCACTACAGTGTATTCTTAACCCGGCAACCAGAATGATCCTGTTTAACACCAGCAGACCCTGGCACTCCCACTCTGCACCCTCCACAGCCCACAAGTGGCCTGTGTGTGCTGGCCCCAGGTCCTCCCTGACCTCTGCCTACCCCTCTACCCCTTGCTTCCTGTGCTCCAGCCGAGGATCTCTTTGTCAGACATGCTTCTGCCTCAGGGCCTTTGCACTTGCTGTGCCCGCTGCCTTGAACACTTTTTTTTTAAATAAATTTATTTATTTTATTTATTTATTTTTGGCTGTGTTGGGTCTTCGTTGCTGCGTGCGGGCTTTCTCTAGTTGGGGCGAGCAGGGGCTACTCTTCGCCTCAGTGTGCGGGCTTCTCATTGTGGTGGCTTCTCTTGTTGTGGAGCATGGGCTCTAGGCACGTGGGCTTCAGTAGTTGTGGCACGTGGGCTCAGTAGTTGTGGCTCATGGGTTCTAGAATGCAGGCTCAGTAGCTGTGGCATATGGGCTTAGTTGCTCCGTTCCATGTGGGATCTTCCCGGACCAGGGCTCGAACCTGTGTCCCCTGCATTGGCAGGTGGATTCTTAACCACTGCGCCACCAGGGAAGCCTCTACCTTGAGCACTTTTTCCAGGGTCCCGCAGCTCCTTCACTTCCTTCACTCACACTTTGGTGAAGCCTTCCCAGGTCACCCTCCCACATGTACCCTCCTCTAGCATTTCTTATCCCCCTTCCCTTCCCTGCTTTATTTTTCCCCGGAAAGTCACTAGTTTGTTTCTGTTTCCTCCACCAGAGTGTACACCCTGTGAGAGGACAAGAATTATGCTTTATTCATTGCTGTATCCCCAGTGCTGAAAATGGTGCCTAGCAGTGCTAGAGAATGTTTATTAAGTGAAGGAATCTCCCTTTAACTGAGACCTCAGGTGAGGGACAGGATCCGTGACCTCAGCAGTTCTCAGAATCCGTGACAGGGTGGACGCTCTGGGTCTCAGGAAGGAGCAAAGACACAGAATCAGGGCCAAACCAGGCCAGACAGGACCAACCCACCAACCTGGAGTCAGGCTTGGTCTGGAAAGGTGAAGTCAGGTGGCCTCGGCTATGGGGGAAGCACCTGGGGCTGGGAGCCAAGGTCGTTTGCTTGCTGACCTGCCTTCAAGTGTTACAGGTAAAAATGAAACATGATTCCAAAAAGGACCGGCTCATGGGCTGCCAGCTCCTAGGCCAGTGCCTGCTCTGAGCAGATCCCTTGTGTCTTGGGGGCCGGAGAGAAGTAGTCTTCGGCACCCAACTCTGGATAGAGGCTGCTGTCCTTCCTGGGTGAGTCCAGGCTGCCAGGTCCCTGTCTTCTTCCTGATCCAGTGCCTTGGTTTCTCTTTAATTCTCAGACTTCTCCCTGGAAGTGTAGACAGGCAGCTCTGAGTGTGGCCCCAGTGGGCCGGGAGTGAATTGTCCAACCTCCATCACATGCGCCCACACTGGTTTTGTTCACTTTCTGTTTCCCCCAAATCCTGTTGTTTCATCTCTCCTAGGGAATGTGACCTGAGCTTTGAGAAGGGGGTGGGAGTAGGGGAGGGTGGGATATTGCAGAGTCCAGGTGCGACATCCAGTGGCTCAGACCAGGGAGACCACATTAGAGATGGGGGTGGAGCTAGAGGACTTCTGGTGAATTGAATATGAAGGGTGAGGACGAGAAGCTTGGAATGTAGAATGACTGCCATGTTCCTGGCTCGAGTACCAGCTGGATGGATGGTGCTGCCATTTACCGAGATGGGCAGGGATGGGGAAGACAGTAAGAAAGGGGCTCGGGGAAGGGGAGATCAAAGCTTGGTGGACATGTTCACTTTGAGATACCAGTCAGACATCCAAGTGTTCAGGGAGGCGTGTGACAATTGGATATGTGAGCCTGGCCTTCAGAGGACAGGAAATACACATTTGGGACATGCGTTTGTCAATGCGTAGATGCTGTTTAGGAGGATGGAACTGGATGGGGTCACTTAGGGAGAGGGGAGGAGAAAAAAAGAATAGGGCATCCAGGACTGAGCCGGAATATGCCAGCAGTCAGAGGGCAGGTAGAGAGGAAGCTGCAAGAGTCTGAGAAGGAGAAGCCAGAGGAGTGGTGGAGACCTGGCAGAGTGAGAAGTCGTGGAAGCCAAGGGCAGAGGGAGTTCAAGGTCATCTGTGCTGAGGGCCACTTACAGGCCCAGGACAGGGAGGCCAGGCAAGTGTCCACGGGATGTGGCCACATGTGGGTCACTGATGGGACCTTGATGGGAGCTGTTTTGGGAGATGGGAGTCCTGAAGGCAGCACATGTAAGTAAACCTGTCCCAAGAGGCTGGCTATGGAGGGAAGGAGGAAACGAGGGGGTGAGGGGTGGGAGCTGGGTGAGTGTATGAGGCTGAGCAGGTGGGTGTCTACACAGAGAGATCCTCAGTGTGCCTGTGCTGCTGGGGGTGTGGAGGTGGTAGGCACAGATGACAGTGCCGGGAGAGAAGGGGCCGAGCGCAGGGCGGAGTTCTAGAAGAGGTGCAAGGGGTGGGGCTGAGCTGATGTGAAGGGGGTGCTTCTCCTAGAGTAACAGGAGGAAAGACAGATGTGGGTGTGCTGCAGGCAGACTGATGGTTTGGGCGGGGGAGTGGGGAGGGTTCTCTCAGCCCCCATCCAGACCTCTTCTCACTGTTCCTGGACAGCTACATTCCCAGCAATAGATTTGTGAATGGCTGTTCTGAAAACAAAAGCAGGAAATGTCTGTTCCTAGGAAGCCACTTAGATTCTTGGAAAAGTTATTCCTCTGTAAAGATTATCCTCCAGATAAATATCTCAGATGTTAAATTGTCTAGTTAGGTTGACTGTCTGTACTGGCCTAGCATCTTTCTCCTGAGCACTCAAAATACTTCCCAGGGAACACTGGCTCCAGGCATTAGAGAAAGCTGATTATGTCACTATGAAACCCAAGTCACTGACAGTGAGAAAAAAAAAAAAAAGGAAAAAAAGAAAAGACATATTGATCACGGGGCAGACTGAGTGTCTGAGTATGCTGGGGCCAGAGTCCCCAGAGCCCTGAGGATGGTCAGGGAAGACCTAAATGCATCCTATTAAAATTTAAAGGAGAATCCATTTCTCAAGAAGACAGTGCCTCTGGTTGCTGTAGCGGGTCTAAGGCAGCAAGGGGCTCAGCCTGAGGGTTTGGGGGTGGGGGAAGTGGAGTCCCCATGCCAGCAGGTGGTGGCCCCTGGCAGCTACAGTGAGGACCAGGCATCCCCTGGGCCTGGACAGCATCTGCCTGAGTCCCAGCCTCCTTCCTGTCCTGGGGAGTCAGCCTGGGCGCCCAGGAGGAAGCTGGCTTCTCCCCTTCTCTTCTGTAGGCGAAGCAGCCTCTTAGCCAACAGTGGCATGCATCTCTCTCTCTGTCTGTTTCAGTTTTTATTTTTATCAAAATTGCACAGAGTTGAAAACGCCAAATTCTTCTACAAATTTCGTTATGGAAAACAGCAGCACCCTTCTTTCCCCCACATTTTCTGCCTGGCCCCGCACCCCCAGAAGCAATAACTTTCATCTCTTTTAGCTGACCTCCATATCTCTAAATAATGTGCCTGGGTTGCTGCTACCAGGCGCTTCAGCTTAGGTATTAGCTAGTGACTCAAGAGCCTTTCCTGGTCCACATATGCCCCCTCATCCCCCATCCTCTCATTAGACGGTACCATTTATCCTTCACAGCTATGTCACGTAATGAACTGTAGTTACTCTGGCTTTCCTGTACGGCTTTTATTTTCTCTAGGAATAAAAATTGTGTATGCGTTAACTTCATTAGTTTTCTATATATGTATTGCTAATTCAACCCCCCAATTCTCACCTCACCAACTCTCCCCTGCAGATGTTCAGATGCAGCGGGTCCTCTGTAAACTCATCTTTCTGACACAGTCCCTCCCTGAGGGGTCCAGCTGGCCCCTGGCCCTTTGCCTGGGGCACAGCTGCCATCCCAGGGCTGCCTTCACTCTTCGCCCTGGAGATTCTCTTACCTATGTTGGATCTCCTCGTCGACTTACGTCTTCCTTTTCCCCGGTTTACTTCCTCATTGTCACAGAGACCATCCTTCGGCATGGTCTTCTTGAGAAACAGCCCATGAGAGGTGAGCTTTTCGATGCATCACATGACTGAGAATACTGGAATATTCAATTCCTCAGTTGATTGATGTGTCAAATTCCGGGTTGAAAGAGTTTTGAGAGCATTGCTCCCTTGTCCTCAAGCTTCCAGGTTGCTCTCAAGAGTTCCAGCTCCATTCTGATTTCCGCTCCGTCCTCTGCAACTGTCTAAGGCTCTTCTCTTCCTCCTTAGCGCAGTGACATTTCACAGGCGTGAATCTCGGTGTGGGGTTGTTTGCATCACTCAGCGACTCTTTTAATCTGGCAAGTCAGGGACTTCTGCTTTAAAAAATCTTCTTGAATGGTTTCCTTGATGATTTCCTCTTCTCCATATTTCTGTCTCCTCTCTTTGGAACTCCTGTTATTCAGGTCCCCGGGCTCTTTTTTTTTTTTTTTTTTGGCTGCGTTGGGTCATCGTTGCTGTGCGCGGGCTTTCTCTAGTTGAGGCCAGCAGGGGCTACTCTTCATTGCGGTGGGACTTCCTGCCTTGTTCCTCTAATTTTCACACCTCTCTGTCAGAATCCCCACCTCTTCGTATTTTTGCTCTACTTTCTGGGTACTTCTCTCCATTTTGTCTTCCAGCCATTCATGTTTTCATTTTTCAAGAGTGCTTTCTTTTCTCTGAACATTCCTTGT
This sequence comes from Neophocaena asiaeorientalis asiaeorientalis, assembly GCF_003031525.2. Taxonomy (NCBI): domain Eukaryota; kingdom Metazoa; phylum Chordata; class Mammalia; order Artiodactyla; family Phocoenidae; genus Neophocaena; species Neophocaena asiaeorientalis. The sequence continues at coordinate 407,837 of NW_020173200.1, read as the reverse complement.
AATAATATCCTGTTCGTATTTGGTTGATTTCAGTATTTTCTCTCTCAGAGGCTATTAACTTTAGTTAGTTTTGTTTTGTTTTTAGTGTTCTTTTCCATTTGGTTTCTGTTTCCCTCAGGTTCCCTTCATCCTTGTGTTTGTTTAGTCTCTTCTCTCAGGTGTCTGATAACCTCTGCTGTCTGCCTGTGTTAAGAGTGGGAGGCTCAGAGACGGCTGGGCGCCTGGGTGTGAGAGCAAGGCTTCCCCGTGACTGCCCATCTGGGCTGTTCCACTGGGGAGGGTGCAGTGGCAGAGTCTTAGGTCGTTCTTCTTGGGTGAAGACTCCAGTCTCACGCCTAAAGATGGCAGGGTTCTTTTCCCATAGCCTGGGAGCCACAGAAAGGAAAAAGGTGGGAGGGGAAAGGGAGAGGAGTCTCAGCTTCCAGTGATGCATTCACTCCATCCCTTCACTTCCTTGTGATTCCCCTGCCCTGCCCTTACCTGGCCTGATGTCCCCCTCAAATGCCTTCCATCTCCCCCTTTGCAGAGAATAAACCTCCAGGCTTTCTCAGGGGCGATCTCCTGGCTGCTGGAGTTGAGGAAGGGATGGGGTCTGACTGCTTCTAACAAGGCTTTCCACTAGTCATCCTTATCTTGGTTCCCTCCATCCCCACCTGCAGAGTCCTTGAGGGGCCCTGTGGTGTAAATCGGGTTGGTTCTCATATTCCCTGCTGTCAACTTAGATTCCATTGTCTTGAGTCTGCAAAGTCCTTTTCACCCAACCATCTCTTTCCAGCTTCCACAATTTTATTGTCAGTCTCCTCTCCTGCTCTTTTCTGCTTTGTGGGTTTATTATGCCAAAAGAGAGCAAGAGAGGGAGGGAGGGAGGGAGGGGTGGAGGGAGGGAGGGGGGGAGAGAGAGACAGAGACAGAGACAGAGAGAGAGAGACAGAGAGAGAGAAAGAGAGAGAGAGAGAAAGAGAAAAAGAAAAAGAAATAGAAAAAGAAAAAGAAAAAGAAGGAAAGGGAAGGGAAGGGAAGGGAAAGGGAAATAAAGAATGTTTCCCCACCATCTGCAATAACAGACTCCTAGTAGGGTTGTTTTTAAATATGTTTTAGGCACAGAACTCATTCTTCCAAAGAAGTCTCCAGGGAAGGTCACCCACTCAACCTCCCCCACAGGTTCCTGGGGCCCCTGTGGCACCTTCCTGAACTTCTAGGACTCAGAGGAACACAGGGGAAAGGGCAAGTGTTGTAGGAAGTCTGGAAAGTCCTTGGGCATTGGCCTGAGACAGAATCAGGTTCTAGGCCCGTCTCCAGCAGTTATTGGCCAGTCCCTAAAGTAGGACAGTGGTATCTACTTTACAGGCTCCTTGTTAGAATTGAATGGTAAGATACTACAGGCTGTTTTCCCAGGCCTGGCTTAGAGGAAGTGCTCAGCAAAGAGACCACTTCCTTCCTTGCTTCCTTTCTTCACTGTCTTTACTTCCTTCCATCTTCTTTTCCTCCCACCCCCTTCCCTCCACCAGCATGATTGTAATCTTCCCCAGGCTCAGGTGGTCTTTCTTCCCAGTCAGTAGAAAGCCGCTGAAGGTGTAAGCCAGGCTATGTCTCTGATGGCTGTGTGCGGACAGCACATCAGGTGGGCAAGAGGTGGAGTGTGATCTATGGACAATAAAAATGAAATCAGAAAAGAAAAATGACACATGGGTTGGGCAGATGGAGAGTCTGACACTAGGGTCCACCTGAATTTTATTAGCTGCAAATCACAGGAAACTTCACCTTTTCCATCTTTGGGTGTTGTTTGAAATGAGGCCTCACGTGGAGGGAGGTAAGTGGGGTGAGTCCTGGAGCTGGAGACTTTGGGCAAATCATGTTTCCTCTCTGGATTGCAGTCTCTCCATTGGTAATTGGAGGATGTGGGAAAGGGCTTGGGCCTTGGAGTCCAGGGCTGGGGACTGTGTCCTGGCTCTGCCTTTACTAGAGCTGAGGCCTCGGGCAGGCCTTTGCTCCTTGTGGACCCAGGTTTCTCATCTGTAGCATGAATGATGGCCATGTGGCTTGGGTGAACCATCTCTGGCTCTTGTGATGTTCTGTGTGGGATCTCTCCAGCTCTTGTCAGTCGATGAGCCATTTCAGCTCTGCACCCAATACTTGAGGAAGCTGTTGCTCAGAGGCAGCTTACAGGGAAAGGTCTGGGCGAGGGGTCTGTGCGGGCTGGTTGCAAGCCCTTGTCTCTGCCTCAGAGAAGCTGCCTTTTCTAGAGGTCAGAGAATCTAAGCCAAGCTCATCTGCAAGTACCCCTTCCTGGGCAGGAGACCTTGACAATGTGCCCCATCCTGAGATAAGACATCTGTTGGGAAGAACTTCCTCTTGGAGCCCAGAGTTGGGTGTTGGGTATTGCTTGCCTGGACACAGGTGAGGAGATGAGGGGGGGCAAAAGACATACCGAATCTCCAGAACCCACTCGAAAAACGAGGAGCTTAAAAAAGTAAGGAGGGAGTTGGTCTGCAGTCTCTTGGTCTCTTGGAGGAGGGGTCCCTGCTGTGATCTGTCCCCCCAAGCATCAGCTGCACCTTGGTGCCCAAGGAGTGAAGGCCCAGTCCCAGGAGACACTGATACTCTCCAGCGGCCAGATCCCACCTGCGCCTGCCCACCTGGGTGCCTTGAGTCATGCTTTTGGTGCCTCTCTGGAGGTGGAGATACCTCTCGGTGCTGTAGTGAATGTTAAACAGAATCCGACGCGTGAATCAGCTGTCCAGGGTCTGGCACACTCCATCCCACCGCCCCTGCCAATCAGAGGGGATGAGCGGCACCCTTCACTCCCGCCCTCTGAGCAGAGCTCGTATCTCAGTTCAGCAGCAGAACGTGATGAGAAAATCACGGCTTTGGTATCAGCCAGACCTGGGTTCAAATCCTGGCTGTGCTACTGATTAGAAAGTCACTTAACCTCTCTATGGCTCAGTTTTCGCATCTGAAAAATGGGAATAATAATAGTAACCCGTTGATCAAAGTTGTTGAGAAGTAAAGGAAACAAAGATGTTGGTGTATAATGTACCCAGCACAGTGTCTTATTCTGCCATGAATGTTCAGTATTTCCTTACATCGATTGTCTCTTCAAGTAAGGGGTCAACTAACGTCTCCCCCTTCTGCAAGCACATTGTGGCAGAGTGTAAACACTGAAGCCAAACCGCCTGCGTGGGAATCCTGGCTCTATCACGGCCACCAGCTGATCTTACGTGAGTTACGTAATTGCCCTGTGCCTCAGTTTCCTCACCTGTAGGATGGAGACGATAATAGTAATTACATCTCGAAGAGTTCATATGAGGCTTAACTCATGTAAAGAATTTACAGTACATGATGAATAATAAGTACTTAATAAAAGTCCACTCTTATCATTATTATGAAAGCGTCCCTAGAAATCATTTGATCCAAATTCCTCACTTTGCCAGTGAGGAAACCATGGCCCAGGGAGGCGTTAACACATCACAGCAACGATAGAAGCCAGCCTCTTGGCCTTCACTCAGAACACACCAACAGGAGGAAGGGAGGAAGGCTGTGTGGTGAGTGTGTACGAGAGTGCTGGACCTGTGCCATCTCACCGTGACTGTGGTGATGGGAGGGAGGTGGCATTGTGGTGAATCAGGCTGGGATTCGGAAGCCCTTTCAGCTCCCGTGAAAAGAGACGTTCAACTCCGGAGGATTCCTTGGGTTCGAGAGACAACAGGGTGGCCTGGCTGGGGAGCCAAAGCCAAGCAGGTTAAGGAGGGCCTCCCCTCAGGGGTGGACCCTGCACGGGGAGTTAGAGCCTGACCGGGCAGGGAGACCTGGCATGGCCTTGGATGGAAGCAACATACCCTAGGGAATTCAGGGGCGATGGTTCATGGGGTTGGCAATTTACGCTTAAACAGTTCAGGAAAAAGAATTTTTTTTAAACTATACTTTCAGCTTTTCTGTATGTTTGTGATTGTTTCAAAATAAAAACTTAAAATAAAAAAGAGAGAGAACCAGTTTGGCTCAGAAGAAAGGAGACCAGGGAAGCCAGGAATTGAGGAGAGTTTAAAAGGGCAGAGGCTGCCGGGGGCCGCCGGGCAGATCTCTGAACAAGTGGAGTCAGCCAAGGCCAAGAGAGGAAGCTAAAGGCGTCAGACCAAGGAAGGAGCGGGGCCTGAACTCCAAGCAGAAGTTTGGATCTGTGCTGTGAACAGGCGTCATGTGTCACCATGGGTGGCTTGCAGACCAAAGAAGGGCAGCCCAGCTGGCGGGAGAGTTTGGGTCCCCAGGAGAGTGTGTCCCAGGGCACAGCAGCCAGCAGAAAGCAGTTTGGGCTGGAGCCCGGGCAGCAGGGGGTGGGCGTGCTGGGCAGGCAGGCTCCCAGGAACATAGTGGCAGCAGACAGGGCGGACACAGGAGCCAAAGTGAACCTAAGGCAGCCAGGGAGAAGCCAGGCTGTGAGCAGGGTCTTGTAACCCGCTGGCGAGTGTGGCTGGCAGACTGGGGCCAGGAGGCCACCAGCCAGGGGCCAGGCTGGGCTTCTGGGGACTGAAGCCAGGAGCAGGCAGGGCGCCTCCCCAGGGAAGACGGCAAGGACTGGAGGCAGCTGGTGGGCCCGAGGGCAGGGAGGCTTGTCCGCAGGCTGTGCTCTTCAGCCGGGGGCCGGACCTTTAGGGGCCAGGGAGGAAAGTGTGCTCGCGCAGGGGGGCCAGGTTGGATGCAGTCTGATTCAGGAGGAAGGGGAGCCATCGCCTAGGGGAGAGGAGGAGACCAGCTCCCGTAGACTTTCAAAGCGTCAGCAGCTCTAGCAACTGGGCTGCCTCAAATCCGTCTCTCGGAAGTTCCTGGGACTCGGGAGCTCATGTCCAGACTCTATAAACCATGATTTTCCTGAGCTTTGTAACCTCCTAGTGGCTGCCCTCTGGCGGCTCTGGTTTCACCGTCAAGCGGTAAACCCTTCCCGTGAGGAGGGCAGCTGGGGACTTGTGTCCCCCTCCTTCATGGTCAGGAGTGAGGAGGGAGGAGCCCGTGGGGCAGAGTGGAGGTGGTGACTTGAATAGGTCTGGACCAGGAGAACAAAGTGTCCCCAGGGAGCCAGCCACGGGCTGAGCGGTGACTCAGGGGCTCCAGCTGGAGCTGAAGGAGGCAGCTGTGCCATGGATTCATACTGGGCAGGGGGCCGTCTCCCGCCCAGACTCCAGCGCGGTGCCCGTGGGGTCCGGTTGCTGCAAGAAAGGGCAGAGCAGTGACCACGGCTATCCGCACGCTGGTCCAGGCTCTCTTCCTTCCCCCTTCTAGGGGCCAGAGTGCCTTTAGTCAGCCAGCCCTTACCTGAGGCGGGGGAGAGGCTACTGTGAACGCAGTGGGGCTTTGCCTGGGCTCTAACAGCACTGGGCATCCATTGTGCTGGCTCAGATCCCCACAAAGAGTCCTCACCCTTCACCCTCTTCCTTGGGCCTCCTCTGCTCAGTGTGCCTGGAAGGGCCCTCCCAGAAGGGACAAGGAAGCCAGCTGGGCTCCCCCAGATGTCGGGCCAGCCCTGGCAGGAGCCCGGCCTCCTCACTTTTCTACCTAGTACGGCCATGAGATGCCCGGATGAGGGTCAAGCACCTGGTCCCCGAAGGAAGGAGTGAGGAGGCGGCCTGGTTTTCAGCAGGCTCTGCAGACAGGCCTGACCGTCCACCGTGGGGCCGGGCACCCTCTCAGCACCCCACCTGCTGCCCGGGCCTGGGTGCTATCCCTCTGCTCGCGAGGAATGAGGGTGATCGCGCCCATATCGTGCTGGGAAGGTTGCTTCCGTCCTTGCAGGAATCCCTCACGTGTCCTGTCCCCTCCTTGGACTCCTGGGCCTTTGGCTTCCATCCTCCCTGGCCCACTTCATACCAGGTGCATCGTGCACCTGCTTACCCAGATGAGAACCTCCGGCAGGCTGTGATGCAAACTGTCAGGTCGATTTCAGGCGGCACCTGGACAAATGCTCCTTATTACATTTGTCATGTTTTATTTTAATGTCTGTTAGGAATTTGTAACCTGCACGTGAACCTGAGATTTTGCGACTGTGAGCCCTTGGGGTGAAGCTTCGCTGGGGCAGGAAGCTCAGGCTTCTGCTCAGGCAAGCCTGTCTCTGAGCTCAGACTCCTGGAAGGCCCGAGATGTGGGTCCCTGGTGTGGGTTTTGAAACATGACTCTGAGGACCATCACCGCAGGCCTTTATGCAGTTCACCACGGGAAGCTCACTTCCTGTGGGTCAGGTGTGGCGATAACCGGGAAGGAGGCTGGGCACGCCGGTCTGGGCTGTCTTCTGCGGTCTCAGGGAAGACCACTGCGTCTGGAGTCTGACAGACCTGGGAGCCGCCCTGGCTCTTCCCTAACAGGCTGTGTGATGTGGGGCAGACTGTTAGCCCACCTGTGCAGCTGCTCCTGACCTGGAGGGTGATAGGAGCAGTGCCACCTCCTGGGGTTGAGGTGAGGACTAAATGAGAAGATGGCCTCGAACGCACCGCCCCAGCATTTGGAACCAGCATGTGTCTGGAGATGGCGCCTGGCATGCCTGGAAGGAAGCCGGCGGGGCAGGACAGAGGCAGGGATGGGTGGGGTCAGGAGCGTGGCCTCTGGGGCCGGGCCACCTGGGTTGAGTCCTCACGCCATCACTGCTGGGTATGTGACCTGGAGCAGGTTGTTCAGCCCTTCTGTGCCTCCCTTTCTCGTCTGCAAAGTGGGGAGAGTACTGATGACACAGCCAGGGGCTGTTCTGGGGACCGAACGCTCAAAAACGGCAGCTTGGCGAGTCCCGCAGCTGCGCTCCTGCACCTCCTGGCTGGCTTTGCGCCTGTGTCCATTGACCAGGAGGGCTGGGCAGTGCTCAGGAAACATCTCTGAGGACATAGCGGTGAGCTGAGCCTGAGGACGAGGGGCAGTTAACAAAGGCAGAAGGCGGGGGTGGGAAGATTGTTCCAGATGGACGAACTGGCCCAAGGCTGGAGGACCAGGGTGCTGGTGAGGCTGAGGCTGGAGGGCGAAGGGAGTGGCAGTGAGTGGGGGGCGGCCTGAGAGGACGAGAGAGATGGGTAGGCTGGGAAAGGGCCTGGGATGGGGGTCACAGGTGTCACTGGGGGATGGGGAAGGACCACTGTCCCTTTTCCATCAAATAAAAGAAGCTATATCATTCATCTCATGTTTTTCGAAGGGAAAGTGGGAATGCACAAGTGAAAATAACTATAAATTGTAAACACTCCACGCATTTGGGGCTATTTTGAAATCCCCAAAGCCTGGTATTCCTATAACTCCACCAGACATTTGGCCTTAAAGCCGGCTCAGAAAGAGCCCTTACTAGCTCCCCAGGTCCTTCCAAAGCACGCTGTGGTTGATTACGCCCCAGACTGTCTCCCTAGGCTCCTCTCTTGGCCCCAGCCCGACCCTCCGTACATCCCAGGCTCCTCTGCTCTTGCTGTGACCTCCACCTGGAGGGACCTCTCCTCCTCTCCAGCTCCAGATCCCCACGGTGGACTGTCCTTAGAGCCCAGGTCAAATGTCCCCATTCCACGGAGTCTCCCAGACCTTTCCCCACCCTGCCACTGCCTGCCAGACATCGCCTCCCCTTCCGAAGCCCCCGGACCTGTTATCTCACCTTATCTTGACATTTATTATTTTCTGTTTGGTTGAGACAAATGGATGTTTCCCCTGATGGCCAACGTTAGAGCTCACGGGCAGGGGAAATCCATTTCATACAAAGCGTGTACCGTTTACAACATATAAATTTTTAAATGTAGGCGGTGGGCCGATCACAACGATCTGTGGCATGCTTACTAGCTGTGTGGCTGAGAGCAAGTCTCTGTGCTTCTCTGGGCTCAGTTTCTCCATCTCTGGAGCAGAGGCAGCTGTCTCCGCCTCCCAGGCTGTTGTGAGGCTGGAGGACACGTACGGTATCTGCCTCCACTCTCAGCAAACACCGAGGAGATCTGCAGGAAGCCTTAGCAGGCTCTGTTCTCATTCAGCTGCTCCGAGCTGACTCTGCATCTCATCTGAACTTCATTCTAGCCACGGGGTTGCCTTCTTGCCGACGGTTGCTCTGAAAGGCCCTTCACATGCTGTAGATAGCGGTTGTAAGCGATGCTCCAGCCAGACAGGGCCAGCGCTGCTGGAGAGCTTCCCTCGGGCTTTCTGGAGACACGGTGTGCTGACTCAGTTCTCTACTGGTACCGGGCCTGCTGCAGGGAGGTGCGTGGGGATGGAGTGGTCCTTTGTGAGGAGGTCACACCCAGAACCATCAGGCCCGGACCCAGGTTGGGGGCAGCAGACTCTGGCCTTCGTAGTCCTGGCTCTACTGTCCACGCCTGTGTACATTTGAGGGGGGACCTCAGGCAACTTATTGACCTCTAGTGACCACTGATTGAGATGCAGCACATGGCCTCCTAGATGGAGCCCTGTCCCACCTGGCAGTCCCCTCGCCCTGCTGCCCCTACCCTTCCACCAACCTACCCTACCCTCCTTTGTAGTAACAGCAGCCGTTGTCTGTTGAGGGCCTGCTGTGCCCCAGGTACAGAGCTCAGCACTAAGCACTTCACAAATAGAATTTCTAATGCTCATCATCCCCTGCTGAGCAGTACTTATACGTATATACACACACACACCCATTCTCCAGATGAGGGGTGGAGGCTCAGAGAAACGAAGGAACTTGACCATGGTCGCTCAGGTAGTGAGAAACAGAGCAGGGATTCAAACCCAGACCTCTGTGGCTCCAAATCCTGTGTTCTTTCCTTCACAGCCCCCTGCCACTAACTGGGGACCCTGCTTTCTGCATCCTCTGACTCTCAGCCACCTGCGGGGCAAACCCCAGCTGAACCCTGTTCTTACCCCTCCATGTGCCCGTGGCCAGGCCCTGAGTGGACCCCAGTGAATGCTTATGGATACAGATGATGATGATGGTGGTGCTTCCCCAGGGCCCGTGGTGTAGGACGGAGTTGGCAGGGGGAAGCGTCCTCTCCCCTCTCCCACTATCTCTCCATGTGCTGGAGAACATTCCTCCCGTCAGCAGCATCTTCTACAGCCAGAAGAGCCAGAAGGGTGCGTAATCCAAAAAGGAGCCTTGAGAGATTGGTGCTCACTGGCTGTGTGACCTCGGGCAAGTTACTTTACCTCTCTGAGCCTCCGTGTCCTCATCTGAAAAAGAGGAATGCCATTACCCACCTCACCGATTTCTAGTAAGGGATAAATGAAGTCCTATAATTTGGAAGATGTCCAGTAAGTGCTGAAGGATCACAGATGTTTGGTTTGTATTATTATCACTGCTGCTCTGTCCGGTGCAGAAAAGGGCTGAGCGATAGTGTCAAGTCCAGTAGCCAGAGGCAAAGGCATCGTGGGCAACTCTGTCAGACTGGAGGCCTGATCGTAAAGGTGACATGGAGCTCTGACCAATGAGAGTGTTACTTCATACTCAGGCAGACCATAAAGAAGACCCTTCTGAGACTGTGTCAGAAGCTGTAATCTTTTGAGACTTGCAGCCCCAGGGTGAGCACTGGAATTAACAGAAACGAGAAAACTGGCTCCCAGAGGTGAAGGCTGTAAGGGGACTGAGGAGAGCAGAGCGTGACAAAGGCCACACAGGAGATGGCCCACTGTGTGAGGTGTAGTTCCCAGTCCATGAAAAATGTCTTCAAGGAGGTTCAGAAGCTTCTGCTTGCCCTGTACATCAGATGATTCCAAAAGGGCCATGTCCCTGGTGACCAGCACCTCATTTTCCTACTCTGGGTTTGCTTTCTCACGTCCGGCGCCTGGTCATGTCTGGTTCACTGCGCTGGGAACAGATGAAGTGTTCTCTGCTAAGTGGTCAGCACATCTGCTAATCTCTGACAAGGCTTCATAGACATGGCGTTTCTGAAGGCTAACCCAGCCAGCAGTGGCAACAGTCTGATCTCAACGTACGCGCTCCGGAAGCTTTCAACAGCCATGCCTCTCACCCTGTCTCCCTCTGTGCAAAGTATCCAGCCCTTCTGTCATGCTAAGAACTGTCCAAAGCATAGAAAGCTTTTAACTGAAGGGGGGATGAGATATGACCAGTCGGCAGGAGCTCACGTCGTCCATGGACCATTCCTGCTTGTGTCTGTACCATGACCTCAACCCCACATTCCAGTGGTGAGGACACTAAGTTGGCTGCAGCTTTGGTCAGTCACTTAAGGTGAGGGGTTGGTGAAAGGCTGCCTGTAAACATAAACCTCATATGGTCCAGTCTACCAGCCCTCCCTGGGAAGTCTTGTTTCCTGTTTTTCAAGTGCAAATAACCAAATCCCTTTATTCTTAAACTTGGAATTTCTTCTAAAGCTGTTCCCCATCTTGCACCTCTATCATCCTGATATAAATCTGACAGTTTGGTTAACTTCACTGAGGCTTTCATGACCCCTGCATTTTCTTTATTGGGCCCTGATCCTTTATCGTACTGATTTCCAGTTCAGTGACTGTGCTGTGTCTGTTTAGATTCCAACTAGACGTATTTACCTCAAGTCCAGCCTCCCTCCCAGCATAGGAATCTATTGATATTTTGCCCCAAATCTTAGAGGTCATTTAGTCTGTGCTCGCACACTGTCCATGGTCGGGAGCTCACTACCACTCAAGCTTGCTTGGTTCCAAGTTTGTTGCTCTGGGGTTGGAAAATTCTTTTGTAAAATGAGCCCAGATCTTCCTCCCTGTCTTGGTTCTGCTTGTGGACTGAGCTACCTCCCAGGAGGCTGGCAGTGGTTGCATCTGTGACCTAAGGTATCTGTGGGCAGATTTTCCATGAGCCCGGTTTCTCTTCTGCTCCCAGCTGGTGGGGAGCAGATCTCCTCAGAGCAAGGGCCAGGAAGGTGCCTGCCATCATGGGACAATTAGAATGGCCTCTCTTTCCTCCTCCCATAAGATTTGAGTCTGTAAGTCTGAGGCCTGAGCACACAGCCCACTTGTGTGTTCTGCAGGTTGAAGCAGCCAATGATGCCAGCCAGCCCCTTCTTGAGAAAGGGTCTGATGTGCCTCGCAGTAGCTACCCCAGTGCCTTCAGATGTTTGGGACAGCCTTGCCACGGCCATTACCTCACAAGTACTCCCCAGCACAGAAATGATACCTTGAATTTTTATGGGAATTCAATACAGTTCACAGCCTTTTCTCATCTTATTTGCTTCTCAAGGCACGTGAATCTCTGAGCATTGAGGAAACACTGAGGTTTCCCAGGGTGTGGTGACACAGCAACTCATAGCCATTGGCCCACGGGCATTGATCAGACACCCAGTGTCTACACGTATTTCATCAGCTGCTACCACAGATGGCCTCAGTCAGGGTCCCCTCAAGCTGCTGTTGCACGCAGCCCCAGAGGGCTGCTTCCAGAGCAGGGCTGTAACTGAACACCTTCCCCATCCCCCTCTGCCCACAAGACACAGGCCAGCCTTTTGCGCCAGCCCCTGAGGTTTTTCTAAGCCAGCCTCCAGTCTTGCTTCTTGCCATATAGAATCATGCCAAGGCTTCCACAGTATAATTCCTGTAACACACGCCTACCACAGAGTAAACACTCCACAAATACTAGCTGTTTCTTTTTCCATGACAAAAGAAACACCTCTGACCCTGGCTGACTTTCTTTTTAGTGTTTTTTTAGTAAAGAATAAGACATGCATTCAATCTCCAGGATCTGGTCACTTCCCCATTCTGGGCCTGTTTCCTGTCTGGGGAACAAGGAAGTGAAGCTGGGAAACTAGCTGACCATAGTCCTGCATCAGGCCGGGCTGGCTCCAGCCACAGTGGGTATTGGGGGGAAGCGGTCTCTGGGTGCTCTGGGCCTTCCCATCTTAAGAAGGACAACCTGGAGAGGTTGGGAAAGTCTGGGGAGGAATCTGGAATCCATCATGAGTGCGCCTGTTTGAGGCCTGGAGCAGAGAAATCTTGGGTAGAACAGCATCCTTTGGGGACTGTCGTGTGCAAAGAGGGGTTGCACTAAACAGAGCTCAGACTACAGAAGATCAGCAACTTTAGCTTATTAGGGGGAGAGCTGCCCAGAGGCGGAAGGTGCTGCCTGGGACACCGAGGGACCCCAGGTGCCAGAGGTAGATGCGCCCGCGTTGGGGTGTGGATGGGCTGCCCTGAGAATGACCACATCAGGGGATGCACGAGGCCCCTCCCACCCAGGAAGTCAGAGGTTTTAAGGTCCTTCCAAGCATGGTTGTGCTTTAGCAGTAATTTCAAATTGATTTTAAATTCACAGAACTCTTTTTTACGAAGTTCGGTTTACATAGATGCCTATTCTGAAAAGCAGCTCAGTGTGGTGGGGCAGGTGAGGGCCCAGAACCCTGCTGCTTGGTCTCCCCCGCCGTGAGTCCTGAGCACAGTGTGAAAGTCATTGTTCTAGACCCTGCAGGTCAGGGCCTGCTGAAGGCTGGGGCACCCCCACGTAAGGGGCACCTTTAAGAAGTCCACTCCTCCTCGGTAGTTTCATTTCTCTGAACACGACAGGCCCAGCTTCTGGCATCCTGTCTCCCTCCCTAATCTCGCCGTCTGGTCGGAAACGGGGCCTTGGCTGCATTCTTTGGACCTGAGCTGGCTTCAGCGCAGGTTGGCTGCCTGCTCGGTGGTTCTCGGGCTTCTGCACTTGGTCATGCGCTGCACAGCGTCTCAGCTTTATCGTATCCATTTCTTTAGAATAAAAGTCACCCCCTCTCCTTAGACCGGTGCTGGGCATCAAGACCCCTGAGCTACTGTCTTGCGGGTAGCTGATGCCGATTGCTGATGACCCCCTAGAATGAAAACTCACACCAGGAAAAGCGAGGAGAGGGCCCAGATGGCACAAACGCAAACCTGCAAAATGGACGAAGGCTGGCCTCCGTGGTGGGAGTCCTGGAAGCTGTAAAAGAAGGCCCCTGACTGGCTCTCCCCTCCTGCCCCTGTCAGACAGCCCCAACTTCTCAAATCTGTGTCCTCTTTCCGCCCGCCCTTGCCTCTGCCGCGGCTGGGGCTCTAGACAACTACAACACCACTCCCCAGCTTCCAGGCCTGTCAGCCCACACCATCCTCCACCCTGCACCAGACGGGGGCTCCCAAAGCAGGAGTCTCACCAGTCAGACCCGACTCACCCGGAAAGACCGGGATGAAAAGCATTTCTTCTGCAAAAGCCACCTAAGACCCACCCTGCTTGTCCTCCTCTGATCCTCCATGGCACTTGGTGCGTTGTCTGGGTTACGGATTCTACCTCTTTGTTTTACAGTCCTTTAAGTACCTGTTATTCACACTCAAGACTGAGGTCAGAGTCTTGTTTAGCTTTGCGTTTCTGGGCCGGGCTCAGACCAGGTCTTAGTAAGTATTGTTGAGTAAATACAAAGAATACTGCTTAAAATAGACCCTCCACTGGTGGGCTCTGAGCCCGTGCTTGTGTTACATATGTGCTGTGGAATTCCGGGCACAGCAGGCCTGTCCCTGGACAGCACATTAAATGCCCTCCATCCCGGATGTAGTGATGTGATACGATTTCTGCAGAACCCTGACAAAATGAGAGTCTGGGATGTGCCCAGAACCCGGCGTGAACTTCCCCCATGACCCACAGCTCAGCCTCCCCAGTACATTTGTCACCAAGGGGTGTGTTCCCGACCTCTTGGCAACTGAATATTTTTAGCAAATACACAGCTCAGTGCCAACTGGCACTTGCTCCTCTTCCCACAGACATCCCTTCCTTTTTGAGCTTCACCCGGAGAGCAGCACGTCACTGCAGACAAGCTGGTGGGCTCGCTGTGGCCGGACCTCCTGGGGGCCAGTGACCGCCAGGAGCCGACCCTGAGCCTCACTTCATGGGACACAGGCTGCCTGCAAAAGTGGGCCTCCGAGCAACAGTGTGGACGCTTCTGGCCGCATCTTCCTCTCGCTTTGCCTGATTATATCCGAGCTGTATGCCCCTGGGGGAAAGCATATTTGGCCACAAGATCATAATAAAAACAGAAATTTGACAAGACTTTAAAATATCCAAATTTGGAGAAGAGGTGACAGTTTTATGATAAAATATTGATATATGAAAATGTCAATAATGTACATGCAGAACAGCCTCCTAGGAGCTCAGATTAGGAAGGTCACTCGGAGGTCATTGAGTTTATCCCCTCATTTAAGAGAAAAATGAAGCTTGGTGGAAAGAGAAGTCATGGGTTTGAAGGTCAGACAGGCATCTACAAGCCGCATGACCTTGGGGAAATCTCTTTGAGCCAGAAGTTTAGCTCTGGGCTATTTCTGCCTCTCCTATTTTATTTGCCTTAAACTGTGTTTTTAAAAGAGGAGATTTTTTTATATATATATTTATTTATTTATTTTTGGCTGCGTCAGATCTTAGTTGCGGCATGCGGGATTTTTGTTGCAGCTTGTGGGCTCTTCGTTGCAGCGCGTGGGCTTAGTTGTCCCGCGGCATGCGGGATCTTAGTTCCCCAATTAGGGATTGAACCCACGTCCCCCTGCATTGAGAGGCGGATTCTTAACCACTGGACCACCAGGGAAGTCCCAAAAGAGGAGATTTTAAGTCTTAGAATTTAATAGCAATTAAGCACCTGGTAACTTTGTAACACATGACCTGGTTTCAAATTCTGACTCTGTTAACTTACCGGCTGTGTGACCTTTGGCAGGTTACTTAACCTCTCTGTGACTCCATTTTCTTATGTGTACATTGGGATGATTAGAGTCCCTGCATCATGGGGCTGCCTTGTGGTTTAAATGAGGAAAGGTATGCAAAGCATTTAAAATACTGGTTGGCACCCAGTAAGAGCTATATAAGTGTATGCTAATATTATTAGCTTTCTAAAAATCTGGATTTGTGGTTTTCTTGAAAACCTGGAAGATCTGACAGCCTCATACAACACTTGGCTGGAAAGGTGTATCCACTGTTCCTTTAGAGAGGGACTGTGCACTGCCTTCCAGATCATTTTAATCCCGACCCCTCCCCCCTCCTTATACCTCCTGTTTTGCGCAGTCATGTGGCCAGCTCCCCCCCCCCCCATCTAGTGTCCTGAGCCTCCATTTGGTCAGGAATGAATATATCTATTTATATTTTTTGGATAAATATGGAATATTTGAAGGATAAATATATGCATTTTACAGCATTGTTACAGGAGCAAACAGGCTACTACACTGAAAGCTGCCTCTATCAGTGAGCTGCCATAACCACTCATTCCCTCCTGCTCTAGGGCCTCCCAGCACTAGTGATGGGGAGCTCACTACCTCGTAGAGCAGCTTCATCGCTGAGTCTTCGTCATATGCTGAGTCCAAGAACAACAACTCACCCATCATCTTGCCTGAACTGCCGTTAATTTCCACCGCATCCCCCTGCTGTTAATTTCCACCGCATCCCACTGCCGTTAATTTCCACCGCATCCCACTGCCGTTAATTTCCACTGCATCCCACTGCTGTTTAATTTCCACCGCATCCCACTGCCGTTAATTTCCACCGCATTCCACTGCCGTTTAATTTCCACCGCATCCCCTCTTTCGGAATCTGGAGCAGAGGATGTGTCACCTCCTTTGGGAGCTGTGCTCTGAGTTCCCAAGTGCTTGGTGGAAGCTTCAGGTTTCAGAAATGCCTGCCAAGAGTCTAGAGCCACAACCCAAGGGGTCATGTGCTGAATGATCAAGAGTCAGGCAGCTCAGCATCTCCAGTTGCAGGACTGGAAGAGACGCAGCTGAAGGCAGGAGGGCAGACTGTGTCACGCATAAGAGCGCTGGGGTCAGACCTGGGTTCCAGTCCCTGCCTTGCCACTTTCTAGCTGCCTTGTGACTTTGGGCAAGACACACAACCTCTCTGTTTCTGTTTCCTTCTCCGTTAGATGAAAATAGTAAGACCCTCCTGATTAAGGGGTTGTGCAAGATTCTTTTTTATTTTCCTTTGAGTCCGTGAGTCTTAGACCTACAGCATAAGAATGAAAAGAGACCCAGAAGATTCTGGCAGCTCCACACCCCTCCTGGCAGCCTCACTTACCTCCTGACCCAAGGCAATGGAACAGAAAGCTGCTTCCATGGGAGGGTCCAGGACCCCTGGTGCTGCGTGACCTCAGGCAGTCAAGCTCAGGGCCCCTTTAACTAAGACATTCTGGAATCCACAGAAACAGCTTTTTTTTTTTTTTTTTTTTTTTTTAAGAACAAAACCAAGCATTTTCCAGCCTGGCTGACATCCCTGGCTTGTCAGATCAGCAGAAGACAGGCAGGTCGTGGGGCTCAAAGAGCCATGAGTCAGCTGTACCCAAGCGGTGAACTGTCTTGCAGGCTTAGAACAGGCAGGAGGCTTGGCGGGCGCTTCTTCACCGGGTGAAGGGTAACCTGTGGCACAGGCCTCCAAAGGGCAGCCTTGGGTGGAGGGTGGGGGGGCCAGCAGACCTAGGAGACAGGACCATGCCCCTGGGGTCCCCACCATGCTTTTCTGGCTTCCTTCCCTGGCTCTTTGCATGGCATTTTTCTGCAGCTGTCAACACCCTCGGTCCCACCCAGAGCTGTTGGCCGCAGGGAGAGTGATGCCGTCCTCATCCGTCTGTGGTGTTACAGGCCCCTGAGAATCTCCATGAAGGAAGGTGCTAAGGAAACTTGGTCAGCATCACCTAAAAGCATTCGTGCAGCGTTGATGCGGGGACGGGGATAAGTGGAAAGATCGCTGATGGTGTGATCTCGGCCATGTCACTTGAACTCTTTGGGCCTTGGTTCACATTTCTATAAAATGGAGACAATGGCAAAGGGCTGACGGGAGGACTGAATGACGTCAGGCATGTGGCGGTGGTTGGTGTATCTAAGGGCAAAGTTTGACTATTCCCAAGGGAGGGGAAATGACTTACCCAAGGTCACCCAGCAAGTTCACACAGGAGCCAGAACTCAGACCCAGGTCTCATGCTGACTTCTACCTTCTGACTTCTAGCACAGTGGTTCCTACCAGAAAGTGGGGAGTGTTCAGCCAGCCAGTCCACCATGGTTACAGGGGCACTGGCTGTGTGCCGCATCCATGGGGAGCCCACAGTGTCAGGCTGAACTTGTGCTCAGGGACTCTTGGAGTGGGAGTGTCTCAGCTGAGAGTCTCTAGCAGACACGAGGAAAGAAGGCCTTCGCTTGGCTTTCCTCTGTGCAGCGATGAGTACCGAGCACTTGCTGGGTATCAGGCACTGAGCTAGGCCCTGGGGATGCTCTAGTGAATGAGGCAGATGTGCCCTCCGCATGGGGTTAATGGGGACTACATTGTGAGAGGCCACACAGTACACACAGCTTGACAGGCACCATGAAGGAGGAGTGGCGGGACCCCCAGGCCCAGGGGTGTGGGAGAGGGCTCCGAAGGAAGGGGCCTTTTGGCAAAGCCCTGAAGGAAAGAGGAGCTGGTCAGTAGCAGGTGGGAGGGAGAAGGCCAGAGGAAAGGGACTTGGAGGCACTGGATGATGTTCAGCGTTGTTGATGGGGAAGTGCAGTTAAGAGAAGAGCTGGAGAGGTAGCTGGGCCAGGTGGTGCCCGGGGCCTTCTGCACCCATTGAGTGAGGGGCAGGGCTTTATCCTGAGAGCAGTGGGAGGAGCACTGAATGGTGGGTCCTGGACTGGGAGGAGTGTATTGGGGGAGAGCCCCCTCTGGATGTTTTGTGAGGAAAGGATGCTGTGGGTTAGGAGAGGGGATGGTGGCCTGGGCTAGTGGTGGCAAGGAGGTGGGCCTCCCTGGAGCATATGTGGGATGCGGCATTGACAGGCTGTGGTGATGGATTGACAATGAAGACTGAAGGAAGTAGAAGCGCCAGGGACGCTGGCCTGGCCACCATGGGATGCGCATGGCGTTTACTGACGCGGGGACCCAGGAGGCGGTAGTACAGGTGGGGGGACATGGAAACATGGTTCAGGGCACGTGGGCTGTGAGGTGCCTAAAGACCACCAGGGAGATGCCGAGGGGGCAGTTGGATGTAGAGCAGAGGGGTCAGAGCTGGAGAGAGACGGGGAGCCATCAACATCCAGGTGGAAAGTCAGGTGTGTGTGTGGAAGCTCACCTGGGGGAAGGTGTGAGGGGAGAAGAGTGCAGGTTGGTGCCTGGGGAACACCAGCGTGGGAGGCGGGGGTCAAAGAAGGAACTTGCGGAGGAGACCCGGTCACCAAGCCAACAGGTGTCTCCAGAGGGCAAGCAACAGGGCAATAACGCCTCTGCCACTTGGATTTAGCACGCTGTGTTGTTGGCAAGAACAGTCAGCATGGAAGCTGGGCTGGGGCAGTGAGGAGGCGTGACTCTGCCAGCGTGACGGCCCCTTCCAGACTCGGGCTGAGAAGGGAAGTAGGCAGAGCGGTCGCTGGAGCGGGCTGAGGTCCGGAGGACTTTGGGGTTGGTTGGTACCAAGAGAATTGAGCTTGCATCCGTGTTGGTGAGATGTGTCCGAAGGCGGAGACATGAAGCTGCTGGGGAAAGGGTGGGACCTTATAGAGAGGGGCCTTGCACAGGCTGGAGGGGCTGACCGTGAGCTGAGAAGGGGAAGAGGGTCCAGCTCACAGTGGACAGCTGCCCCATACCTGTCCCTGGACTTGGCCCTTTGGGAACCACAAAGCTGTACAACCCCAGTGGCCTTCAAGGAGCAGAGAAGTCAACAGGCTCCAGGCTGGCCAACCAGGACTGCTCTCTTCAAGTCTCAGGACCCGCAGTGGCCACCCTCCTCCAGATATCCACAACCTGGACCCTCCTGGCGCCTCTTCCTCTAACCTCTTTTCTCTGGCTCCCAGATCACATTCTCTCCTGGTTCTCTACCAGGAGATCTCTGCTTGGGGTGGCTTTTAGTGCCATCTTTCCCCCGCCCTTACATTTGGGTGCCTCCTGGGCCCTCTCATTGCCCTCTTCCTGTTCTCATACTCTCTTGATCTGAACCTACCTGCCCCAAAGCCCGTCCATCCCCCACAAGGGGTGACACGCGCTAAAACAGTCTGCTAGGAGGCCACCCAGACACGCGTGTGAGGGGAGGGACGAGGGCTTCATCATTTCCCAGTCCTCAGAGTCTGGAAACCAGGGGCCCTGCACTCTCTCCCCCATCCCATCTCCAGCCGAGCCAGAAGCTCTCAGGACCCAGATTCCAGCCACCTGGCCTCTCACGCGGCCTCCAGGGATCACTTGGGGTCATAGCGGGAAGTGCCAATAGCTTTCAGGAGCCTCCTGGGGCTGCTGGCCCACCCGCTGGGCCTCAGCGCCAATCTACATGTCCCATCCTGAGTCCCATGGATTTCCAGCTGTGTACTGGACATTTCCTCAACTCACACTCAGCCATTAAGGACAAGGGTCCCATATCGCTTCTCTCTAAGCCCGCGGTTGGTACCACTTGAGCCGGCCAAGCTGAAAACTTTCGATCTTTGTTACTCCTTCATGGTGGCCCCTGCGTCATCCAGGTGGCTACCAAGGCCTGTAGATTCTACGTCCAGAAGGACTTGAATCTCTCTCCTAGCACACGTACCTTGTACTCAGATCCTAAGCCTCTCTTCTTCCAGACCATTCCCCATGGTGCCAAGGAAGCATCTTCTCTTTAGACTTTGTTTATCTTTAATAAAACTTTGATCAAGTCTCATCTTCTTAGCATGGCATTCAAGGCCAATGGTGGTCCAGCCTGTCCTGCCCACCAAACACTCCAGGCCTCTTAGCACCCGTGCCTTTGCTTCTGGGGTCCCTGCCTGGGGTCCTCCCTTCCTGCCTCCATCTCTCGGCATCGTCTCTGGCCCCTTCCAGCCCAGGCTCCTCCTTTGTGCTACCCATCAGGTTGTGCACCTTCCATGGAGTGTGACAGAGTGGTATCTGGGGTTACATACATGCCTCCCCACCCCCCCCAAGTGAGGGCACCACCCATAGAGCGTCAAGCAAAGTCCTTTCTCTGTGTGTGTGTGTGTCCATTCAGGCAACCACAGGTGGTTTAAGCTCGCTATGGAAGGAGAACGAAGGGGCTGAGAACAGCCAAGGTAGACGGACCCTAACGCCTTCTTCTGAATTGGCTTAAGCACAGGGGGAATCCCACATGTGGTAGAAGTCAGGGCGGCTGTGGGCCTGGGTAGGAGGGGGTGAAGGAAGGGGCACCCCGCTGGCGCCATCATCGTTGGAAGTGGGGGGCTGTCATGGACCCGCCAAGCAGAGCCAAGTGGAGGTTGGTGTCCAGTGCCAAGGGGAAACCAAGCCATTCTCGCTTCTTTCTTCTCCAGATGGGAAAAGGGCACCCCAGCTCAGACTGGGTCCCAGGGGGACAAAGCGACCTAGGAATTAAAACCCAGGTAGCTGGTTGAGGTCTGGGGGGCGTGCTGCGTGAGGGTGAACTGCTGGCACGGGGAGGCAAGACACCTCCTGCTTGCCCCCAGGGTGGTCTTCCTAAGAGCAAAATGAGTCCCTCTCCCCTTAGACCCCCATGGCCTTCCATGCCTCCCCTTGAAAGCAAGATGGTGCTTTGCCCTGGATCAGGGCAAGAGTTGGCCCCCAGCCTGAGGACTGGGCGCCTAAAACTGGCCCATCGGGACCCGTAATAGCAAGAAAGGGTGGTTTTAGACAACTTGAGAGGCACCAGTTGGCCAAAGCTGAGGCGATCCACTTGTACTCTTGGAGAGCAGTCCGTGCGTGAGTGTGCGGGCACACACGCGTGTGTGTGTGTGTGAGAGAGAGTGTGTCACTGTGTGGGTGGGGGTGAGTGTGCCAGTGTGTGTGTCAGTGTGTGAGTGTGAGTGCATGTGTTTGCGTGTGAGAGTGGGGAGGTGGTGTGTGTGTGAGTGTGTGTGTATGTGTGTTGGTGATCGCTGTGCCGCTGCCTGCCAGCTCCCTCCCTCAGAGTTCCCTCCTGCAAGCCCATCCTTGTGGTGTCCTCTCAGCTGTAAGCTGATGGCCCCAGTGGAGCAGGACTGAGTCCCAGCCACTGTCACGTCCTCACCTCCCCCCGATCCCCTTCCTGCCTCTCTGCACCACCCCACCCCTGAGTTTGTGTGCCAACTCCTGGCCAGGGCCTGATGTGCGGGGTGAGTGTGGGCACAGGCAGGCCTCCTGCAGGCCAAGAGACCACACTTCCCCCAAGGCACCCGCGCCTTCAGATCCCCAGGCCTCATGAGTCAGAAAGCTCTTCTCCTGGATATGCCAGGATCCCCTCCCTGGACCCCGTCGCAGCCTTCCATGTCCCCATCGAGACACTCACACATCCACAGCATTAGACCAGCGTGGCATTTTGACAAGGAGGGTATCAAGTGAGCCTGTGAGACTCGTGGGTTCCTTCCGAGTGGAAATAAGAACATTCTGATTCTGGGCCACGAGCGCAGTGGTGCGAGGCCCAGCGGGTGGGCCAGCCGCCCCAGGAGGCTCCTGAAAGCTACTGGCACTTCCCGCTGTGACCCCAAGTGATCCCTGGAGGCCGTGTGAGAGGCCAGGTGGCTGGAATCTGGGTCCTGAGAGCTTCCGGCTCGGCTGGAGATGGGACGGGGGAAAGAGTGCAGGGCCCCTGGTTTCCAGACTCTGAGGACTGGGAAATGATGAAGCCCTCATCCCTCCCCTCACACGTATGTCTGGGTGGCCTCCTAGCAGACTGTTTCAGCGCGTGTCGCTCCTCGTGGGGTATGCACAGGCTTTGGGGCGGGCAGGTTCAGCTCAAGTTCTGTCCCTTTCTGGCTGTAGGAGCCTCAGGCTCTTAAGGGCTCTTCGTGGAGACTGTATTGAATTCGGGCAAAGTGCCCAGCACAGAGTGAGCACTCCGTCAGTGGCGGCTGCCAGAGCTGTGGTCGTTATCTGTTTTACTCTGTTACACGGTGGCCCAGAGTGGCTGCTCTTTGGGAGCCGGCACCGGGGCCGGGTCTGGACCAGAGGCCCTCTGTGCCCCTGCGGCTTCCCTCCTGGCAGGAAGCACCAGAGCCTGCCGCCTCCGAGGGAGAGAAGGGGGCAGCCCCCCTGTGTGAGGGCAGGGCAGGTGCAGGGCTCCGTGGCGGATCCCCCCACCCGTGGTTCTCTCTGCTCCGCGTCTGCCTCTCCCGATGCCCCTAAGGGCTGGATGCAGCCAGGAAGCGCGCGCATCTTCTGAGGTGGGAACCTGCCTCTCCTCCTACTTTTTTGTTCCTTTACCATGACGCCTGTTACTCATAGGTACAAATCAAACGAAGAGTATGTATATGTGCGAGGCCGCGGCCGAGGGAAATATGTTTGTGAGGAGTGTGGAATTCGCTGCAAGAAGCCCAGCATGCTGAAGAAACACATCCGCACCCACACTGACGTCCGGCCCTATGTGTGCAAGCACTGTCACTTTGCTTTTAAAACCAAAGGTAAGAGACGGTCAGCGGGGCACTGGCCCTGCCCGCTGCAGGGAGCTCCCCTCTGGGAGCCCCAGCACAGAGCCCGGGGTCCGGACCTCTCTGCCTGGGGCCTGGGCACCCCCGATTCCTGGGCTCCCCAGTGACAGAGCAGCCGCCTCCAGACTGGGCAGTGGCACCCCTCGGCTGCCCTGCCCGTGCTTTTGGATCCCACGCCGGCCCCTCCACCCTCCACCCATGCGATTCCCACCACGGCCAGGCGGTGGCACTCTCGCACACAGTTCCTGGTTTTGTATTTGCTCTCATCAGCCCTTCCTTCTGCATGTCTCCTTAGCCCTTTATCCACCGACCCGACTGGTCACTGCCGCTCTTGAGTTTGGAAATCCATTCCACCCCGAGCCACTTAACACACTCGCATGGTCACCTCTCATGCCACACTTTGCCCCTGCCTCCACCCCGCCTCACCACTCAGACCACGTTCCTGACCCGTCCAGCTTCTCTGCACCTCTTGACACAGGGCCGGGCTCTCCCCAACCCCCGAACGGCAGCCCTGTCAGTCCTGCCCCCAACACTGCACAGCAGGGTCAGCTCAGGCTCTGTGAAAGGAAGGAAGACTGGCCGGTGAGGGTACGCAACCAGAGCGCTGTGATGGGTGATGGAGGTGGCCTGGGCCACTGCAGCCACCCAGGACCCGGGTGTGGACCAGTGAGGCTGTGTCCACCAGACGTGGACCGAGCTCTTCTCTGCTCCTTCCATTGGCTGCTCCCACAGGGCAGGCAGGAAAGGCATCACAACCCGCTTCTTCCTTCCTGGTAGCTGAGCAGACCGAGGTGCCTCAGAGGGAAGCCTGGGGCTCTCGAAACCCTGGTGGCTTCAGCCTCTCGTGCTTCGCAGTTTCCTGGCTCAGGGTTGGGCACGAGGGTCCTGCCTTCTCCTTTGGGCAAGTTGGGGGCCTCCACACCAGCCCCCACCAGAGCCACGTGGTTTTTCAGTAGATGGAACTGGAGAGCTTTGACGCCTGTTGACCTTCCTTTTGTTGGTAAAGCTGCTCCCAGAAAGAGCAGTGGGCAGTGGCTCTGAGGAGGGCCCCTCCGGGTCTTTGAGCCTTCCTTACTCCCCCCTCCTCTTGCTGGCCCCTTCCGTTCTCTTGGTGCTAGGTCAGGGGGCATTTTATCTCATCCCCTCGCTCGTGGCCCCCTCTCTGACCGGGTGCCCATCTCTGGTCTCCTGACCCCGTTAGGCTGCCCTCCATTGTCCTCTCACCATCATTTTCAACTGGAGCTCAAACTTTCCCACCAAGGTTTTGGTTTGAATAGAGGTGAGCATCCTTCATCCTCGCCCTGACCCTCTTCTTTCTTGGTGTGTCGTCAGCAGCATTCCAAAGGGCATTCAGAGAGAACTGGTGGCCTGGAGCCCTGCCGTGTCCAGGACAGCTCACCTAGCATGCCTCGGTCCTGGTCGTGGGCTCTGTCCCACACACGCCCCCTACAACCCCGCTTTCTCTGGCCTTAGGCGGCCAGTTGGGACTTTATGGTGGAGAGAGATGGGAATAATCCACCAACAGTTCAAATAACGGCCTTTGACTCTGAACACCAAAAACCTTTTTGTCCAAGCCCCACTTGACGGTGCAGAAAATGGGTCCCTCAAAACAGAAACGACTGTTAAAGCCGGAGCTGTAACTATAAGCCAGGACCCCTGCCTCCTGGGCATCACCCCCAGCACCGTCCTCTCTGTGAGCAGTTGCCCCCTTGTCTGGAAGGAGTGGCAAAATCAGGTGGCCACCCAGGTGGCGTCCAGAGTGGATCACAACTGCTGGCCCTGTTCCCAGGGTGTGCCCAGGGGACCACACCATTCTGTTCTCAGCATGAAGAGCCTGGTCCTGAGAGGGCCTCACCCCAGGGCCATGAAGAGCTGCCCACCACCGTGGAGAACCGTCATCCTGCCACGTGAGACTGGAAAGCCCCATGGGGCTGAGTTCCCAGCCAGAGCAGTCTCCCAGAGCCATCCCTATTCAATTCCCTCTGGCTTTATTGAGAGGAAAGGCCTGGTCTTTTTCTGTCAGGTCTGAGCGAGGCCTGGGTCCCTGGCAGGAACACCCCTTTGCCAGGAGATTCCTGCATTGGAAGCCACATGCCGAGCTATCTGCCGTCCCTCCCCGGGTCCCTCTGAGCCAGCACACAGCCCTGGAGGGTCCAGAGCTCCTAACCTGAGGGGAGGGTCTGCAGGCCCTCTGAGTGCCCTGGGGGTGGAGCCTGGGGTGGAGCCCTGAAGGCCCCGCCCAAGAGGGTTTGCTCTCACCCTGTGATGGGGGGAGGGCTGAGCCCTCTGCAAATGCTCCTAGAAGCCTCTGGAAGATGACACCTTCCAGAGCCGGAGCAGTGAGAGCATCCGAAATCCTGGAATGTCAACCTCTGGGACTTAGAGGGGGGCCAGTAAGGGTGGTGGCAGGTAGACGCAGAACCAGCTCCCTCTTGGCTCTCTCTGAACAAGGCAGGGAGCGAGGGAAGCTGCAGGATACTGACACTCCTGTTTCTCCCTGGAGTCATGGACCCTTCAGCCACCAGCCCAGATGCCAAAGGTCCCCTCCTCTCAGGGCTCCTGCCTCCATACAAATGCTTCCATCTCCTCCCTCCCCTCATCCTTGGGCTCGGGCCCAGCCAGGCTGCATGAGAGATGAGGCTGGGTCAGGTGGTCCTCAGGGCCCTACGTCACCACCACCTGGCTGCACCCAGCCCGGGAGCCCTTCCTGTCTGTCTCCGTCTGCCTGTCTGTGTCTCCGTCTCTGTGTTAGACATCGTGGCAGGAGCTCCGGTCCCTGGGCACTAACAAGGGGGTGTCTCGGTGGGTGCGGCCAGGAAAGGCCCACTGGGGTGTCCCTGCGGGGGTCTGGGGTCCCATGTCATCTTCTCAGAAGGTTCCCAGAGGCCAGCAGAGTGGCTGTGCTGGGTACAGGCCGTTGCACCGATCGCCTCGGGACAGAGCTGGCAGCTTGGGGCAGGCCTCAGGGACCAAGGGAGGGTGGTTGGTCAAAGCCCAAAGCTGAATGGGGCAGGGTCACCGGCTGATGCCCTCAGTGGAGGGTCCGCCTCTGTTCCAGACACCCATCATTTTCCATCCACTTGCCTTTCCTCCTTCATTCCAGGATTGTCGGGGTTTTGGTGGGGGGCTGGGACGACGGTGAGAAGCTGTGAACTCTGCTTGGCAAGCTCAGGCTTTGACCCTTGACAAGGAAATGGTGTCCAGGCCAAAGAAAGACACCTGAGGTCATTTGGTACACCTCCCTCAATTCACAGAGGGGGAGGTAGGCCCACGGAGGGGAAACCAAAGAGGGCGCTGGATAACACTCGGGGCTGCACATCCGGTCCTGTAACCCCGTGGCCTATCTGGGCAGCCACCCAGACTCCCACCTCCTCCCTGCAGCCTCCAAGAGCAGGGGCAGAGGAGAAGCTGGCGTCCAGGGCCTGCCCGGTGCCTTCTCCTGGGGGTTCCTGAGCCCAGACTGACTGGTAAAGCCAGCTACAACACAAGCATCATCTCAGCATCTCTCTCCTCCTCACCCCCATGACTGTGGCAGAGTCCCCCGGGTGCTCAGTAAAGAGCGATTACTTGGTGGGGGGGGGGGGCACACAGTGTGGGAAGGAAGGAGGTTCCACATGGTGGGCATCTGCCGTCTGCCAGGCGCACTCTGCTGTCACTCTCCATGTTTCCTCATGAGCTCCTCCCAGCGTCCCCGAGAGGTAGGTATTACTTTACAGTTGCAGAGACTGGGGCTCAGAAGGTTAAGAAACTTGCCCAGGAGCACACAGCTAGCAGGTGGAGGAGCCCAGACTCAAACCCAAGGCCATCAGGCTCCTGCACACGCTGGTTCTGCTCTGCCAGAGTGGAGCGAGCAAGGTCTCTGGAGTCCTGAGACCTGGTCCCACGTGGGGCTCTGCACTAGCTAGCAATGTGGCTTTGACTGGTTGGTTCGCCGTGTTGGTGAATGGGAGCCCTCCCACAGCATCCCGTCACCTGATCATGTCGTCTAATGGCATCGTCAGCACCAGGGCCGGGAGTTAGAACAGAAGCAGGAAGACCCTGGGCCTGGTGGGCGTGGATTATGTGGTCTGGGAGGTTCCTTCCAATACTTTCCTTCTGGGATGAGAAGAGCATTTCCCACTCATGGTTATTACACACCCATTGTGTGCTCAGCATCTAACTTGGTTGGGTAGAGACCCGAACGTTCCAGGCCGAACAGGTACAATAATGTCATAGCCAGATTGAGCAGTGAGCATAGTCTCCTGGGGTCTGGGATAGTCAGGGGATGGCAGGCTGGCCTCAGAACCTCAGAGGATATTCAGTTTCTCTGGCCCGTGGAAGACCCCAGATGCCTTTACCACCCCATTGACGTCCTGCTCAGACTTAACCTGCTCACAACAGTGAGGGCAGAGGCTCACAGTGTGGGACAGGGAATGTTGGGGACCCTCCGGCCCTGGAATGACTCGAAGTTATGGCTCTGCTCTCCATTTGGCCAGGAGTAGAAGATCCAGGTTTCTGTCTAGTTAAAGGAAGAAAATCTGACTTGGGAAGGATGGAGTCACAGACTAGGGCTAAGGGAAACAGCTTCTCTCCATCCTTGCCACCCTAGGCCTGCACACCTCAGGCAATTCAGCTTAAGATTCCCTTTACCCTCTCAGCAAAACCCTAAGTTTCCTTAAAATTCTCAGAATGATTAAGAAGCACCCTTCGGTTCATCCATGGGCCCTCTCTCCCTATTCACCCATCTATCCACCCATCTAGCCTCCTGTTTATCCATTTCTCCCATCCTCTCATCCGAATAGTTTGTCTTCCTATCCATTTACCTTCCCATTTATTTTCTCATCTGTTCCTCCACCTCTCCCATTCGCCCTCCCACCAATCCATCCTTCCATTCACCTGCCCATTCTTTTATCCTCCTGTCTGTTTGTCCTCCCATGCATTTGTGTGTGCTGCATCCAGCCAGCTATTCTCCCACTCACCCATGTCTCCTCCTTTCCCATTCTCCATCCTCTCATATGTTTATTGATCCATTTTCCATCTATCCTTCCATTTATTTTTATCCTCCATCTGTCTATCCATCTGCTTATCCACTCATCCAGTATCCCATCCATCTGTCCAGCTCCTTCCCGCTCATCCTGTTCATCACTCCATATTTCCTCTTATCCACTTCTCCATCCATCCATCCATCCATCCATCCCTCCATCTCTCTCTCTATGTGTCTGTTCTTGGAGTCCATTCTTCCCTCTTCCATCTATCTGCTCAAACTTGCTAACTGATAAGATTAGTGAGACAGAGCACCTGACTCAAAGAATTTACAATTTCTTGTATGAACTACCATATGGAAATTCAGCAATCTACAGAGCAACAGTGAGCACATCACGGTTTGGAGGTGATTGTTGAGGCCAAAGGAGCCCCCTGAGGCATCTGGCCTGCATCCTTCTGGGGCAGGCTGGAGGCCCTCTGCTGCACCTTCATAGAGCGTACCTGCCCCCAGGGCTTTGTGGCCTGTGAAGTGCTGTGCGCACGTGGGGGAGAATTGGTGTCGCTATCTTTCCCCTCATTCTGCAGAGCGGCCACCTTGCTCTTCAGCCCACTGGGGACAGAGTCAGCCACACCCCGAGGGCTTCGTAGGCTTGGGGAGGGGCAGAGCCTTAGTTCGGCCTTCCCTGCACGCACCACCCCACCCCCTGGCCGTGTCTGCACGGCAGTGACCTTGGAGGTCCAGGAAGGGGACATGACTCTCTAAGGAAGTCAGGACTTGGGCCCCAGCCTTGTGGCCCCCAGGTCCGGATCTAGCAGATTTCTCTACGCCTTCTGCCCTCTCTCCATTTCTAACAGTAACTTTGTCCTGGTTCCTCTTCCCAAACCCTAAGATTCTTCCCTGTGGGCTGCCCTAACAGTGTCCTCAGCCAGAAGGGCATCCTCAGTACCCATCCCCCATGCTGGGTTAATGGGAGCCCTGATGTCATCCCGGTATTTGAAATGGCCGGGAATCCTGTTTAATGAGTGTCACCAGCTCCTGGGCCCAGAGTTAAAGGCAGGAAAAACTTATTGCACATGACTTGTCTTTTAATTTCTTTCTTGTTTGTCTTTTTAATCAGCATCTCACTTCTTCATTCTACCCTTTGTCCCCTCACACCCCTCACGCACCCTCCCCCAGCTCCTCAGTGCCATCCCGGGGTCTGCGGCTGCACATCCCACCTGAGCACCTGGGCGGAGGGACGTCCCAGCACCTGCCGGCCAGGCGCCGCCGTGGGCCCCTGCCCTCCAGCCGAACCTGAGTCTGTTCTCGTTCCTTTCCAGGGAATCTGACTAAACATATGAAGTCGAAGGCCCACAGCAAAAAGTGCCAAGAGACGGGGGTGCTGGAGGAGCTGGAAGCCGAAGAAGGTAAATGAACTGCCAGCTCCCGCCTCCCCCTTCTCCTCCTGCCCCCCTAGCCCTCCCCTTGCTTTCTGTCCTCCTCTCCTCTGCTCTGCCTCCTCTCCCTCTTCTGTGCCCTCTCCTCTAGTTTTCCCAACTGCAGGGCGACAGAGGTTAAATTCACAGGATGACCGCCCCCACCCCCTAGACTTACAGCGCGTGCTGGGAGCCGTAGCTGTGGTGCATGAAGGTCTGCCAGGCAGGTGGAGCGCCCGGCACCCCGTGGGTGCTCAGTGAATGTATGGTGAATACATTAGCACATGAGTAATTACAGTCAACATTGATTGAGCACCCACTCTGTGTCAGGCATGCTCTAGACACGTGCCATGATTATCTTGGCAAATTCTCACGATGACGCTGTGAGGTACACACCCACACTCACACTTACACACTCTGGGCATGAGCCTGACGCCCGGGCCTTTTAGAGCTAGAGGTTTTCAGACAGACCTGACAGCCCCACGTCACCTCCCGATCCCATCCCCTATCCCAGCACCGCACCCTGACCTCAGTCCCCCGTTAGCAAGACTAGAGCCACATTAGAGCCAGTTTCTGAGAAGACAAGGCAGTGTGTGTGGCTGCGCCCTGCCCAGCCTCAGCATCCAGGGCGGAGGCCAGAGGGGCTTTTTTGGCAGGTAGATGAGCGGCCAGAGGTACTCCTCCTGCACTGGGCAAAGCTTTGACCAGATTCCCTAAAATCGGAATCAAGAATTACAGTGTGACAAGGAGAGGTGTGTGTGTCTGTGTCTCGTTTTTTTTGTTTGTTTGTTTTTCTGATTTGGGAATGTATCTACAATCTTACAAAAGAGTTAGGTGGCATTTCCTTTTAGGTGAAACAAATCACCTTTATTGAACAGAACACAGTGAACTTGGGGCTGTACCCCTGAAAATGAGGATGTGGGGTTACCATTCTTATCAAAAAAGCACATCAGGCCATTTACAGATGTCTCACTGAGTCCTCGTAACTGTGGTAGAAACTTGTGTTGCCCCGTTTTCAGTTGAAGACATTTAGTAAAGCTCAGACAGGTAAAGGCAGTTGTCCAAGGATGGACAGAAACGCTGGCTGCAGTGCCTGGCGGGCTGGATGGGGCAGCTGCACCCAAGCCCAGAGCCCTCCCTGGGTGGGAGGTGGGCGTTCCGACTAGCACTGCACCGGGGGTCCACCGAGGGACCCTGAGCTGTCCCTGCCCCTCTCCCAGCTTCATTTTCCCAATGAGCCCAAAAAGGATGACCTTATTTGAGGATGAAATCAATGCATTCATTCCAGAAATACTGAGCACCAGACCCGTTCTAAGACCTGTTCTAGGTGCTAGAGATTCTGCAGTGAATACAACATAGTTCCTGCCGTCGGGAAGCCTGCATTCTAGAGGGGAGCTGGGCAGTGAACAAATGTGGAATAGGGCAAGGGTGATGATTATGAAGCACTACATCCGTGAGGGGCTGGAAAGCATGGGGAGTGGCCTCTCTGTTCAGTGGTGTGAACAGAGAACATGAGGCGAGGTGTCAGGAAGCCAAGTGGGGCCTGGAGAAGGGCTCTCCCTGCAAAGGGAACAGCCGGAGCAGAGCCCCTGAGGGCCAGAGTCGGGGGGAGATGAAGTCTGAGAGAGCCGTGGCTGTGAAGGCCAAGGGATGGACTTGGCCGCCTGGTGGAGCATCGCCCTCTGCCGTTCCCTGACTCTGTATGCAGAGGATGGCCGGTAGGGGGCGCGGCTGGAGGCAGGGATCCAGGCTGAGCACGTGTTGGACTTGGGTGGGCCGAGGGAGGTGGGGAGACGTGGTCGGATTCTGGATACATTCCGCAAGTAGAGCCGAAGGGGTTTTCTGACGTAGTGGGGCGGGGGGCGGGGAAGCATGAGGGAAAAAAATAGCCAAGGATGACTCCGAGGTTTATGGCCTAAGAAACTGGAAGGATGGAGTTGCCACTTCCTGCGATGAGGAAGGCTCGGGGAGGAGCTTGTCTGTTAGTCGCGAAGTGACGGTTGGGAGCACAGCTTAGGAAAGATTGCCTACGGGTGGCCGGGCGGGCGCCGCAGCCCCGCCCCTGAGGTTGAGGAGGTTGAGCACCAGCGCCACCGTGTGGCCGGACCCCCTCGGCGCCCCAGCGCGCTTCGTTCCTCCGGTCCCAGGCCACAGAAAGGCGGAGCTTTGTGGAGCCTTGACAGTGAGGGGCGTTGGGAATGGGCCGTCCGGCTGGGGCATCCCATAGAGCCCTGAGCGAGTCCAGATGTGGGGGGCTTTGCGAACCCTGTGCTGGGCAAGGGACCCTTGGCTTCCATCACTCCTGCTGGGTGCCTGGGGCAGGCCACCGGCCCTCTCTGCCCATCAACTTCCTCATCTGTAAAAGGGACATTAGGATCCTTCCTGGTGAATATCAGGACTCTGACTAGTAGCACCACCCCTCTGACCTTCAACCGCAAGATGAGATGCTCTCATTGCTGCCTGTCTGCTGAGGTTGTGAGGTACTTGGGATGAGAATAGCTAGGGTTTATTGGGTACTTACTGGGTGTCCGACCCTCACGATCCTCCCAGCAGCTTCATGAGGTGGCGTTTATGAGTCTTACTCACATTTTACAGACAAGGAAACTGAATACAGAGAGAAAAACTAAATTATTCAACATTATACAGCAAGGAAGGGGTGGAACTAAGGTTCAAACCCAGACCATTTCCTGCAAGGGTTGTAAACCTCAGTCCTGGACTCTCTGGGTGATGTTGGGGAAGCACTTGCCTGCTCTGGGCCTGGATTTCTCCACATGTAAATGAGAGGTGAGGCGAGGTGAGCTCCGGGCCCCCCCACCCCACCCCGCTAAAGTCTTAGGCGGGAAAGTAAATGCGTGGGGCAAAACTTAGAGATGTTTTGCACCCGCTTCGCCAGCCCTACTCCTTTACCAATCCCCAGTCCCTTCCCCACTCTCACTGTTCTGCTCCTGGCTGCCAGGAGGCCATGACCTTGGCCCCATGGCCCTCCCTTCACCTGCCAGCTCCAGCTCCACCCCATAGTTTTTGACCTACATCCTCTTGAATGCCGACTGTCATCCACTGCATGCATCTTACTGCTGTGTGTTGAGCCGTTGGGAAGCACAAGTGCTGGGCTTTCTACCCCCAGGGCAGCTCTGCATGGTGGGGTGCAGAAGCCTGGTTGCACCAGTGGCCTGAGTCAGCTTGTGTGTCCAGCTCTCCTGGTCAGTAGTTGAGTGGGTACTGACATGAGCTGAGTGTTGGGCCAGCAGGACCCAAACCCTCAGGAGCCTGCCAGGTGGGCTAGATGTTAGCGGAGCTCCGCATGGAGTCCTGATTGCTGCCGGTTTCATAGATCCCCAAACTAGGCCTGTGTCCTGTTAGCGGTGACCCAGCTGGTTGGGCTGCCCCACCAAAAGCCAGACCAGGAGGCTGGTATTTCGGAGCTCCATTACCCCCCAGCTGGGAGCACCAGGGGTTCTGCAAAGACAGTACCTTCTCTGGACATGAGTGGCTGGGATGAGGCCCTGCTCTGCAGCCAGCCTGAGGCCAGCTTAGCCCAACCCCCGGAGAGGCCAGGGCCTGCCACCTGCCAGATACCATTGTATCAGCCAGCAGCAGCCTAGCCACCGTGGCAGACGTGTATGTAAACTGACCAGGCCCAGCACTGCTGGACTGGCCAGCAAGGCTGCTGTGTCCCAGAGTAACAGATTTCTTCATGGATGTATTAAGAGTGACTATAATTATTTGAGTCCTTGCAGTGTGTCAGGAGTGTGTTTCCTCCGCCTGGCAAACCCTGTGAGGTGAGACTGTCAAGTTCATTTGACAGAGGGGGACACACTGAGGCACAACAGGGCCACTTAACTTGCTCATGGTGGAGCCAGCACTGAAATAC
Organism: Neophocaena asiaeorientalis asiaeorientalis; assembly: GCF_003031525.2. NCBI lineage: Eukaryota > Metazoa > Chordata > Mammalia > Artiodactyla > Phocoenidae > Neophocaena > Neophocaena asiaeorientalis. The sequence goes on along the minus strand of NW_020173200.1, from coordinate 375,358 downwards.
TAATGGAAAAAAAAACAAAGAAAAGACCTATCTTGTTTGCTATGGTTCAATCCCACCCCTGCTACTTACCTTACCTGGACAAGTGACTTCAACTCTCTCACCTTGGTTCCCCGTCTATAACGTGAAGATAAGAGTAGTGCCGACCCAGCGGGATTATTTGAGGACTAAGTGAATTAACACATGCAGGCCCTAGAACTGAACCTGGCACATGGTAGATACAAGGTAATTTTTGCTGTGGTTATTTACAAAGCGTTCCCATCCTCTCAACGATCTTGTACCACTCCCGTGGCTGTCAGGCCCAGTTTGCAGACTGGGACTCTGGGGGCTTAGAGCAGAGCAGCCTGGGGCTGGCTCTGACCTCGGGTCTCCTGTGTCTGCCCCTCAGGAACAAGCGATGACCCGTTCCAGGACTCGGAAGGGCGAGAGGGCACAGAGGCCGTGGCGGAGCACCAGTTTTCAGACCTGGACGACTCGGACTCAGACTCGGACCTGGACGAAGATGAGGATGAAGACGAGGAGGAGAGCCAGGACGAGCCATCAGGACCGTCCTCGGAGGCACCCCCGCCCGGCCCGCCCGCCACGCTGCCGGCAGACTCCTCACCTGTTCAGGGCCCCCAGCCCCCAGATGCCACCTCTGGTAGCCAGGCCACCAGGAGCAGCTCAGTCTCAGAAGCCGAGCGCTTGGCAGCCGGCAGCTGCTTCATGTCCAGCCAAAGCATCCTGTGCCTTCCCCAGCTGGGACCGGCTCCCCCGGGCCCCACGGAGAAGGACACAGGCTCGGCCCTGAGCTCCAAGGCCGTGTCCCCAAGGAGGCCATGGTCCCCGAGCAAAGAAGCAGGCAGCCGCCCACCACTCGCCCCAAAACACTCACTAACCAAAAGCGACTCGTCTCCCCGGCGACATTCACCTGCCCGAGAGCCACTGGCCTCGGCCCCGAGCCCACCTGGCCCCCAGACAGGCCCTCTCCCCCGTGGGTCTCCGAGACTGGAGCTGTCTCCTCTCACCCCCCACCCCCTGGGTAGGGAACTGCCCCCTGAATGCGAGGGCGCCACAGACCCAGGCCCGCACAGACACTCGCCCACGAGGAGATGGTCTCCAGGCCAGGCCGAGTCACCACCACGGTCAGCGCTGCCAGGGAAGTGGGCCTTGGTGGGGCCGGGCAGCCCCTCGGCGGGCGAGCGCGGCCCAGGCTCAGGGCTGGCCCCAAGGGCTCTCTACCCACCCGCGCCTCTACCTCACAAGCTTCTCGGCAGAAGCCCAGCGGAGACCTGCACCTCCACGTGGGTGAGTTCCCGTCTCCCGGGTGGCTGGGCCGCTTCTCGCTGGCAGGTGGGGGGCTGTAAGCTCACACCTCCCTGAGGCCTCAGACCTGGAGCTACACCCCTGCCAGCTCAGCGGTTACCCAGAAGACGTGTACTGGGCACCTCCTATGCCAGGCACTGTGCTGGGTGCCTGAAACTAGTTAGTTTAGTGTCCGAAGCAGCAGAGCACGGACTCTGGAGCTGGACTACCCAGGATTAAAACCAGGTTCTGCCACTTATAAGCTGTGTGGCCTTGGGTGTGAGTGTAAATACTTGTGGCATTTCCTCCCCCCGCACCCCCATCGCCATCCCCACGTATTCTTTGAGCAGATGGCAGAGCTCAACCAAAATCATCACATCTCCAGCATGACTGCCACCAGCACCCTCAGAGTCACTGCAGCCAACACCATCCCTGTCATACCATCAGCCCTGTCACTGTCACATCACCACTGCCATCTGCCATCATTACACTCCAGCCACCCCATCAGCTTGATCACGGTTGTCACAGTATCACCATCACCACCGCTGTCATGATCGCCAGCACTGATATCATTATCATCGTCAACTTACCTTTCCCCTCCCAACACCTTTTCTGTCACCAGATTGTCGTAACCCAACACCGCTGCTCACCACCAGCAGAGATTCAAGCTCCAGGGGGAACACAAGCTAGGAATCTTAACTTGATTTTTAATTTGGGGGTCGTGTGCAAATTCCTGGAGGTGGGAGAAGGCCAAGAGACTGGAGTGGGAACTCATGTTCTAGGGTTAAGTTGGGTCAGTACCATTTGAGGAACAAGAGAAGCCGCAGAACCGAGACAGACGGCCAGGTGCATAGGGGCCAACCAGGCAGCCCCGTCCGTCCTCGGAAGACAGACAAGCTGGTTGGAGGCGGGGGACCATGTCCTGAGTGTACCCATGGTCACCGTTCCAGAGAGGGCGCCCACACAGGGCAACACCGTAGGCAGGTGTTGGGACTCGGTTCTGGACCAGCTCGGCCAGGACTTGCTCTGTGATCTCAGCGAGTCCCCCCCTCACTCTAGGCCTTGGGGTCTCCATGTGCCCAGCACATAATCCTCGCCTTACTCTGTCTTATTTTCTGACCCCAGCAGAAGGCCGAGTCGCCAAGTCCCTCCTGTTCACCTGGCCCTGCTCATCCTCTCTTCTCCCGACCCCTCTCCACCCCCCATGACTTCCACGGCCACACCCCGGCCCGGACAGAGGAGAACATCTTCAGCCACCTGCCTCTGCACTCCCAGCACTTGACCCGCGCCCCGTGCCCCCTGATTCCCATCG
>NW_020173200.1:355143-372743 GCF_003031525.2 Neophocaena asiaeorientalis asiaeorientalis | reverse complement strand
CCAGATGGTACAGGCCCGGCCGGGGGCCCACCCCACCCTGCTCCCCGGGCCCAGCACGGCCTGGGTCAGCGGCTTCTCAGGAGGTGGCAGCGACCTGACGGGGGCCCGGGAGGCCCAGGAGAGAGCCCGCCGGAGTCCCACTGAGAGCTCATCGGCCTCCGTGTCCCCCGTGGCTAAGGTCTCCAAATTCACACTCTCCTCGGAGCTGGAGGCCAGGGACTACCCCAAGGAGAGGGGCAGGACGAGCAGGGGCCTGGGCAGACCTCCCGACTGGGAGCCCCGTGCAGCCGAGGTGCCCGCAGAGCCCGTGCCCACGCACAGTCCCCGCACCCCACCCGAGGCCTCGCCCCGGCCACCCCAGGGCCGCCGGACAGGGTCCCGGAGTCCCCGCCTGGAGTCACCACGTGCGCCGGCCAACCCCTCGGCCTCCGCCACCCCGCCGCTGGACCGCAGCAGTTCCGTGGGCTGCCTGGCCGAGGCCTCCGCTCGCTTCCCAGCCCGGAGGAGGAACCTCTCCGGGGAACCCAGGACCAGTCAGGGCTCCCCCGAGCCCTCGGGAAGTGGGGGGCCCAGGGCACCCTCACAGCAGCCCGAGGACCGGGGGCCCCGGAGCACTTAGCCTCTCCCTGACCGCTTCAGCAACTGGCTTCCGGTGTTTGGCCACAGACGTTTCCAGCCGACTTCCCCGAATCATCTTGCTGTCACGGGCTCCCTGTCCCATCTGTTGTTCTGTCCAAGAAGCTTCTGCTCAGCCCCCGTCTGTCTTATCTTCCCACCATGTATGCAGTTACCTGTGCCTTTTTCTGTGACCTTTTGTTGCTTGAAAAGATACAAACAACACACACACACACACAAACATGAAAAAACCCCACGAGGTATTTGAGGCTGTGAATATTTAGGTGGGGCTTCACCTTGGGCCACTGTGGTCAGCAGCTACCCCCCAAGGCTGGCAAGAGGCGGTCAGTTGCTAAGAGAAAGGGGAATGCACTGAAGCAGAGAGAGAGAGAAAAAGAAACTTTAAAAATATATATAATTAAATGTAAAAGCAAGCTCTCCTATGTACAGTTGTTTATGGTTCCTATTTATTGCTGCTTTATCCCACCCCAGCTAGTGGCCTCCCCCGGCTCCCAGCAGAAGGGCCAGCAGCCCGAGGCAGAGGGACAGGCAGGGAGACTCCACGGGCAGGCCCAGAAAACTCCGACTTTCTTTTTCCTAGGACTTCAACACAAAATATTTGGAACGGGTAGAAGGTAGGAGCTGGTTGCTTCCCCAGGACTCCCAGATGTCCAGGTGGCCTGCGTCATGATCCCATCCTGGCACTTGACCGGTAGACAAATCCCCCTGCCCCCTGGCCCAGCACCTCTGCTCCTCACTGCACCCTCACCCTCTGTCTGGGCTGGGAAAGGAGTTCCTGACCATCCATCTCCACTGGTTCCTGAGCACCTGACCTCGGCCTTGCTCTCAGGGTCCCAGCCACTGGCTGCCATCCTTGTTCTAGAAACTACCCACAAGGCTGAAGTGACAGGGCCCAACCCCTGGGGGTCAAGATCCAAGGTGCGTTGCCTCGCCATTCCTGAGGCCAGGCTTGGGCTTCATTTTACATTTGGTCCCTGGGGTACAAAGGGCCCTATTTCCTCCATGGCTGGGCTTCTCCTGTGCTCAGCACTGGAAGTTTGCAAGGACTCATTTCTGGACCACTTTGCAGCAGGACTGGTCCCCCTGTCCCTGTCCCACACACCGTCAGGTCTCCACTACCCCCAGGAAGTACCCAAAACCATGACTGGTGGGAACTGCCCAGGCCTCCTATAGGTTGGTTTAAATATCTTTTAAAAAATAAAATTAAATATATATATATATAAACCTGGTGTTTGATATTTCCCCTAGCCTCCTATTGTCCAAGGTCATTTGGATTCTTCTCCAAAGCAATCAGTAAGAGCTAGTGCCTCTTTCCTCATCCCCATCTCCTCCTTTACGAAGCTGCCCTGTGTTTCCTGGTACAAAAGCCTGCTTTGTTTAAAAAAAAAAAAAAAAGACTAGAAATTAAAATCCCAAGTTGAAATATGGAACTTGAACTCTAGCATGTTTACCCAGCCCTGGGATGGGTGGGGTTTTCCACAACATTCTGAAATCATTTTCTTTAGTTTTTACCAGGGGGAGAAAGCATGGGGACCACGGTCATGGCCCAGCCAGGCCAGGTGCTAATGCCGCAGAGCAGAGACCTTCTTGGCCAGTCCCCATTCCTCAGGCAGGCTGCATGAATCGTGTGGCCATAAGGGGCTCCTGAGCTGTTGTTTAGACGGGACACCATAAGGTGCATAGGGCTGGGGCACTTCCGTGAGCTCCCCGCCCTCCGGCATAATTCCCTCTTCTGCCCATTCAGGACCTTTCCCTGCTTGGCCTTTGCTGCCAGGACAAACCAGCCACAGGTCAGCCTCCAGCCAGACCACCTAGTTCATTTCCCTTTGGCTAAGACAAAAAGGGGACAATAGGGAAGGGCCTACCTGGGGGTCTGCTGGGCTCCAGGGTACAGGGCGGGGGTGGGGGTTAGCCAGCACTTCCTGGCTGTCTGACCCAGAGTCTGGGGCTCCCGGCCCCCCTGGAAGAAGGCCAACGAGCCCAGCCTTGGCTGTACTGGCACTGGTCAGGTCTGGCAGCAGGTGGGAAGGAGCCTAAGCCCCAGTCACAGCCTAGGCCAGAGGCCAGGGCTTTCCTCATCATTACCTTCCAGCCCCACCCCAGGGGGCTGCCCAAGGACTGGAGACTTCAAGCACTGAGGCCTGGGAGCTGGATAAAGGGCATTGCTTCAGCCCAGGCTTGAAATATTCCTGGGCCAGATCTTCCAGCCCCAGACCTACAGAGCAGCAGACTGGGCCCTGCTAGACTAGCCCGTGACCTTGGGGGTGGCCGGGCCCCTCCCCCAAGCCCTGCGCCCCAGCTCTCCTGGGCGTCACTCCCCCCTGTATTCAGACAGCCCAGCTGCCAAAGTTTCCTTTCTGGAGGCCCGTGTGGCCAGCAGGGGAGAGTCCTCACCGCCACTGGGGCTCACAGGCACAGGCAGAGGGGACGGGGGCCGGGAGTCACTGGAGAGCCATTTCTCAATGACAGAGACACACTGTGCAAGCAATCTGGCCAAAGGGCTACTGCTCTACACAGGTGCCCAGAGAAATGGAATTGATGCCACCAGCCCTGGCCGTGTGTCACTGAGCATGGCTCTAAGCCCCTCTGCCAGCCTCTCTTCCGGCTCCCCCAAGCACAGAGCTCCCAGCCCACACGCCCACCCTCATAATGTAGGAAAGACTCTCACTCCGCACTCTCCCCCACCCCCTACCCCGGGACCCACTGCCCTGCTCCCAACCACTTGCACATTTACAGCTTGCCTGTGACCCTTTTGTCCCTGTTAAGGGACACGGTAGAGAAAGCAGTGCTGATCTATTGGCACGGACACCTGTCATGTGCTCTGCTGAAATGTGCTGGATGGCCATTCCTTGATACAGGCCTGCTGTGGTCCTCGGGTGTCGGCAGGGTTGGGGGGTGTGGGCCAACTTGCCGAGGTTTCAGAGCCAGCCCTTGTCTTGGGGATTCCAAACCACCTGCCCCCCGGGGCTACCCTCCAGGATGCCCTTCACCCTCAGCAAGCTCAGGGCCATTTTGGGTACTAACCTTGCTCCTCTCCAAGGCGCCTTTTTACAAGCCTAATCCCCCTCCCCCCGCCAGAGCCCCGACCACTACGACCCTCCAGGAGGCTGACAGCAGTGAACTTTACACTCTCCCACCTCCATCAACTCCAACTTCCAGACCCAGCAGTCCCTCCTCGAAAAAGTCTGAAAGAATTAGTTTCCGGACCCCTCTAACTCATGCTCCATCCTCACCCGGCCCTTTTGAATAGGAACAAGCAAGATAACAGAGCTGAATTGTTAGTCCTTTCTCCAGGCAAATCTTTGAAGCAAAAGTCCTCCCTGGGCAGCCATCCATGGAGACAGATCCACAGCAATGACCAAGGGGAGAAGGTTCCTAAAGACCTGTTCCACCAAGTCTGCTTCTGCATTGAGAATCCCGTCCGCTTTCCATTGGAAAACCGCTTCGGCACTTATGATCACTTTACTAAACCTAGTGTTAAAAAAGGCAGAAAAAAGAAACCGAAAAAAGAAACGTATAGGCAAATGTAAGATACACGCTCTCTGTAAGATAAAAATTTGCCTTTTTTTTTCTAAAAGGTGTACGTATTCTGTATGTGAAATTGTCTGTAGAGAGTTTCTATGTTCTTAAATGGCAATACATTCCAAAAATCGTACTGTAGATATGTACAGCAACCACACTGGGATGGGGTAGTTTTGCCTGTAAGTTTATTTAAACTCCAGTTTCTCCACTTGCATCTTGCAATGTTGGTATGGTATATATCAGTGAAAAAGAAAAAAAAAAATCTCAACAAAAATCCTGCAGGTCTAAAGCACAGAGTCTGATGTACAAAAGGAAAAAACTGCTCAGTATTGATGTGTGTGACCTTTGTTGTAAATTACATCTGTACTGTGAATGAGAAGTTTTTACAAGTATAATAATTGCCTTTATTACAGCTCAGGCTGAGTGTTCAGCCTGAGGGTATTTTTTAAAAAAAAAAACAGCACGTTGGAATAAATTTGAAAATCCCAACAGAGGCCTGCTTGCCCTGCTCATGGTTTTTCTTAGGGTTGTAGAATGGAGGGACACCTGGAGTCCCAAGTGCTTCTTTTGCTACAGGGAATCAGGCCCAGAGAAGGCAAGTGAGCAGGCCACAGTCACACAGCCTGGGATTCAAGGGGCCCCTCCCTTCCCGGCTTCGCTGAAGGCACAGGTACATTGCCATGTGGTTTGGGGTCTATATTCATTTCCTAGGGCTGCCGTAACAAATTAACAAACTAAGTGGCTTAAAACAGGAGAAAGTTATTCTCTCACATTTCTGGAGGCCAGAAGTCTGAAGTCAAGGTGGTAGTTCCTTCTGGAGGCTCTGGAGGAGAACCCGTTTTATGTCTCCCTCCTAGCTTCCGGTGGCTGCAGGCGATCTTTGGCCTTTGGTTTGTAGCCGCGTCACCCTCATCTCTGCCTTCGCCTTCGTATTGCTGCCTTCTCTGTGTGTCTCTTCTGAGGATACTCGTCATTGGATTTGGGGCCCACCCTAATTCAGTATGATCGCATCTTGATCTAAATAAGTTCACACTCACAGGTTCCAGGGGTTAAGATATAGCTGTGAGCCAGGCTATATCAGTCACACTTAATTTTGAGGGGTCACCAATCAGCTCACTACAAGGTAAGACCTGGAAACTGATCATGACACAGCTATTTACTGCCTGTGTGACATTGGGCGGATTATACAACCTCTCTGGGCTTCTGTTTCCTAATCTGTAAAGTGGAGGGTTGTTGTGAGCATTAACTGAGACAGTGTATACAGCATGGCTAACAGAACCTTGAACATAGTAAGCCTTCGACAAGTATCCTTTGAGCGGACCTTACACGGGGTGCTGGGGTTACAGAGATGAAAAAGACAGGTATAGGTCCCCACCTTTTGTATTCAACAATGACTTGCTGAGCGCCAGTGCGGGACTAATCATCGGATAGAACAGTGAGCAAAACAGACAGTCCTGCCCTCAAAGAGCTTACATTCTAACAGGAGAGGCCATCCTTAAGCAAATAATGACATCATGAATTATTCAATCGCAGGGGCCATAACTGCTGTTGTGGGAGAGAGCAAAGCTCTAGTCCAGAGTGAGTCTGAGACATTGATTGGCAGGGGTGGGGGGAGTCCAGGAGAAGGAGCAGAGGAAGAGGTAGATGGACACTCAAGAGAGGTCCTCAGGGTAAAATGCCACCCACAAGTTCAGCACTAAGAACCTAAGAGGGCCTGCTTGTTTCAGCAGCAGGGAGATCATTGCTGACTTAGGGAAAAGTTGGCCTAGCCCAGCGCCTGGCCCACGGGAGGCCCTTGGTAGACACTGCCGAGTGTTGAATGAATGGTGGAGGCCCGGGGTGGTGGCTGGGGAGTGAGGAGAAGGGGGCAGTGGGGACAGCAGATCCAGACACCCTCCCAGGAGCCTGCGGTGGAGGGCAGGGGACAGCTGGGGCAGCAGCTGGAGGGGTGTACGGAGTCCAGGAAAGAAAGACGTTGAGTGTGGGAAGGAGATGGTGAGACCCCAGCCTGCTTGATTAGGAGGAGATGCAGACACCTCTCCCAGTCTGACCCAAGGGAAGAGGCGCAAGCGATGCCCGTGACAGAAGTTGAGGACATTTTCTCTGTGCAATGGAGTAAGGTCACCTGCTGAGAGGGGAGGAGGAAGCTGCAGGTGGGGGAAGATTGGAGACTTGAGAAGGTGTGAATGGCCTTTGAGGGGAGTGGGAGAAAGCCGGCCAGGGAAACAGAAGGCCGGTGTGGTACCACTCCTGCTCAACGTGTGGTTTGTCCAGCAGTGTTCAGAGGCCACACTGTGAGCGTGGAGAAGGTGGCCAGATAGATTCATTTCGGGGCGGGGCAGGAGGCAGGGGTGGGGGGTGCCCGGCCACGGGACAGAAGGAGTGGGGTACGGGAGGTAAGAGAACTGGCCAATGAAGAGGTGACGTTATGGACCCCTGAAGTCACGGGGTCGGAAGGAAGCAAACAGGGGTGGCTTCCACAGAGCAAGTCCAGTGGTCAAGTGACTGGGGATTTGGATGTGAACAGAGAAGAAAAGGCTAGGAATTGTCTAGCTCATTTTTAAAATAGCTCATTTAAAAATAGCTCATTTTTCCAGAGGCAGGACAGTTGTGGATGAAGGTGGTGTGGACCACAGGTGTGGGTGCTGAGCTGGAAGGAAAGAGGACACGACTGGAGATGCAGAAGCGGGGAAGCGAGTGTCCAGGATGCCAAGTGGGTCGTGCAAGTGACCTGTGCAGTCATCTCTGGTGATTGCAGCGCTGGGCTGGAGACCCGAGCTGTGAGCCAGGCTACATCAATCAGCATGGGGGCTGTCACGCTGCAGAAACAAGCAACCTAGAAGCTCAGGAGCTGAAAACAATGAAAGCTGAGGTTTTCCCTTCTGCTATATGTCTGATGTGGGTCAGCCACGGAACTGTACTTTTCCTCATCACTCGGAGACCTAGGCTGACGGAGGCTTTATCCCGCGCTCCCATGACCTCAGAGGCAGAAAAAAGGAGACAGCTGTGAAACATTGCATTGACAACTAAATGCTCTACCTGGGAACAAACATTCCTCCTTTCACATTTCATCAGCCAAAGCAAGTCACACGGCTGTGCCTAGCGGAAGAGACGAGGAATATATGGATACAGCACTAATGACAATCACACGAGGCTAGGACATACTGTCAAGTGCCTAAGAGCTGAGCAGATGTCAGCAATGGGACAGGGGAGGGGCAGGGCCTGATGGCATTGGCCTCAAAGGTGCTGGGTTTTTACAGGGAGTGAAAAAAATTACGACGTGGAAGGAGGCCTGGAAGCGAAGGTGGCACCTGGCGCTGGAATCATGGGATGTGGAAGGCAAGGAGCAGCTGCCTGGGAGCAAGTCCTTGGGGAGAGCCCAGGTCTCAGTCGAGACCAGTGGGAAAGCGGAATCCCAAGCAGGCCCAGAAGAAGAAGGGCACAGTGTCAGCCAGGCCCTGCGTTCAGCATTTACAAGCCCTATTTCCAGTCCTCACAACAACCCAGGGAGGTGGGAGTTACTGTCCCCATTTCTACAGAAGAAAACAGAAGTTCCAAAAGGCCCCCACCAGCCAGAGGTGCAGGGCTAGTCAGAGGCAGCGTGAGGACTGACTCTAGTCCGGCTCCAATGCAGCGCCTCCGAGGACCCCAAGTTCCTCCTTCTGCTCTCCAGCCTGTGCTCTGGCCCCAAGGGGAGCCCTGGATCTTCACCTCCTTCTGCCCAGGCACCAGTGGGACCAGGCGGGCCCTGGCCAGAGCTCCTTCCCGGCAGCTGCCTGACTGCTCAGCAGTGCCATCTGGTAGCCACGTGGATCCTCATGTCTGAGGCTGCAGGCACGGGGATGCGCTAGCAGACCCAGGGACTGGGAATCCGGTGCTTGAGAGCGTGGAAAGTGGATGTGAATTCTCTGAAGAACCAGACTCCCCAGCAAGCTGCGGGGCCCAAGGCCCACCAGTCGCTCACACCAGACCTCCCACGGCCGCTCTGGGTTCACGAAGCAGTTTCCCTTTCGGAGCGAGGCAGGTTGGGCCACATATCCCCACTTCACAAAGAAGAGAGCCCAAGATCATACCCTGACAAGTGGCAGGGCCACCAACCCGGGTTACACCTGACCCAGAGCATCAGGAAGGCTTGGGCTGCTGCCTGTTGCCACTGAGGCCTCAGCCGAGCCTTGCTGCTCCCCCTTGGGCCCTCACCCTGGGCCTGGACGCTCTCTGGGCTCAGGACCCGGAGGTCACACTCTGTGCTAGAGACTCCCAGGGACAGACCGTTGCCGGCAGGGTGGGCTCAGAGGGCAGGCCAGTCTGAGGTGGGCATGAGCAGAGAGAAACAGGAAGCAGCGAGAGTCAGGCGAGGACAGGGGACGACTGAGGAGGGAGCAGAAGGGGGCTACACCTGCTCAGGAGCCCCTGGTCCGCGGACAGACTTATCACCTCATCACCTTGCGGAGGAGGAAGACAGGGGCTCAGACGGGTGACGCTGCTCCCAAGGTCACAGTGGTAAGGGGCCGGGCAGAGACTTCAAACCAGGCCCCCACATTCAGGAGTGGTTGGTTTCCTATGGAAAGAGAACCTGGGCCTCTTTTCTACCTAGTAGTCCTCAAACCCGGGTTGGGGGACCCCAGCGGATATATCCCCCAATCTTGTCATAGCATCAGCCACTTTAGGGAGACCCAGCTACTAACCTCCCCTTTTTAGAGATGAGAAAACTGATGCCCGGAGCCCGGAAGAGCTTGGCCCAAGGCCAGGGCCAGGATTCCTGAATCCTCAGCAGAGACACCTGCACCACTCCACCCACCCCTCCTCTACCCCAGGCCCAAGTTCACCTGCCCGGCTCTGCCTTTTTAGGAAAGGAAAAGAGCAGCCCTGGTGGTGGGCAGGTGGGCAGGTAGGTGGCTGTGCTAATCCACCGGCTCCCGGCGGCTCTGTTTACCATGGTTTGGGGCCCGGGCAGCCCTGGCTGGGAGTGCCAGCCCAGCCAATGGGTGCTGCCGCTGAGCTTCTCTGCCAGAGCCATACAAGGCTTTGCTGTAGCCCAGTCCCGAGCCGGCACAGGGCAGCCCCAGCGCCGGCACCCGCCCCGCCCGTGAGCCTGCCAAGCCGGCACATCCGGACTCTGCCTAATCCAGCCTGGGAGCAGGCAGGGCTGCGGGTTTCCCCAAGGTCAGGAAGGTAGCACTGCCAGGGCAGAGGTCAGAGTCAGGGCAAAGACCTAGCCAGCCGTGGTGATCCCAGCTGGGTTCAGGGGTGGTGGAGCCCAGGTCCGGTCCAGGCTGAGCCATTTCTCAGTAAGATGACCTTCTGTTCCCATCACCCCTTGGCCTGAAGGGCCACTTGTCCTTCCCCATTCACCTCCGGGAAGGGTCTCAGCAAAGTGAGTATCTGGTCCCTTCTGGGGTCTTCTCAGGGTCCAAGCTTCAACTCATCTCATCTATCTTGGGTCTAAGGCTACATGCACCTCTCGGAATTGGGGTGTCCATTACTGAGTGTACGTTGTGAGAGTCAAGTATGCATAGGTCCCCTTGCAGGCCTTTTGTGGGTCCACTGTCCCTGCCATGGGTCTGGGCCTGGGATGATGGAAGCAGGTGGAGACAGGCAGCCCCTGCCCACCAAAGCCCATCCCATCTGTCAACTCATAATACCTCTGACTTAATGCTCACAAGATACCTGGGGGAGGGGCTTCCCTGGTGGCTCAGTGGTTGAGAGTCCGCCTGCCGATGCAGGGGACACGGGTTCGTGCCCCTGTCCGGGAAGAGCCCACGTGCCGCGGAGTGGCTAGGCCCGTGAGCCATGGCCGCTGAGCCTGCACGTCCGGAGCCTGTGCTCCGCAACGGGAGAGGCCACAACACTGAGAGGTCCATGTACCGCAAAAAAAATAAAAAATAAAAAAAATTTTTTAAATAAAAAAATAAAGATACCTGGGGAGTGGGAACTATTGGCCCCATTTGACAAGCAAGGAAACCAGGTCATAGAGAGGTTATTTGCCCAAGGTCAGGGTGCCAGGATTCAATCCCAGAGTGGTCTGACTCTAGACCTCTGTAGCTTGCAGACTTCCTGCTCTAGGAATTTCAGATCCTGGAGGGACAGGGGACTGCCATTTAGACCAAAGTGTGAATGGAGGAGCGAAAGTCATTGTCCGAGATAAGAGGGTCCTTTGTTCCTGAGTGGGGTAGGGCTTTTCCCAGGCCCCCAGTGCACCGCCATTGCCCAGGCCATGGTCACGGCTGTGCACGAGTGCAGCAGCCCCTGTGGAGCTTCCCAGGCCATCACTGACACTTAGGGTTCAAGCATCCTTGTGTGTCCTATGTGGGCCAAGCTGAGCTCAGGGTCACGGCTGCGGTACTCCCCAGGGCCACCCAGCAGGTGAAGGAAACGTGCCGGCACTAGGGGGTGGCAGGCCAGGCTGGCATCGGACTCTGTTTGCTCACCCAAGAAAGGAGGAGATAAATATAGACACAGGATTACTCAGACACAGCCAGGGAAAACCGGCTCTGAGCCTCAGCTTCAGCCCTGGCCCAGTCTCACCTTCACCTGCCTGCCCACTTGGTGCCGGCTGCCAGGCCTGCCCTGCCTGCTCCCAGGACTCCCTGTCTGCAAACTTTGGGACAGCCCTTCCTACCTGCTCTCTGGGGGCAGGACAGAAACTGAAACCCAGAGAGAGTAGGACCTTTGCCTCAAATCCCACAGTAAGTTGGGAGTGGGTGAAGCTAGATCTGCACCTGCCATCGGGAGTCAACTTTTCAGGCCCAGGCACTACAGCAGCCCAGACTCAGTTTCCCCATCTGTGAGATGGGGGCCTGGTACACCCAGCCCTCAACTTCCTTGAGCCTGCATGGAGGATCAAGTTGGAGACCGCCCAGCAGAAAGGGGATGAGACTGGGGTCTCAAGCACTAGGAGATATCGGCCCGAGCGGCACGTGTAGGGCTTGGGCACTGGGACTCTGGAGCCAGACAGCATGGGCTCAAATCCCTGCTCTGCCATTTTCAGCTATGAGATTTTGGGGAAGTTACTTAACACATTGGTGCCGCAGTTTCCTCATCTCTAATTTGAGAATAATAAGAATTATTATTCTATATTATGATATAAATATTATATATAGTATTATTTACATATAGTATAATAATAATAGCCTAACAATAGCACCGGCCTCCAGAGTGTTGTTGAGGATTAAATGAGATGAGATTAGTGCAAAGCACTTACCCAGGGCCTGGCACAGAGCAGCTACTCCATGCATGTTTATTATGATATATCCAGCCAGAGTAGGTTGGGGGCCAGGTACAAGAGGCCTGGGTGGGTAGCTCGAAGTCTCCCACCCTCCAAGGGAACAGCCCAGCCCTGAGCTGAACGGTGCACTGGTTTCTGTGCTGTGGGCCTGCAGCAGCTCCCTGCCCTCCGTGCCTGGCCTGAAAGCTTCAAGAGTCAGGCAGACATGGATTTGAACACTGGCTCTACCACTTACGGGCTGTGTGACCTTGGGCAAGTGACTGGCCCTCTCCAAGCCACAAATCCCACTTTTATCCCTCCTGGGATTGGTGTGAGGGTTAAACAGGGGAACCTGTGGGAAACACGCAGCTGAGCCAGGCAAATGGACTCTCCACACCTGAGCTCATCCTGAGCCCCTTCTCTTGTTTCCTCCCGCTTCTTTCAGTGGCTATGAGCTCGGCCCGGGAGAGGCCACCTCTAGGTGCATGACCCTCACACATGCAAGGCCCTCGGGTATGGGAAACATGCGCCACTCCCCACATCATGCATGAGTGCAGGTCCCTCCCCATGGGTCCGGGGACCCCCAGGGATCCATACGTTCCCCCTGCACCCCTCATGCACTTATGCATGTCCACACAGGTGTCTGCACCCCTTCCTCACATACCTGCACACACACACATGCATGCATATGTGGACACACAGGGCACAGCTCTGCACGAGCTCAGAGAAGCAGGTGTGCACAGTTGTGTCCCTGCGCACCTCGCCAGCACACACGCTCCCACAGTCGGGGGTATCCCGGCCAGGCCTGGCCCTGAAGTGGCTGTCTTCAAAACAGAGAAATGCAGACAGCTGGGGATGCTCTGCCAGCGGACGTGAGGGAGAGGCCCAGGGGAAACCACACAGGCAGGAATCCGGGCAGGTGTGCCAAGCCGAGGTGGGGCCTTAGGGTGCCAGGAAGTGTGTCGGGGGGCGGGGCATGTGCAGACACTGGCTCACTCTAGTCTCCTCTCTCATCACTCCCTGTCCTCAGCCTCTGAGACTTGGAGGCCAAAGGGTCTCACAGACCACCATCCTCTACCCAAGGCAGGCAGCGAGCAGGTTGTACCTGCACCGCCTTGCTGCATGGCAGGGCACTGTGTCTCTGGGCTTCAGTGGCCTGGTCTAGGCTGTGAGGGGCCACACTGAGGAGCCTTACTCACTGGGGACCCAGAAGGATCTATGACCACAGAGATCGACAAGAGGAGGAGTGTTGTCATTGACTCAAGTCAGAGATGCAGAGACAATGTGGAAGTCACTAGAACGCTTCAGGTAGGATTCAGGCTGACTCAGAAGCCACTGTGTGTTATGTAAGGCACTTGCATCTATCACCTCCCTGAATGCTTACAAGGGGACCCTGCTCCCATTTACAGATGGGGAATCTTAGGAGCAGACGTGGCATAACCTCCTCAGGTCCCAGAAGTGGCTGATTCCAGATACCAGTCTCACACTCACTGCGCTGTGTGACCTCTGCTGCAGGGCACATCTCACACCCTGGTGGAGTGGTTTGCAAGTGAGGCCTAAACACTGCAGGCAGCATGAAAGTCACTGTCCCAAATGTAGGGATCTCTGGCCCAGGTGGCAGCGAGGCCTTCTCAGGCCCCTGCAGCATCAACCTTCTCCAGGTCGTAGCTGCAGGCAGGGGAGGGGGGCAGGCTGCGAGCCATCTGGGGGTTTTGGCCTCTTCTGCCAGCATCCCTCCCTGGGGACCAGCTGAGGCTGGGTGGGGGCCTTGTCAGGGTTCCAAGAGAGGACAGGCACTAAGGTGGGGACATGGCCTCTGCAAGTTCAGCCCTGGGGTGGAGCGAGGTCATCCTCCATCCTCTTTGTATAGAAAACATGGCCTAAGAGGGACAGAAGCCAAAGAGTTCCGAAGAGACTGAGCGGGGGAGGGGCTAGCGAGGGCCCCAGCGAGGACCTGCCCAACTGCTGAGTCTCTGAGGTCAGGGTTGATGCTGGTGGCCTCCTGCGAAAGGCCCCCAGGCCAACTAGGAACCCCACACTCCAGATCTGTCTATTTGCTGGGTGGGACTATGGGGGAAGGGCGGGCTATGCCCTGATCTCCAGGACCTCAGGATAAGGAAAGGAAGAAAGGAGTCAGCGCATGAAAAAACTCCATCTAGGGACCTTCCCTACACCCCAGCAGCCACTCTGCTTGCCCCCTGCAGGTTCTATTCACAGACTTGGGCCATTTACTTCCTAGGGGAGCTAAAATGGGGAAATGACAGTACAGTCATGGGAGGACCAGGAGGCAAGTGACATGCCCAAGGCCACACAGGGCAGAAGGATTCTGACTCCAGTCACGACTGCTCCTTCTGGGGACAGCCAGACAGACAGCCTCAAGGCTTCCTGCTGCACTCACCAGGGCTGGCCACAACAGCAGCTCCTGGAAGCCTGGGGAGCCCCGCCTGGCCCTCCAGCCCAGGAAGAGGGTCCACACTCTCAGGAATAAGGGTGGCCGAGTCGCACTGCCTCGGGTTCCCACCCGCTCTGCAGTACCAGAGTGTGGCCTGGGGCAGATGACTTCGCTTCTCTGAGCCTCCAATTCTTATAAACAGCAATGCCTACCACTCAAGCTTGCTCTGATCATTAGATGGTATCGCACTTAGAACGTCAAAGCATGGCCCGGCATGGTACTCAAAAGGCCTCACTGTAGCCCCCTGTAGTTTCCAAAGATTTCTCAAGGCCCCTGCACTCCTTTCCAAAGCACATTTGGAGACCTCATTACCCAGCACAGGACTTTGGGGAAAAGCAAGACAGACAGTGCCATCCCACTTGTCAGCTGGACAGACCCAGGCCCAGAGAAGGGGAGTGACTTGGGGGAGACACACAACAAGGTGTCAGAGCTTGGAGGCCTCCTGCCCTGCTTCCTTCTCCCACACCAGCCTCATGTAGAGAAAGGGCCCGGACCCCAAATAGTGTCCCCAGGGCACCCTGAGGGTCTTGCTGTGGCTAAACGACCTCTCGACCTCTCTGTTCCACCCACTGGCGCTTCCCCACCCCCCAACCGTGGCTGCTGCCCTGTGACCCACACAGGGCGCTTGGGCTGCCAGGACATTTTAGAGGCAGAGCCGCTGAGATTTGTGGAGGGGACCGGCCTCCCCGAGGTCTCCTGGGGTCCCCAGTGGGGGAGCTGAGACCGGGTCCCGGGGCGGCACATGGCAGCGCTGCCCGCGCAGTGAAGTCAAGCCCCGCCGCGCCCCGGGCCCCGGCACGTTTGTTGGCAGAGCCGGGAACAAAGCGTCCTGCGCATTCCTGCGCGCTGACTCATCGCCTGCACGTAGCGCCCGCTGCCGCCGCTGCTTTGCCCAAAATTGGTCGCGAGGCGAGGGCGGGCCGAGCACAGCCGCTGCAGGTCCTCCGCTCGCTTGCCTGCTCCGCGCTGGCTGCGGGGGCCCCCAGTCCTAGGATTTCCTGAAACAGGCAGGAGAGGGAGAGATACCGGGGGCCCCCGCTGGTCCCCGCGATGGCCGGGCAGGGTCAGGCAGTGGGACCACCTCGTGGGAGTGAGGAGGGTGATAGGGCGCAGGTGGCGGGCTGGGGATGAATTCTGGCCCAAGGGCACTGCTTATCTTTGAGCCTCAATTTCCCCATCTGCCAAATGGGGATGTGCCAGGCATGGTTGCAAGCACTTGCTATTAATTATCTTCCGGAATTCTTACATCAACCCAATGCGGAGGTACTATTATTATCACCGTTTTACAGGTAGGGAACCTGAGGCATGGACACTGATTTACACGAGGTCAGGTGCCAGTGAGCTGCAAAGCTAGGATTTGAACCCGGATTGTAAGGTTTAGGAATCTGCACGTATCCTCTTTACGCTAAAGTGCAGATCACAGTGTCTGGCGCGCAGCGGGTGTCCTCCCCGCCCCCTGTCCCTTGGTGGTTGAGACCAGGTCCCTCACTCCACCTCACTAAACCTCCATTCCCTCACCTGTAAAGTGGGTGCCTGCGGAAGGGCGCCCTCAAGGGGTTGCCAGGGAAATTACAAGTGAAGATCCAAGTTTGTTCTGCAAAAGAAAAGACAGATTTGGCTCCACAAGACTTCCAACCTACCAAATGTAAGGTAGATAGCTAGTGGGAAGCAGCCGCATAGCACAGGGAGATCAGCTCGGTGCTTTGTGACCTCCTGGAGGGGGAGGATAGGGAGGGTGGGAGGGAGGGAGACGCCAGAGGGAAGAGATATGGGAACATATGTATATTTATAACCGATTCATTTTGTTGTAAAGCAGAAACTAACACACCATTGTAAAGCAATTATACTCCAATAAAGATGTTAAAAAAAAAAAAAAAGACTTCCAACCACCGGTTCCTGTGGTCATCTGAGCCAACACCAAAGTACGGAGAGGAGCCGAGCTATGCCTGGGGTCACCAGCCAGGCCAGGTTGTACTGGGCTGGGCCTCCTTAGGGAGCCCAGGAGGCTGGGGAGCACGGAGTTGCCTGTACCCCTTGGGAAAATGAGGCAGTGGGAGGATCCCTGCCATGATCCCTCTGCCATCCTGGCCTCTTTCCCCATTGCAACCTGGTTTCAGAAAAAGTGGAACTCTTTGGACCTGTGGGATGTCGGGGTCAGAGGCCTGCCCAGATTTTGCAGGAATGAGGTGGCCACCAGGTGGCTTTGTTCTCAGGTGCAGAAATAGACTGGGCAGCTCTTCCCCTGGCTGTGATGCCCCACCTGGGGCTTGTCTGATAATCCAGGTAAGGCCCTAGAAGGAAGTCCCCCCCCACCCAAGCCAGGACTGGTTTGAGTCCCAGTGGGCCTGGGCCACCACGGCACAGATGTGAGCTGACTCCACTTTGAACTCAGAAAGAGGTCAGCTCCAGTGGGACGTGCAAAGCCTATAGGCAGGCCTCCAAGCTCCTCTCATCCCTGGGTCCCTTACAGTGTTTGCAGCAGCTCCTAGGACGTGCCATGCTCTTTCAGACCTCCCAGCCTTTCCCCATGTCGTTCCCCTTGCCTGGAATGCTTCTCTGCCTTCAAAGCCTCACTCGGATGTCTCTTCTGCTGGAAAGCCGTCCTGACCGTCCCGGCAGAGGCAGGCACTCACTCCTCTGGGGTCTGGTAGCTTCTTGTCTGTCCTTTCCTTTTGGCCAACACAAAGCCAGACACAGAGCACACACTGGCGCTTAGGGCCAGGGCCATCATCACAGATGCTCCCAGGTCCCTATTCCAGGGAAATGCCTTCAGGGCTCCTTTCCCCAAATCCCCAAATCTGTGGGCCAGAAACCCACAGAACCAGCCCAGGTCTGACAGAGCAGGCTCAGCCTGTCTACTGCATGATGGCAGAGGGCACACGGCCTTGGGACCTGAAGACCCTTCTCTTCTGCTCCTGCCTGTGTGACCTTGGGCAGCTCATGCAGCTTCTCTGAACCTCACTCCCTGGCCCTGCTCTGCCTGCTTCCCAGGCCTGTTTGGAAGATCAGATGAATGAAGGCAGAGAGAATGCTTGGCATGTGGGCACAGCTTCCCACACAGCTGTCATTATTACAGACCTGCCTTGTGCCTGGGGCCTGGCTTCCAAGGCTGGGTGGCAGACGGGCAGGCAGGCAATGAACTCAGAAGCAGCAGCAGCCCCGGGCTGACTCAGGCTGAGGAGGCACTGGGAGAAGTGGTTGCTTTACGGTCAGCCTGAGCCAGCCCAGCTCTGGCCCTCCCCAGGCGTCACCCAAATCTGAGGCTGCAAGGCCTCCCAGGCCCATTCAGGGCCTCTTATCTGGGGAGATAAAGGCCCCCTCCCCTTGGATGGTGGATCCATTCAGCTGGCTTCTGTGTGACCCTGGCAACCCTCACCCTCTCTGGACCAGCCTTGGGGAGTTCAGGGCCAGGGGCAGGCAGTGGCCTCCCAAGGCTCTCAGGCATGTCTTCTAGGCAGGCATGGTGGGGGGGACTCCCCCACTGCTTCTGGGCCCCAGAGAAATGGCTCCTGCTCTTTCCCTCCCTGATACCTGCCCCAAGATGGTGATGGGAGCTCCCAGCATCCTCCCAAGAGTCTGGGGTGATTATTTTTATTTGACACATGAGGAAACGGAGTCCCAGAGATGAGAAGGCTCTCACCCAAGGCTGCACAGCCAACAGTCAGGACACTGGTGTGTGGCTCTGCAGCCAGAGTCATCAGGGACCATCTACTGCAATCCTCCATTCTCTTGTGGGCTCCTGGCTGGTGCTGCCTGCCTCCATCCCCCCTCCCCCCGCCCCCCGCC
>NW_020173200.1:322945-355029 GCF_003031525.2 Neophocaena asiaeorientalis asiaeorientalis | reverse complement strand
CCTGCCCCCCAACACCCTAGGACAACAGCTCTGTGCCAGGGTTTGGACAACAATCACCAGCTTATGAGATCCTCACATGAATATAAAATGAAGGAGGAGATAAAACCTCAGAGAACTGGAATTGCTTGGCCCAGGTCACACAGCACAGCGGTGGAGTGAGACTCAGTTTCCCATATCTCTGCTCTTCGGCCTCTACCAGCTGCTTTCCCAGTCTGGAAGGGGTTCAGGGTTCCAGCAACACCAGACCTCAGCGAGCCTGCAGGGAAGCCCTCTGGTCTCCAGACACCCCCTGGCTATGGAGAGGAGGTGTGCCTGTCCTGCCAGGGTGGGCCCACCAGACCCATCTGGGCCTGAGGCTCCTTGCCAGGCTCAGATGAAAGCATGAGGTCATGGGGTCATCTCAGCTCCCTGTCGGAACTCGCTGCTGTGACTCGGCCCTGCCTTCCCCAAACCTCCTCCTCCAGGGAACTCCAGCGATGGTCTGGCCTGGCCTGGGCTGCTCGCACTGCCAGCCTGCCCACCCGCTCAGAGCCTCCCACCATGAGCCACCGCTCACCTCACCACCCAGCACAATGCTCGCTGCGTAAACAGACTACTCTCCTCCCCCAAGCTCCCAGGGTTCCGCCGCCTGCAGCCCAGGAGCTAGGCTGAGGCATGGGGGCACTTTTCCGGCTGCCCTCAGACTCAGGCCCTGAGGTCAACCCCCAGGACCTGCTTCTGGGGACTCTCTGGCCTTGACAGGAAAATCTAGAATTGAGATTGAGGCCTCAGGCCAAGGGCTCAGACTGACCTGAGTTCAAATCCCAGCTCCTTCCTTGCTAGACGGGTGACCTCCAACAAGACACCTCAGTTTACCCATCTGAAAAAGGAGGGCAAAGATAATCAGCTGCATCCCATGAAGATTCCATATGGTATCCCGATGCCAGGACAGTGTTTAAGTGTGCAGGCAGATCTAGATAAACAGTAGCTATAATTAATCCTTAAAGTGCCGGGCACTAGTGATCCCAGGATGGTTCCAGTGAATGACGGGGAGATGGGGAGAGAAGGTCTGGCTCTTCCTTTGATGATGGAGTAGCATCAGGGAAGAGCTTCCTGGGTTGGAAAGCTCCAGAATCCCTTCTGCAGGCTGAGCACCCAACTTCCCTCAGTGGGTCCACAAGGCTCTCCGTAAAGGCCTTTCTGGACTGTAGCTGGCCTCACACTTTACAGTGTCCAGGGCACCCAAGAAGCACCTCATTTCATGGAGGGCGAAGCCGATGCTCAGACGAGAAAAGGGGCTTGTCTGCAGCCACCCAGCTGGAAGCTGAGCCCCAGCCTGCAGCTCCATGTCCCCCTCTTCCCAGCCCAGGAGCCGCCTCCTGGACCAGGGACGCCCTCACCGCCCAGTCTCAGAGAGCACTCTGGGAGATTCACAGAGCTCATCTACGCACTGGAGGCTCTTAGCGGCCCTACTGGAAACCCAGTTTCCCAAACTCATTTGGTAATAGAGTCCCACCTGCTACCAGTGTTTTCCTTGGAACGCATGGCAGGAAACTGGGTTCTGCAGCCGTCAGCCCAGGAAGCCTTTGTCTTTATCTTCTCCCATTACGCTTGAGAGGCAGCTGCCTGAGCCATGCGGAGCCAGCAAGCCTGGGCTGCGGACAGTGGAAGAAGAGTGGACCCAGGAAAAACTTCTCTAACCTCCTCATTTCCAATTCAATGGGTATCTATTGAGCATGTGATCTGAAGGAGGGGACAGAGGCTAGGGAGGTCACGTAAGTGAAGGGCAGGGGGAGTAGAAATAGCACTGACCCTGGGGTCAGACAGACCTGGATTTGAACCCTGACCATTACAGGTCAAGCTCTCCAACTTCTCAGAGTCTGAAGTTGTGTCTGAAAATGGACACACTGACACACCTGGAAAGGTTATAGTGTAAGGATGAAGTGAGAGCAAGAGCCCGACCAGGTTCTGTAAAAAGCTGTGGTCAGTAATAATTATGATGACCACTGATGGAGCTCTTCCTCATTTAATCCTTACGTAGCCATGGTACCATTTTACAGATGAGGAAACTGGGGTTCAGAGAAGGAGGAAAGGCACATGCGATGCGAGGCAGGCCTGGCACCAGAATCAGAGCCCTTAGCCGTTAGCCTGACCTCGGAGACACAAGATAAGGCCTAGCCAGAGGTGGCTATCGTTGAGAATAATGTGGGTGTTCAAAGGTGGGTTAGGGTTCATGTCTTGGATGGATTTGGGAAGGCTTCCTGGAGGAGGCAACATTTGGGATGGGTCTTGAGGATGGGCAGAATAAATCAAGTAAGACTGGAAGGAGGAGAGGAGGCCCCACCTTGCACAGAGGCAAGGAGGCAAGAAAGTGTGCAGCATATCCAGGGAGTGACAAGCCCAGTGGGCTGGTAGGCCAAAGCCGTGGATACCCAGGTCAGCACTGGTGGGAGAAGGAAGGCAAGATACCTCCAAGTCAGATCCCAAGCGGACCTGATGCCAGGGTGGGCATTTGGGCTTAATGAGATGCTTCACCCTGATGCCAGGCCAGGTCCTGGCTGCAGAAGCCTGGTTTTCACAGGAAGGCAACACACCTCATGTCAGGTGTGGTACCATGTGGTGTGCCAAAGCAAACATGGGTGAGTGGAGCAAGCCAGGCTGGCCTCAGGTGCTTGGAGGTACTGTGTGACCCACGGCAGAGTAAGGGCCACTCATGGTGCATCTGGCCCATGGCGTGAAGATGGCACAATTTCTACTAACATCCCGCCAACACAGTCACGCACACACCACTCCTTTCCAGGAGTGTGTCCGCACCAAGAGGGCCTCACACGCCCTGCAGCCCGGGGTGAGGAAGGGAGGGCAGATGTTGGCCAAGAGAACCCCCCGCGCCAGGCAACGGGCCCAACCTTCCACGGGCTCTGCCACAAAGCCTCCCAGCAGCTGGAAGATAGGATTTTTCTTCTTAGACGCCTCTGATGGATGTGGCCTCTGACACTCGGGAAGATTAAACAGTGGTGTGCCCTCGGTCACAGGGTTAGTGAGTAACAAAACCAGAGCCCAGACTGGCCGCCCCTGCCCTGCACTACTTCTGGCCTGACACAGTGCTGGGCACTTGTCCACGGGGGGAAGTGGGGAGATTGGAGCCTGAGTCACAGGGCTTTGAAGCCAGAACCTCAGAGATTCCAGGGTGGGCTGGCCCCTGACTCACCCCCATACCGTGAGCCGGCCCCAGACAGCAGCTTCAGCTCCTGGCCGCCCTCCTGCCGGCCGGAGCCCAGCTGTGCCCCTAGTGGGTCGTTCATGGCTCAGGTTCCCAAGAGCTGGGCGGGCAGGCAGAGGCCTTTAGGCAAGGAAGTATCCCAGGCCCATCTCTGCTCAGGAATGTCGGCCTAGAATCACAGCGGGAACCCCGGGCCTTGCCAGCCTGATGATAGAGGCACTAGGCACTTACATTTAGCTAACATTTAAATGAAGAACAAAATACTGTATTTCTGCGTGGACCAGCCTCCTGGTGGCTCACCCCTTCCCAGA
Source organism: Neophocaena asiaeorientalis asiaeorientalis (assembly GCF_003031525.2). Classification (NCBI taxonomy): domain Eukaryota; kingdom Metazoa; phylum Chordata; class Mammalia; order Artiodactyla; family Phocoenidae; genus Neophocaena; species Neophocaena asiaeorientalis. Next base: position 351,519 of record NW_020173200.1, on the reverse strand, counting down.
GGGAAGACAGCCTCCTGGTCAGGCACTGGGTGTGCCCTGGAAAATATGGGTTCCAGGCAACGGGGTGGGTGTGACTCTGAAAAACTATTAGCTGCATGTCTTGGCTGGTGGTGATGGTTGGAGGAGAAGACTGGGGTTCCAGCCCCTCCAAGTGCAGGGCCTAGGCCTCAGAGGCATTCTGAGTTCCCAGGATCCAGGTCTGGTAGGGTGACCTCAGGCAGCCTGTTCCTCCGCCCTGGACCTCAGTTTCCTCGCCTAGGTATAGGCCAAGGGCCTTTCCCTCTCTGGCTGCCTGTCTTTTTCTCTTAAAGATGATGTCAAGTGTTCATCCATAGAGCATTTTGAAGATGGTATCAGGCAGAAAAAGGGACCTAAATCTTCTTCATCAGAAGGGGTGTCTCTGCAAGAGCAGGGTTTGTCTGGTGAGATAAAGTCATCCTGTACATTCACTCCAGTGTTGGGCACAGACCATATGCCCAAGCCGGTGTGCTAGGCCCTGGGGTGGGGATTCCAGAGCAGACTATGTCTCAGTGAGCTCATCAGATCAGCGGGGTGACACCTCTCCCCAGGAAATAACCAGATGTCTCCAGGACAAGTTTAACACACCATTCAAAGCTCTTTGACCTTTCTAATTTCTCTAACCACATCTGTCATGAAGGAAGATGGATGCGTGGGAGATTGGTTGTGTAGATGTATGGATGGAAGGATGGTTAAAAGGTTAGATAATGGATAAACGGATGGATACAAGGAAGGATGGGTGGGTGGATGGATGGATGGATGGATGGGTGGGTAGGTGAATAGATGGGACGATCATATGTGTGATATAGGCTGTTGATCCCATAGCACACGAGTATAAGGGAAAAAGGTCTAGCCCTGCCTCTTGTTCATTGTGTGACCCTAAGTCACTTCTTTATCTATAAAGTGAGAATCTTATCTGGAAGGACCTCATCTGTCAAGTGAAGAGTCATGAGCCCAGTCTGCCTCCCAGTTCTGTTTTAGGTATCCAGTGAAATAGGTGTGGACTGCCCATGCCTACCTAGCGGCTGTGACCAGGCCTCGGCCACTGGCCTCGCAGCCATAGGCAACATGCTGTGTTTTAGCTGTGGGAGTGATGCACCCCTCACCCCCCATGGATGCAGGCCTGTTCCTGGGTTTCCCACTTCCCCAGGCTGCACAGGGCGCTCTGCCAGGTTAGGAGAAAAGAGGTGACCTCTGGAGAAGAGTTGCTGCCGGAGGGCTCCGCGTGGGCTGTATTTTTAAAGGAATGATTGATGTGTCCTGTTTGTTATTAATCTAAGTGTAAACAGAACAGGGTCCGCGAGGGGAGCACACAGGCCTGAGGGTTAGGGCTTTGGAGTTACACAGTGTTGGCTCTGCCACTTCCTAGCTGTGTGACGTTGGGCAAGGCATGAGCCTCAGGTTCCTCAGTTATAAAATAGGAACTAATTATAGTACCCACCCCTTAGGTATGTTATGACAATTAATGGAGATAAATGTATGTAAATCCCCTAACACAGAGCCTGGAATATATATATATATATTTTTACATCTTTATTGGGGTACAATTGCTTTACAATGTTGTGTTAGTTTCTGCTGTATAACAAAGTGAATCAGCTATATATATACATATATCCCCATATCTCCTCCCTTTTGCATCTCCCTCCCACTCTCCTTAGCCCACCCCTCTAGGTGGTCACAAAGCACGGAGCCGATCTCCCTGTGCTATGTGCAGAGCCTGGAATACATTAAAAGCTCACGAAATGCACACCTACCCCAGTGGGGAATTGGGCCCTTAGCATTTTAGAGGTAACTCCAAAACTTCAAGTGCAAAGATTTCCATCCTGGATGCTGAGTCCCTGGCTTGGTTTTCTTATTTCAGAAAGTCCAGCGGGACTCACATGCCTCTTGACAAGGGAGCCTTTACTGAACAGTGTCTGTTTTTAGCTGAAATTCCAGCAGTTCCATGGGCCTCGCTGACCCTGTTCTGATTACCCTCAGATTAATAACAGACAGAGCACATGAATTATTCCTTTAAAAGTAGTTTATGTGGGACCTATAAATCTTTCCAATGGGCTGAGCTGGAGGGAGGAGGAGAATTAGGAAGGGGGTGTCCTCTGAGGGAAGAGGCAGAGACCAGGGGAGCTGGCCCCACAGGGCCGAGGCCGCGCTTGCAGGGACCAAGCATGGGGACGATGCTGTGGGTGGTGGCAGGCCCTGCTGGCTCAGGGTGAGCTCCAGTCGATGGCAGGAGGCCCAGACCACCCACCGGAAAGACGCCCTGAGGCTGAGTGGCCCCAGGCTTAAGTGGGGGCAGTCCTGACCCACAGCCAAGGGAACACAGCTTGGGGGCAGGTCATGATGGGAATGTCTTACTTCCCTCAGTCCCTAAATCCCCAATTCAGGTTGGCTCCAGAGCCAAACCCTCCCCAGCCCCCCATTCCCTGTAGGCTCCAGACATCTCCCCCTGGCCAGCCCCTCTGCCCGGCTGCTCGCTCTGCTAAGCTGCCTGCACGGTATGTGCCTGCAGCTGAGACACTGTGTCCCTTCTGCTGGGGCTGCAAACAGAACTTCCTGAAACCTGGTGGGACCAGGTGGCAACAGGAGAGTGACTGGCTTTCTACAAGGTGAGAGAGCGAAGGGTTCCGAGCTGGGAGCGAGAGCGATAGTGATGCAGTTACAGCGTCTGCAGGGCTTGCATTTGGGGAGCTGGAAACTCAGCGCAGGTTGATTCTGCCTGTTGTAGGCTGTCAGAGCTGAGAACGCACCCCGCGGTCAATGGGAAGGGAGGAAAGCTGTCCAGGGAAGCCAGGGAAGGGACAGGACTTGCCCACACAGCATGAAGAGCAAAGCTGGGGCCGCTCCTGCAACACCAGGCACTGCTGCAGCCCTTTCCTGCCCTGTTGGACGTCACCACAAGGACGTTTAATCCTCACTCCTGTGCATCCTCCATCCCACTCAGCTGGACAGCTATTGGATGGGACCAAATTTACTACTAGCGCAGGGGTGATCGAGGGAACTTTGGGATCCACAGGAAGGTAGCCTAGACCCGTCCCAGTGCCCCAGTCTTCCTGAGATCCCAGTGGGATCCTTCTTGACAGTCCTTCTCAAAGGGACCCAGGGTCTCGGGCTCGGCTTGGACCCCTGGGAGCTTCACTGCTATGCAGGAAAGGGTGGGGCTGGATTAGCAGCCGAGAGAACATGTCCAGCCCATCACTGTCTTGAGCAAGTTGCTCCTCCTCTTGGACCTCAGTTATCTCATCTGCCAAATGGGAGTGAAGCGCAGAGACGATTTCTAGAGGGCAGTTCCTAGCACGGTGTCTCACCCAGAAATACACCTCTTCTGCCAGCCTGCCCTCTCCTTCTTTGATTAGGCTGGTGCCAAGCATACGTGGAACAAATTATTTTGTGTGCAAAACAATTCCCTCCAACTTCTGACAGGGTGACCTTCCGTGAACCCCTGCCCCTCCACCTGTAGACTTTACCAGCCCAGTCAGGTAGCGGGGCCAGGTAAGAGTTGAGGCAGTGCTGCAGAGCAGCTGGCTGGGGCAGTTGGAAGGAGCCAGGGCAATGGGATGGGGGGTCCATGCAGCCACACCAGCCAGGAGGCATAGAGGTGACTGTCGGGGCCCAGGCCAAGAGACATCATCCTCTCCCGTTGCGGAGCACAGGCTCCGGACGCGCAGGCTCAGCGGCCATGGCTCACGGGCCCAGCCGCTCCGCGGCATGTGGGATCCTCCCGGACCGGGACACGAACCCGTGTCCCCTGCATTGGCAGGCGGACTCTCAACCACTGCGCCACCAGGGAAGCCCAGGTCTGGCTGTTTTTAACTCAGCTTAATTTTCTCTACCTGGAAACCAACTCTTGCCAGTGGGGTAACGTTGTTCCCAGAATTCTTTCACCCCATAAGACCTGGGCTCACTCAGGTCTCCAGGTCCGGCCTCTCCCTTTCACAGGAGCCCTGCTTTCCCGGCTCGAGCTGAGGGCAGGGAAAGAGGGAAACTGGAGTCGGGCACAGCTTCCTGAGCTGACCCTGGTTGCCAGGTGTTGACCCCTGCCCTGTCGTCATCCTCCTTTCACACCGGAGAAGGATCCTGTCTCCTGGTCCATTTAATTCTTCTGTTATGTTCCCCAGACTAGGAGCCTCTGGTTGCCTATTGTCCTGAGCAGGCACTTTGCATTTGTGCAAAGATTAGACACGTTAGAACCTTCGCTCTCACTCCGATGGTCTTTCCTCTTTTACTTTCTCAAATCCGAGATCTTTCTTTCTCGCTACACTCTGCTTCCTTGTCCTCTCTCTCTCCCTACCTGTCTTTATCAGCCTCCCTGTTTATTTTCTTCCCCTCCCTGACCCCCTCCTTCTCCCCGCTGACCTGCTTTTCCTCTGTCTTCTCTTCACAGTTCAGTACTTCGAATCCTCTTCCCCCCCACCACCCCCGACCCCAAGCCTAACCTAGCTTAATTCCGTATTTATATTCCCTTGGAGACTCATAGAAATGACTGAGAGCATTGCTCACCTCATTCCAGAAATACTCTTCTAAATACTTAGAGAGGCACCAGGCGGGGTAGGGCGTGAGCGCTGGGTGCGGAGTCGCTGTGCTTTACTGGAGAGACCAAGACCCAAGTTCCCATCCGGGCTCTGCGTCCACCAGCCGTGTGACCTTGGCCGGACTGGGCTCTTGTCAGAGTCTCCATTTTCTCCCGGGCAGCAGCAGAGCTGGTACCCAGATGAGAACAGCTGTGTCCGGGGCTGTGAAGGAGAGGGGTCTGTAGTGCCCTGAGCACACAGTAGGTGCTCAGAAATGTTTGTTTCTGCTTCCACTGCAGCCTGAGCCAGCCTAGGGGAAGGAAGTATCTCCCTTCTTTGTTCCGTTCTGCCCTGCTCTACCAGGATCGCATACATACATGTGTACACACATGCACAAACCCTGGGAAGAAACAGAACTGCCTGTTTTCTCATGGTCATCTATTTCTCCCTTCTTAAATGTCTAATGGTAAAAGAACAGCTGAACACAGGAACTAAACCTTGGGCAGCCTGGGTTCCTGAATTTCCAGAGTTCAAATCCAGGCCTTTATTCATTCATTCCCTCCTCCTCCGTCGGAGAGCACTCACTCAGAGGCTCCTACTGTGTGGCAGGCAGGCTCCAGGCCCAGCCGTCTCTGGAGCTCTGGACCTCGAGATCATTGAGAAGATAAGCCCAATGTCATGAGTCAGGCATAAGAGCACGGGTTCTGGGAGTTCCGAGAAATGAAAGGGCCTTTCCTCTTGTGCCTGAAGACAGGGTCCCTGAGAAGGGTGGGTTCTGAGCCAGCATAGGGGCAGGAGCAGAACACTGGCCCCCAGGGAGCCCCTCCACCACTTTGCCTTTTTTGCAGAAAGTCACAGAGATGAGCGAGCCAAGGCTTCCTGTCATGTCCGAGATGGGAGGCCTTCTAAGGGGCACTGGATGTGTGTGCCCACAAGCCATCTGAAGGCCCCTTCTTGGTATCAAGGGAGTCTATGAGCCAAACAGGTTAAGCACCCACCATTTTGGCTTTGTTTTGCAAGCAAGGTGACTGAGGCCCAGGAGAGATGTCCTAGGCGGTGGCTGCTCAACTGAATAGGTTCTGGAGGGGACCAGAATTCCTGTTCCCAGGCCCCCGGGGGTGGGCGTGGGGGCTGGGGAACAAGGGAAGAAGGGTGCTTCCTAGGGGGAGGGGCGAGGAAGCAACTCCAGGCTGGTCGGAGGCCAGGGGTGAGCTGTGTCCTTCACTGGGGAAAGCAGGCCCAGAGAGGGCTCTGACTCGCCCAAGGCCACACAGCCTTGAGCAGATCTCACACCACCGAAGGGACACCCACCACCTGGTTGGCAGTAGGCAGGCAGGAAAGCAGGGTCTCCTCCAAGGAAAGGCAGGTTTTTGCTTATGGGACCTTTCACTCCAAACTCTGAGCTCTGGGCAAGACCTGTGGAGCAGCCTCGGAGAGGAGGGAGGGGCCTCAGGACACTTGGGGGATTATCTGAGGAGGCCCAGTGGGACTGGGAGTGGTCCCTGGGGGCAGCAGGGGAGCCTCAGGACTCTGGGAGGTGCTCCAGGCTCAGAGGGAGGAGCAGGGGCCTTCCCTCCCCCCTCTTTCCTCCCCCCTCCCGTTCCCCACACCGCGGGGGCTGGGGCGGGCCAGGCGCCCTGGGAGGAGGCGTTGTCCCTGGCTCCCGGCCCACCGGTGCAGCGGGGCAGGGCGGACGGGCAGGGGCGGGGCCGTGCCTGGCGTTATAAGTGGCAGCCAGGGCACCGAGGCAATGAGCTATCGGCTCAGCTTGGCAGCAAGTCGCTGGCAACGGGCGCGCTGCCTGCTCCGGTCCAGCCTGTTCACTCTGCCACCACCACGGTCGCCATGCCCACCGCCTGGTGCTCCATCGCTCTAGCCCTGCTCGTGGCCCTGCACGAAGGTGAGCCCCTAGCCTCGGCTGCTGCAACAGCCTCTGGGTTTGTTTGTCTGTGTCTCCCCCCGGGGCTGCTGTGCGCTCCAAGCCAGCTGAGGGCGTACAGGGGCAGGCACGGTGGCCGCACAGGGCTGTGCAATTAGAGGTGATGCAGTCCCAGGGCAGCCACTAGCCTTTCCCCCCCAGAGCTGCTGGGGCTTCCCCGGGGCTGGCCCAGAGCTCCTGAGCAATGAGAACGCCAACTTCCTCAATTATGCAAGAGGAGGAGCCTGGCGGGTCCCCTATCCCAGCTGTGCCAGGCGCCCTGACCCACCTCTCCACCTCTCTCTCCCTCCTGTGTATGCAGGCAAGAGCCAGGCCGCTGCCACCCACACCCCAGAGCAGCCAGCGCCCTTGCCCCATGCCCGAGGCTCCCACCTGCGGCCTCGCCGTTGCTCCTGCAGCTCCTGGCTCGACAAGGAGTGCGTCTACTTTTGCCACCTGGACATCATCTGGGTGAACACTCCCGGGTGAGCTTCCGTGGGGGTCCAAGTGGGGCTGCAGGGGGCAAGAGTAGGGGGTGCTGGCATGCCGGGGAACCTCTGGCACACTACGGAGCTCTCCCTGGGGGTATTGGGCTAATATCAGTATCAATCAGCTTTTGCTTCAACTACGTGGGGGCTGCCTGAACACTAGAGAGGGCTGTCTCATGAGAATCCTCGCAATAGCCTGGTAAGAAAGTATTGGCTCCATTTTCCAGATCAGGGTACTGAGGCTCAGAGAGGTTAGATGCCTCTCCCAAGATCACGCAGGAAGGAGTAAGTGGTAGGCGGAGGCTCCATCCTAGGTCTGCGGATGCCAGAGCTCACAGCGGCTCTACCATTCTGCCTCTGCGTAATGTCCCAAGAATAATACGATCAATGACAGCACCCACGTCTTGACTGCACCAGTCCCTACGCCAAGCACTGCTGTGCATTATCGTCTCATGAGCCGCCCTCCACCCCCATCCTCCCCATGAGGCAGGTACTGCTGTTGTCGCCAAATGACAGATGAGAAACCTGCTCTGTGTCACCTGGCAGAGCCAGGGTGCGGGCCCAGGGCTGTCTGTTCTGTCTGCACCCGCACTGCCTCCGGGCCACTGCATACTTCAAGCTGAAGTTTCTCTGTGTTTGTGTTTTTTTTCCCTCACCCAAATTACAGAAGACAAGAGAAGCCCGGCACGTAAGCGTGTGTGGAGCTAATCCGCATCCAAACACTGGCTCAGGGCGGGAACCCTGCCAGTCCCTGTGTGCTGGGTCTACCTGGAGTCTTTACAGCTCCAACCACATCGTCTAAAATTAGCACTGGTACCTAAGTTGCTGGTCCAACCGGCCACAGGGTCCCTGCCCTCCCCTGGCCCGCCTTGGCCAGACTGAATCTGAACTCAATCTCAGCTGACCCCACGCACACACACACACACACACCATTTTTAAGTCAAAATTCTAAGAAACAACTTTGCTGTATAGTAGAAACTAACACACCATTGTGAAGTAACTATACTCCAATAAAACTTTTAAAAAAACAACAACAGAAAAACAGACTCTAAGAAACATTTATCACCCTCCAGACAAGTGGTGACCAGGTGGGGGCAGCTTAGCTCTGAGCCTGCATGTTTACTTCTGTGAGATGGCATTTCCTCCCCTCCTCCAGGACAAGCTGAGGGTCTTCTTTGAGGACAGGGGGACCAGCCTGGTTGCATCAGCTCGCGTTCCTGTCCGGGCGGGCAGGGAGGGGCGGGAAGGACAGCTTCCACCCCCTCCTCCCCATGTTGAGAGTCCTACTGAGCAGGACCCGTGGGAGTTGAGGGGGAGCAAAGGCCCAGAGAGGGGAAGGGTCTTGCCCTGGGCTACCTGGCACCTAAGGAGGAGCCTGTGGTGGGACTTCTTGAGGTCAGGAGCTGGTTACTTTTGCTGCCACCCTGGTGGCATGGGTGGCCATCCCAGTGTGCTGTGTGGACAGTCTCAGCTTGCCAGTGGTCCTGGTTTATCTAATCCTCTCTCTCAATTTCTCTCTCTCTCTCTCTCTCTCTCTCCACCCTACACCACTACCTTGCTGGCTGCCCGCCCACAGACAGACAGCTCCTTACGGCCTGGGAAACCCGCCAAGACGCCAGCGCCGCTCTCTGCCAAGGCGCTGTGAATGCTACAGCGCCAGGGACCCCGCCTGTGCCACCTTCTGCCATCAAAGCCCCTGGTAAGTGGGCACCCAGCCTGCAGGGCCCAGGGGTGGCTGCTGGCCTGGATCTGCCCTGGAGGGCAGGGTGTCTGGGAGGCCAGCAGAGGAGCAGGGTCCTAGGGGCCCAGAGGCTGCCCTGGCTTGTTGGGCAGCATACCTTCCTGTGGGGAACCAGTCATCCCTGAGTGCCAACCCCTCTCACTGCCCAGCTCTGGGGGCTTCTGAGAGCATTACGTCCCTACTCCTGGGCAGGGGGGATTCTCCCTAGGTGACAGCTGAGGCAGCTTAGGCCCAGAGAGGGGACAGGACTGGTCCTGTCAGGCTACACAGCTAGTCAGATGGAGAGCTGGGCCTTCGGCCTTGTCCACTGACAAGGGGTTCTGGGTTCGGACCTGAGGCTCAGGGAACTTAGGAGCTTTCTCAGTTGAGAAGTAACATTCGGAGTTGGGAGGTCATGGCACCATCCCAGAGCTGTCACAGAGCTGCTGGGAGAGCCTTTGCCAAGTCTCTGAGCCCTCTGGGCCTCAGTTTTCCCGTCTATAAAAGGGATGAGAGACTTTCTTCCTTCCCTCCTCCACTTGGAGGATTTGGGAAAGTAGAAACTGACTTCACCATCCCTAGCCTCCTATTCCCATGACAGTTTACGAGAAACTTCTCCCCTGAGACTCCAGCTGTGGCTCCACCCCTGCCTCAGTTTCCCCTGCAAAGGGCCTGGCTCAGCTGCAGGTGGCTGGATTCTGGGAAGGCCAGCCACCCAGCTGCCTCATTCTGAGGCTAAGAACACATTCCCCATAGCTCAGTTTTCCTCAGTCCCCACCCCACCGGGGAAAGGAAGGATGCCAGGTGCACAGGGTGGAAATGGATCTGGTCCTGAGGGCAGGTCGGTGGGTGGCGGCTGGGCCAGGCTTGCAGCCAGGTGGCCTTGGGGCTCTGAACAGCCCCTCACTTGGGCCCTAATGCTGTTCTTTTAGGACTGAAGCTGTGGCAGTCCCAGGCAGCGGGTCCTCTGCAGCCGTCTTCCAGGCTGACAAGACATGGGCCACATCAGGAGAGCTCCTCCAGCAGCTGAGGTGAGGGGCACCTGCACTGATTGAGCGTCTTCTGTATGCCTTGCACATTTCCCAATAGAAGTTCAGAGAGGTGAAGGTGTTTGCCCAAGGTCACACAGCAAGCTGTCCTCTGGCTAACTCCAGAGCCTGTGCTCTTAACCACTATGCTCTTTGTTACCACCAGACCTGGAAGTGGACTTTTATAGAGGGTTCGAGGGCTTGTGACTGTGGAAGGTCCACAGGTATTCATTCAGGCTGTGTCTGAATCAAGCATCTCCCACATGCTGGGGTCCAGAGGGGCCAACCACCCGGCCTGGTCCCTCTCTGTGTCCCAGACTGGATTGCCTTCCTGGCGGCCTCAGCATGGCTCTCAGCTCAAGGCTTGGCACCCAGGAGGTGCCCATGAAAGTTTGTCCAACCAAACTGACTTGAGAACAGAAACCCTACAGCCGGGCTTCCCTGGTGGCACAGTGGTTAAGAATCCGCCTGCCAATGCAGGGGACACAGGCTCGAGCCCTGGTCAGGAAAGATCCCACATGCCGCGGAGCAACTAAGCCCGTGCGCCACAACCACTGAGCCTACGCGCTAGAGCCCATGAGCCACAACTACTGAGCCCGCGTGCTGCAACTACTGAAGCTCGTGCGCCTATAGCCTGTGCTCCGCAGCAAGAGAAGCCACCGCAATGAGAAGCCCGTGCACCGCAACGAAGAGTAGCCCCTGCTCACCGCAACTAGAGAAAGCCTGCACGCAGCAATGAAGACACAACACAGCCAAAAAGAAAAATAGAAAAAAAAAGAAAGAAACCCCACAGCAACCATGCAGCGCAGTGACTAAAGGGGCAGCTTCTGAGCCAGAACTTCCTGACTTGAACCCCAGCCCTACCACAAACAAACTTTGTGACCTTGGTCTTATCACTTAACGTCTCTGTGCTTCCAATTCCTGTCTGTGAGGCGGGGACAGCAGTGCATCCACCTCATGGGCTTGTTGTAGGCTAGACAGGTTGACACACATGAAGACACTCAAACAGGGCCTGGCCTGAGGGAGCTCTGGAGGTCTTTGCCATCCCCACCTCTGTCCCTCAGGGCTCCTCGTGGCTGACCAGTGCCGGGGTGCAGCCTGGCCCCTCGGGGGCTCCCATTTCTGTGGGGAAGCAGAAACATAGGAGAAAAGGCAGGATGGTGGGATAGGTAGGACCCAGCCTATACTTAGGAACTGTCTTAGGATGAAAAAATTCAAAATAGGACTTTGCAAGTGTTCGGCACTCCGTCATTAGCAAAGAGTTTACTTTGCCAACCTGTACTCAGTCTCACACAAGTTGAGGCCTGATTTTATTTTACAGACCAAGAAAGGGGCTCAGAGAGGTTGAGACCCTTGTCCAAGTTCCCATAGCTGGGAACCGAAGCCAGCCTCCTAGCTCCCAGTCTAGAATGCCTTGAGCCAGGATGAGGCCACTTGGATGACACCAGAGTCCCCACCAGGGTCTCAGCCAAGTTCAAAGGGCAGCTAGGACCCATACCTGTCTGGGTTGGACCACCTTGAGCTGGACCTTGAGGAATGGGAATTTTAGGGGGTGGAGTTTGGGTGACGGAAGGTAAACAGCCTGGAAGGAGCAACGTGGACAGAGTTGTGAAAGTGGGAAGGCGGTTGGGGGAATCCACTGGGCTGCTCTTAGCCGTCCAGTCACTCTGGTTGCACTTGATGTTGAACATCAGTTTTGCCAAAGCTCCCTGTGGGCAGAGCAGCTTCTAACCTGGTCTGGCCTCTCCTTGATGTTCAGACCTTGTTTTCAGGGTCAGCTGTGGCCACCCGCTGACCCCATGGCTGTGAGTAAGGGATCCGTCCCCTATGGCCGCTGCCTCTCACAGGGAACTCTCAAGTGATCTATATTTCCTGAGATGCTTAATTGACCTCTCTCGATTCCAGGGACATTTCTACAGCCCAGATCCGCTTTGCTAGGCAACAGCAGAAAGCAACAAGGGAGCCCAGGCCTACACACTCCAGGTGGAGGAAGAGATAGCTCTGGAAGCTGGAGGAACTCTGGGAAGAAAGCCTGTGTGGAGCCGGGAGGAGAGGGGCATCCTAGGGCTGGGAGACCCTCCACCTGTTTCCTGGGCCAGGAAACCCACCTGCTGGAGTTGGTACAAGCTCTGGCCTCCTCGCCCTGTGGAGGTGGCCTCCCTCAAGGCAGCTCCATGCCCTCACATTGCCCGGGAAAGCCATCAGCCCCCAGGCTGCAGCCCGGCCCCCCATGCTGGCTCTGGCCCGACAGCCCTGCTGAAAGGAACGGCGTGGGGAGTGCGCTAACCTGGAGGCCACATTCCAAGAGGTGTCCTGTCTAGTGGCTACAAACCAGGAATGATGTGTGGTGGTGGACGTTCACAACTAAGCCAGCTGTAGAGGCTGGATGGGTCTATCCAGGACTGAAGTCCCAGTTGGGCCCCGTCTGTCCCCTCCAGCTCTCCCTCCCCAGAGTCCTTGTACCCTCATACCCAGGGACACTCCTGATGAGAAGGGCCTGGTCTGCTTCACCTGTCTGTATATAACTTATTTGCTCTGAGAACTTTGAAAATTCTGATTATTTATTTTAATGTATTTTTTTAGACTCTCAATTATTTACCTGCGAACTTGTGTTTGTAATAAACAATGAAAGGGTACTCTAGTATTTTGTCTTGGCTGAGGAGGGAGTGGGAGGCATCTCTCAGCAAGGGGCTGCTTGGAAGTGAAGGGAACACAGGAAGGGGAAGAAAAGAGCCTGGGACAGGTGGCTCAAGCCCTGACTTCCACACCCCTTTGCCCTGGCTGGGCATCTCTGGTTGCTAACCCACCCTCTCTGGACTTTTGTCTATCATGTGCCTGGACAGCCATTTGCAGTTTTTTTTTTTTTTAAGTTTATTTTATACTGGGGTATAGTTGATTAACAATGTTATGCTAGTTTCAGGTGTACAGCAAAGTGATTCAGTTATACATATGTATGTATCTAGTCTTTTCAAATTCTTTTCCCATATAGGTTATTACAGAATATTGAGCAGAGTTCCCTGTGCTATACGGTAGGTCCTTGTTGGTTATCTATTTTAAACATAGTGGTGTGTATATGTCAATCCCAAACTCCCAATCTATCCCTTCCCCCCACCTTTCTCCTTTGGTAATCATAAGTTTATTTTCTAAGACTGTGAATCTGTTTCTGTTTCGTAAATAAGTTCATTTGTATCATTATTTTTAGATTCCACATATAAGTGATATGATATTTGTCTTTCTCTGACTCACTTCACTTAGTATGATAATCTCCAGCTCCATCCATGTTGCTACAAATGGCATTATTTCATTCTTTTTAATCAGCCATTTGCAACATTGACATCCAAGGTTCCAAGACCTATGTTTCCATCAGGCCAGTAAGCGATGGCCAGACCTTTCCCAAAAGCATATTTGGAAGGAGTCAATAGTGTGAGGGTGCCAGGACCCACTTCTGCTCTAGGTGCCCTGTCCCGCCAGGGGCCACCCCTGAGGTCTGGAGCAAATCTCTCCAGTGAGGGCTGGGGTCGGAGGTATTCCAAGGCTGTGTGCAGCCCTACTGGCCAGTGATGGGTGTTGTGATGGAGCCACAGTGTGGCCCTTGTCCCTCACCCTGGGCCTGGGACAGACCCTGCTGGGGTCATTCAATACTGCTCTGACTTAAGAAGCCCAGGGTTCTAGGACTGGGCTGGCCAATCATGCCAAGGCCCAAGAAGCTGCACACCTGGGTCCCAGGGATGGCCAGAAGCCAGGGCCACCCCCGCTGGCAGCTGTCTAGTCCCATAGCCTCCATTACTGCCAAATCCCCCTGCAAGCAAGCTGTTCCCTTTTCCCCTGGCCGGCCTCTGCTGGGAATGGCAGACTGTGGCCTGGGCCAGCTATTGAAAAATAATTCTTTACACACTACTGTAAGCCTGCCTTGTCCATGAAGCCAGCCCCGACCCCCTCATGGGAGAATAACATGTTGACACATATTAAACTCCTACTGTATACTGGCACTTTACCCAGATGAACTCACTTCATCCTTGCCACAATCCTATGACATAGGTACCTTTATTATCCCCATTTTACAGATGAGGAAACTAATGCACAGAGAAGGCGATTGACTTGCCTAATGCCACACAGCAAGTGAGTGGCAGCATCAGGATTTGAACCCAGAGTCTATAGTACACATGTACATATTGAAAAAATATTTGTTGATTGAATTCATGGATCACCACTGTAATATGACATTGAACAAATCTTTCCCTTTCTGGGCCTCAGTTTTTTAATCTATAGAACGGAAAACAATAGTCTCCACCTTGTAGAGCTGGTGTGAACCCTAAATGGATAAGTGATGGTGCTGGGCTCAGCCGTGGGCCTGATAAGAGGCAGGAGCTGCTTGTCAGGCCATCAGTGGTGATGATGTAACGCGTGGGACAGCCACAGAGCTGCAGGACCTGATGGGAAGGGAGATTGGGGCTGGCTGGGGTGCAGAGGAGTGGTCAGAGAAAGACTCAGGACAAAGATGCTACTGCCATGGCCTGAAAGAACAGTGAGACTCAAATCAATAGAAAGAAAATGAAGAGGGAGCCCCAGACAGAGGAGACAGGAAGGGTAAATGTTTGGCAGTGGGAGTGACAATGGCATTCCCCATGGAGGACCCCATGTGGCCAGAACATGGTCGGGGGAGATGGCAGCAGGACATGAAGCCAGAACACCCTGGAGGCCAAAGTAAGGAGGCTGGATCTTGTTTCATGGGCCCTGGGGACCCATGAAAGATCTACCAGCACCGGGGACCTGGTCAGAGCCCGGCTTTGGAAAAATGCCACCAGAGGGCCGCACAGGGCAAGAGCAAATGAGGAGACAGAAGACAGAGAAGCAAGTTCACTACTGGCCCTTAGGGGTCCATTCTGGGTGGTGAGGGTTGGTGTGATGGAGCTGGCCTAGTCACTTACTTCCTACTGCAGCCCAGGATCCCAGCACACCTCTCAAATCTCACTGAGCCTGACGCAAGGGGAATCTCACTCCCCAGAGGCCCAGCATCCCATTCAAAATGACCCTGCTCCCTTGGAAATCCCAAAGCAACAGCCAAAGGCAAGGCTAGGCAGCTGTGTGGGGCAACCCCAGGATGAGCAACGTAGGTTGAGGGTGTGTCAGAGGCCCAGGGAATTAGGCATTCACTGCCCTGGCCAGAGTTCAGAGATCAGTGACCCAAGTGATTAAGTGACAGCGATGATTAAAGGGAGGAGAGGAGGCCCAGGAAGCAGGTAAAGAAAGGCAAGAAGATAACACAATCCCCTGGATCCTGATTTCCAGGAAACGGGGGCCCCTGGCTTGGGCCCTGCACGAAAGAGAGCCCTGCTCTAGCCCTCCGCCAGCCATACCTCTCTCCCGAAATGAGAAGAGTGCAGGGCCGAGGGTCGTGGGCACTCAGAGTCTGAGCCTGCTTCTGGACCACATTCCAGGTAGCCGGGGCCCCAGAAGTGTGGGGCAAGGTGGGATAGAGTTTGGACGAAGCAGAGGAAAATTTACGAAGAGCGGCTGTCAAGTCAAATTGAACCCTGGGAAGAAAGGCGTCAACATTTTAGAAAGTTTGTCTGGATTTTGTGGGACAAAATCTCCCCCTTTTCCTGCCTTTTTCTGCCTTTTCCATCAACTCTCACAGGTTTTGTCAAGGCTTTCTGAGCCAAGTTTGTGTTCCTTTTGATTGGAACACCAGGCAGAGATAGGCCAGAAGCGGGCACAGGGTGACCCAGATTTATGTGGGTCACATGCACACGTGGAAGCAGAGGCAGAAGGGAGTCCGGTCCCATGTCCGGGGCTATGCGGCCTGATACATATCTAGGCTACAGATCGGCCCTTTCCTGCCCTGGGCTGCCTCTCCCTCCACCCCTTCACCCAGCCAAGAACCCCAAGGAATTAGTTTCACTCTTGTTTTCTCACTCTCTGAATCTCAGGGTTTGGGGTTGAGAAAAGTCATCTGCCTATCAGAGCAATGAATCGTTGGAATGTGGCCATCCATACATTCAACAATTACGAACAATCACAGTTCAGAGAACGAGACAGACACAGGCCCTGCCCTCACAGGCCAAGAGAAGAACCCTTCAAGAAAGCCCTGTTAATATGAAGATAGAAGTGATAGCGAACATTTATTGAGCGCTCATTAAGCTCTCACTGTGTGTGAATTCCTTGGCTCCTCGCAGCAACCTTACGCAGCAGGTTCTATCATTATTACTCCCATTTTAGAGAAGAGATAACTGAAAGGTTAAGTAACTCACGCAGATCTCACAGCTAATACGTGGCTGAGCTGGGGATTTAAATCTCAGGCTCTCAGCTTGTATGCTGTCCTGCTGCTCTAAGAGGGTAGATCCACAATGTGATGGAGCCCCTGGTGGGGGAGCCCGGGAGACTTCCTGAAGGAGGTGACGTCTAGGCCAAGATCGAGGAGATCAGTCAAGGGAAGGAGGAGGGTGGATAAGAGTGTTCCAGGTGGAAGGAACAGCAGAGATGAAGGCTCTGTGGGGAAGAGAGCTATTCTCAGGGAGCAAAACAAGGAGGGGGCATGGGGAAGGCTGGAGATGGGCAGGCAGGAATGGGCAGTGCCCTCCTGAGCACCTGGCAGGGGGAGGGGCTACAAGCAGGGAAATCCACAGCAGCTGTCACCACCACCTGCCCCCAACCTTGCCACAGCCTCAGACAATTTCTCCCTGGAGAATACTACCATGCCTGAAACATGCCTTTGGATCAAACCACACTTGCTGCCCTTGATGTCTCACAGGCTGGCAGGGAAGACAGACAAGGGCAAAGTGAAGGGACAGGAAGTAGGTAAGTTACGGGCTGCCCTTCCAGCTGGGGGGGCGGGGGTGGAGGGGAGGGTTTGGAGAAGGAGTAGGGTTTGCACATGCTGGGATGAGGGAAAGGGCTGGAGTATGGAAGAATCCGAACAGAGGCAGCCAGTCTGATCGGCAAGGGCCAGGCTGGGAACAGCACCCAGTGCCAGGAATTCGAACTTGAACGATGGGGAGCCAGCGAAGGTGGCTAATCAGGGGAGAGAGCCAGGACAGGAGCTGGCCTTGGGCGGCTGGCTTACCCTTGGCCCTTCCCATCCCCAGCCAGTGCTTCCAGCTCAAAGGGGCCCTCCCAGCCCCTCAAAGGGGAGAGCAGAGTGTGGGCCTCTCCTCTGCCTGCCAGGGACCTGAGCCAAGAGCCCTCAGCAGCTCGGAAGGGGGCCATGTGCGGGCCCGCCAGGAACTCTGGAAGAGGAATGTGGCCTAATTAATTCTCCAAAGCTCAGAGGGCCTCGCCTTGTGGGAGCAGCTGCCAGGACAGGCCTGCCAGGACGCCACGGGCCCAGCCCGTCTATCACTGTGTGCGGGGACAGCAGGCTGGGAGGCCCAGAGACAGGGGCCCAGGGGGCCAGCCCCTTGCCTCCAGGCACACACGTGTCCTCCAGCCCCTTCACAGTAAATAATGCAATAATAGTAACAGTAATAGCAACAGCGCTTGAGGGCTTAAAGTGTGCCAGGCCCTGTGTGAAGCCTGTTGTACTCACTTCTCATCTAATCATTACAAGGAACCAGTGAGGTGGGTACCGTTATGATCTCCATTTTGCAGATAAGGAAACTGAGGCTCAGATGGGTGAATTTCCCAGACCAGGATCCTGCAATCAGAAAGCACAAGCAGGGAAGCTGGGATTTGGACCTAGGGAGTCTGGGCCCCAAGACCATGTTGTCATTACCACCATGCTGGGCTAGCTCAGCAGGGGAAATCAAGGCCCAGGGAGGTGGGATGCCTTTCCCAAGGACAGTGGATTAAAAAATGGCCCTGGGATGGTGAATGGGGTAAGTGCCTGCAGGGAGAAAGGCCACGCCCCTGTCCTCTGCTTGGATCGCCTTCCCCTGAGGTTTCTTATGGGGCTCTTCCTCTCCTGGCCCATAGGTCACCCTCAGGGACCTGTGATTCGCTACTCCAGGCAGACGGGGCTGGAGGAAGCGATCCTGTCTCCTGGAGTCTCCACCCATTTGGTCCCAGTGACAAGGTAACAGCACCGCCGGCTGGGTGGCATGTTCTCAAAGACTCCTCCTAGCGACCCTATCCCCCCTCCATGGGCTGGGGGTTGAGGGTACACCATGGCCATGAGAGACTCAGAGTGATGCAGAGACGGGCTGGACCAGGGCCTTTCAGCTAGAAAGTGGCAGACCCAGGACAAGATGGGCACCCAGACTGGCCTGAAGCCGAGACTCTGCCCTTCCCCGACAGCAGACCAGAAGGAGGGCAGTGTAGCCACATCCCATCCCTTCTCTGACCCTGTTTCTCATCCGCTGTATGGGGATAAGAGGACCAACCATATAGGCTTGTCCTGGAGTTCATTAATAACAGCTCACACACTATGGGTACTTCTTGTGTCAGGCACTGTCCGAAGTACTTTATTTAATTTTTAAAAATTTTCCAAAACAAGATTTTATTCATGGCTATATAACATATCACCGTAAGGCTGTACCACATGTATTTGTTACTCTGTAGGTGTGTATTTAAGTTCGTCCCATTTCCCACCAATCCAATAAACACTGTGTGCTACATTTATACGTAAATTTTATACTCATTCCTAATTCTTTGCTGCTGCATATTTTTTATTGGGACTTAATTCACACCCCATAAAATTCACTGTTTTAAAGTGTACAATTCAGTGGGGTTTTTTTTTATATATTCACAGTTACACAACCATCACCACTATCTAATTCCAGAACATCTCCATCACCCCAAAAAGAATACCTCACCCTTTAGCAGTGACTCCCCATATCCCACTTCCCTGGTCCCTATAAATTAGGAATCTACTTTCTATCGCTATGGATTTGCCTCTTCCAGACATTTTATATCAATGGAATCATACAATAAGTCGCCTTTTGTGTCTGCCTTCTTTCACTTAGCATAATGTTTTCAAGGTTCATCTATGTCGGAGCATAGATGTCGGTATGTCATGCCTTTCCATGACTGAATAATATTCCCTTGTAGAGACAGGCCACATTTGTTAATCCATTTGTCTGCGTTGTTTCCACTTTTTTGGTTTAAGCATGTTATTTTAGCCCTCAGCGACCCTCTGGGGAGATGCTGTGTTATCATCATATAGACAACAAGATTGAGGTCCAGAGAGGTTAAGTAACCCACACCAGGTCACTTAGCTAGTGAGCAGCAGTGGTGGGCTTTGCCCCAGAAGTCTGGCTACAGAGACCATGGCCTTAACCACTAAGCGTCACTGTCTCCTCAGTCAAAGTAAGATAGTGTAGGTCAGCACCCACGGCAAGCAACTGCACCAGAGGTGGCACCCATAGGGCACTTAGCGAAGGGTGGCTTTTCTCAGCAGCATTTCTGAAGGTGGCAGAGCCAGGGTCTGCCAGGCAGAACCCCAAGCTAGAACAGGGGTGTCAGGACACCCAGTGATAAAGGATTGCTATCTCGGCACATGGGTAGTTCTCCCAGGGGACATCTCTCCACACCTGGGGGGAGCCGCTCCCTCTGCAGCGCATCTTTGGCCTGCACCCCAGAGCCCATCTCTCCACCCATCCCCACCTACACAGCCATGGCTCCTCTCCTGGCCCCAAGGCCCTGCCACTGGGCAGCTGAGGTAGGATCCTTGGGTGAGGTCAAGGTCAGAGCTGCAGTTGAGGTCATGTGGATGGGTCGCTGCCTCCTCTGGCCTCCATCTACTAAATAATGAGATAAGAAATCTTAATACTTTCTCTTTTTTTAAATTACAAAGTTAGGACAATACATACACAAGCACTTGTGGCTTTAAAACAATGAAAAGAACATGGGAGCTTCTAAAATAAAGTTTCCTCCTGACCTCCCTCTCCAAGGCAACTACTCTGAGAGTGGGGTAAGTAGCCTTTTCCTATGGATTCAGGTATATGTTTTCTAATGTTTTAGAGGTGTTTGAAATAATAAATGGTGACATAAGTCTCCCTATTCTGAGACCTTCTTTTCTCACTCCAAAGGCCTCTCACTTTCTAGACCGGTACACAGAGATCCACCCCCATCTTAATTTTAACAGCTCCACGTGGTCCCTGGCATGGACAGACTGTTGTTACTTGACCATCACCCGCTGATGGCTTTTGGAAGGCCTCCATTTGTCATTTTCATAAACATGCTGCAGTAGACACTTTGTTTATACATCTTTGTCCTCAAAGAACCGATTTTTAGACATGAAATTGCTGGGCCAAAGACAAGCACATTTTAAATATTCTGCCAAGAATGAGGTCCTAATTTGCAATCTTGTCCCCCCTAGGTGCAAGTGCCCTTTCCTCACAAGCCTTCCAGCACAGGGTTTTATCCATCTCTTATTGTTTGCTACTCTGATAGCGAAACCACTTCTTCACAAGGAATCTGATATGCAAAAGAGATACGCCTGATGCCACCTGGATTGGGGAGGGTGAGGGGCCTGGAGACGCTCCATGTCCCACCCTATCCCCTGCTGCAGAGGACCCCTCCTAGGGTCTTCCAGCGCTGCTCTCCAGGATCCTGTTTGGCTGCAGGCCTGTCCGTCTGAGGCTGGCGTGAGCCCCCAGCCTCTCAGTCCTGCCCAGTGGTTTGGCCCTGCAGGGAGCTAAGGATGGAGGAGGGGCTGGCCAGTCTACTTCCTCAGCTGACTCCACCCTTCCCAAATAGATGCGCCTTTGATTAGGGCGCTCCTGGCGACAGCATTGTCATGGCTAAGCACGTGTGGTGGGGGACGGTGGGCACCTGAACCTGCAGATGTGTTGGAGAGGGGGATCCTGGGGAGTCCTGCCTCCCCCTCAGCCTGCAATCCAAACTAGCCTTTTAGAAAAGACTGGATCCTGGTCTTGCCTCTGCCCAGGCCTTGCTGTGTAGACCCAGGCGTGTCACTGTCCTTTCTGGGCTCCAAGCTCCCAGCTGCCAGGCCGGGGAAGTCCCTCTCACAGGGTAGATGCTGAATCTGCTCCCGCTGGAGACTCTACACTTGCCACGTGCATGAGTCACTCCGCAGGGGGAAGGATGGCTCCTGCTGGGAGTTGGCAGACTCAGGGCAGGGGAGGGGAGGCTCCCTCCCTGCGACTTTGATGCTGCGTGGTGAGCTCGGCACACTGGAGTCCCACCTGGCTAACGTGAGACCAAGTGTGAGCACACGCACGCAGGGCACACCAACGTGTGAAATGTATTCTCGTGTGCCGACCGGGGATCCTTCTGCTGGTGTCCAGGCATTCAGGTTTGTGTCTCGTATGATGGCTGTCCATACACAATCCACCTGTGTGCACGTCGACACGTACAAGTATGTGTGCCTGAGTGTCCCTGAGAGTGTAAGTCTTCGCCTGGTTGTGGCTGCCTAGATGTGTGTGCATACGTGTGCCTACATCCGTGTGCATGCGTGAGAGTGCAGGCGTACCTGCAGGATGTGCGTGCAAGTCCGTGATTAGGGATTACAGGTGTGTGGGCGCACCGGTGACACAAGCATACAAGCTAATGTGTGTGTTTGTGTCTGAGCATGTGTCGGAACACATGCGTAGAGTGTCCGTAAGTGTGGATGGAGAGCATCCCCGTGTGTGGGTCTAGAGGTGCTTCTGTGTGCGTGTGGGCACGGCTGCGTATGGAACTACTGCAGTGTGTCTCTCTGCTGTTGCACACACACACAAGTGTGCATTTGCACCCCAGGAGGTGCCACCTCAGGGTCTGCAAACCATGACATCTCCTCCAGGGCCCATCCCACGTGGCCTGGACCTCTCTCCTCTACGCACAGTGAGGAACCAACAGAGGGACGGTGTCATTGCTTTCATTACAGGCAGATTGATTATTTTAGTAATTAGTAAGTCGTTATAAACCTTACTGAGTTTAAGTACAAACATGGATATATCATAGATGCAAAATGCATATGGAATCTGAACAAGAACATGAAAGTGAAGGATTTCCCACCCCAATCTGGGATGGCAGTGGTGGATAAGTACACGCAGGGTTCAGAAAGGCAGGAGAGGGAGGGGGCAGAGCAGAGAACCCCTGCCTCTGTTTCCAAGGCTGCCCAGCCCTGACCTCCCTCCCCACCCCCACCAAGGGAGATATTGTTCTGGGCCCAGATGCCCCCAACTCTGGTTTGAGTGGGAGTGGGGGAGTGAGGGTGTCAGACCATCCCCGGCTCCGACAGCAACCAGGCAAGGCAGGTCCCTTCTCAGCCTCCCTCTGTAACTCAGGGGTAATCATACCTACTTGGGGTTTCTCAAGGAACCTCAAAATATAAGCTCTGATATCTGCCCACCTCCTTCCTCCCCTCAGAACAATTTCTATCCCCACACCCCAGCTCCTCCGCTCCTCTCTCAGCCTGAACTGCCTCCTTGCCCCAGGCCTGACCCACGAACTGCTACCGCCTGTCCAAACCCACACCCGTGCCACCACCCAGGCACACATTTGTCATCTCAGCTGGACTGTGAACTCCCAGGGTAAGAAAGGCTCAGGCATTCCTGGGTCCCTAGAGCCCACGCCAGCCTGGCACGGCTTAGATATCAGGCACGGTTTGATTTTAGAAACTGAAGATAAGGGTAGGGGAGGGAGGAGGGCTCTGGGAAGAGCAATGTTTGGTAAACACGGCAGGTCGTTGGGTGTCCCAAGTCTGGATGAGTCAGCCTGACCCTTGGCCTGGAGGATGGAAGGAAAAGCATCATTTATCAATCTCTACCAGGTGCCAGCATCACCCATGCACTTGATCCCCACCACACACCTGGGAGGTAAGCAGTATTTTTATTCCCATTTTATAGATGCAGAAACTGACGCTCAGAGAAGAGGAATCAGCAGCAGAGCTGGGACTCAAGCCCTCCTAACTCAGCACCTTCACCAGGCTCTCCCGTCATGTTCCATCTCTCCTTCTCAAGCCCCACCCACATTCCCAGCACTTGGCAGAAGTCCGTGGCTCTATCCCAGGGGCTTTGGAAAATGCCCTCAGGAGCAGCCCTTGATCATAAAGGATAGGGGTGGTGGATAGATACCCCAGCTTCCTCACGCCGTGGGTGGGGTGACCCTGAGACTGTTTCCACGCCGTCTCCCGGAGGTCCCCAGTGGGGCTGAGCTCATTAACTTGCCTGTGTTGGCTGCCCTTCCGGTCTTACTTCCACGTCCTTTATAGCTTCCTGGAATCACCTCAAAAATAAATCCATGCCCTCAAATCCTAGCTCAGGTCTTCTCCGAGGGCCCCAACCCAAGACTGAGGGGCAGCAGCCATGAGTCCCTAGGAAGCCAAGAGGACCTCGCTGCAAAGGCATCTCTGCCTCAGAGGCCCTGAGACACGTGCAGGGCCAGAAGCACCTCAGCACAAGTCTGGGGCCATGGGAGGAGCCCCGGCAGGCGGGAGGCCAGCCCAGCTGCAGCTCTAGCGCTGTGTACAGTATCAGGTCGGGGTACAGGGCTGCAGGTGCACCAGGGTAAAGAGGACAGCAGGGTGTGAGTGCAGCAGCTGATGGGAGCAGTGCTTATCTTAGTGCCCAAGACCACACCCGTACCTCCCTCCCTTCTGCAGAACTGGGCCAGGGACACCTGTGTCCTGGCAGGCCCCAGGGCAGATCCCAGCTAGAAAACCCCAGGGCCCTCCGCTGACCCTCTCCTGCTCAGCCCCTCTGGTCTGGGTCCTGGCAGAGCAGGGACGCTGCCTGGGGAAGGTCCTAGACAGGGATCTGAGCAACTCAGTGCCTCAGTTTCCCATTCATGAAATGGCACAGGGCCCTGGTGGGGCTGAGGAAGTGAATGAAGGCATCCCAGCATACCTCAGAGGGATCCTGTTCTCTGATTCTGCCAGGAAATTATTTGCACACAAAACATTAGATGTGGCACATCTTACACCCCTAAGCCTTTCAGAAGAGGGTATTACTTAATGCAGAGGAGTTCAATTCTAATGGTGGAAATTCAAGCATTGGAGAAGACATAGCTTGACTTTGCAGATTGGCCTTCCTTACACCCCTCAAACCACACCCTGTCAACCCCCAGGCAGGCAGTGGAAAGAGCACAGGCTTTAGTGCCAGACAGACTTGGGCTCAAATCCTTGGTGACTCAGAAAAGCCCCTCAACCTCTCTGAGCTTCAGCTTCGTTGGCTGTGAAATGGGTCGACAATGCTCACTGACCCACGTAAGCATCTTCAATCTCCTTTAGTCCTCCGTCTGGTGAAGAAGTAACTCTGATCCCCAGTTGATACAGTAGAGACCCAGAGAAGAGGAAGCAGGTGTTAAGGAGGCCAGCCCCTGCTCACGTGGGTCCACAGTGGTCCAGGACCTGCCTGCCCCCTGCCCAGGGACCCCTGAGGCCTGGGCTGTGCCCTGTCCATTCCAGCATTCCCCTGCTTGGCCCAGCCCTGACCCGAGGCTCACCTACTGCCCGGTTCCTGCACAGCCCGGTTCCTGGGACAGCCAGGGCTGGGTCTTCAGTATCGGCATTCCTCTGGGATAAATACCTTTGGCCTCAGGAATGCTGGGAGCTGGGCCAGCTGGGCCATGACCTTATCCTACTCCCCTGAGACGCTCTTAAAGCCTCACAGCACCTGGGCGAGGCAGGCATGGCCCAGCCTCGCCCAGAGGGAAACTGAGGGTCGCTGACTTCATCCAGAAAAGGAAACCAGAGGCCTCCGTGGTTATCCTCAGTAAGGATCAGGACAGCAGAAGATGAAAAATGAAATCAAAGCAAGCAATGGACTGGCAATTCCACTTCTGGGTATATACCCCCAAAGAAATGCCTAGAATGATCATCAGAAAATGTATGCTAGAATGTTCAGCTTTTCCTATGGGAGCCCCCGGGTTGTGAGACGCGTGGTCTTCTCCTCTCCCGGCCGTGGCGTGTGCTCGTCCACTGATATCAGTGTACTCTGAAAAGGGGGAGCCGTCTGACAAAAATGCCACTGTGCCTGCTGTGTTCAAGACTCCCATTCGACCAGATATTGTAAACTTTCTTCACGCCAGCTTGTGCAAAAACAACAGACAACTCGATGCTATCAGCGAATTAGCGGGTCAGCAAACCAGTGCCGAGTCTTGGGGTACTGGCAGAGCTGTGGCTCAAATTCCCAGGGTTCGAGGTGGCAGGACTCACCGTTCTGGCCAGGATGGTTTTGGAAACATATGTCTTGGAGGCCGCATGTTTGCGCCAACCAAGATCTGGCAACGTTGGCACCGCAGAGTGAATACAATGCAGAAGCGATACGCCATCCGCTCTGCACTGGCTGCCTCGGCCTTACCAGTGCTGGTCATGTCTAGAGGTCATCATATAGAGGAAGTTCCTGAACTTCCTTTGGTAGCTGAAGATAAAGTTGAAGGCTACGAGAAGACCAAGGAGGCTGTTTTGCTTCTGAAGAAACTTAAGGCCTGGAATGATGTGAAAAAGGTCTACACCTCTCAGCCAATGAGAGCTGGCAAAGGGAAAATAAGAAACTGTTGCTGTACCCAGAGCAGGAGACACTGCATCATCTGTAATGGGGACAGTGGTATCATCAAGGCCTTCAGAAACATCCCTGGAATTACTCTACTTAATATAAGCAAACTGAACGTTTTGAAACTTGCTCCTGGTGGGCATGTGGGACGTTCCTGCATTTGGACTGAAAGTGCTTTCCGCAGGTTAGATGAGCTGTATGGCACTTGGCGTAAAGCTGCCTCCCTCCAGACTAACTATTGATACAACCTCCCCATGCACAAGGTGCTCAGTACAGACCTTAGCAGAATCTTGAAAAGCCCAGAGATCCAAAGAGCCCTCCAAGCACCATGCAAGAAGATTCATCTCAGAGTCCTGAGGAAGAATCCACTGAAAAACCTGAGAATCACGTTGAAGCTAAACCCATATGCAAGGACCACACGCCGGAACACCATTCTTCTCCAGGCCAAGAACCGCAACATCCAGATGCATAGGGCTGCAGCAGCAGTAGAAGACAAATCAGATGAGAAGGAGGTTCCAGGCAAGAAGTCTGTGGTGGGAAAGAAGGGAAAGGAGGCTGTTGGCATTAAGAAGCAGAAGAAAAAAAAGAAGAAGAAAGAAAACAAAGAAGAAAAAAAGAAAAAAAAGAGAGGGGAAAAAAAAGAAGAAAGGGAAAAAAAAAGAAAACAAAGAAGAAAAAAAGAAAAAAAGAGAGGGGAAAAAAAAAAGAAAAAAAAAAAGAAGCAGAAGAAGCATTTGGCGGGAAAAAAGGCGGCAGTGACCAAGAAACCAACAGCTGAAAAGAAGCCCACAGAAAAGAAACCCCACCACAGAAGAAAAGAGGGCTGCTACATAAACTTAAATTTGTTTATTTTGTAAAGGTCAAATCATTTTGGACAGCTAATTTTGAATAAAGACCTGATGAAACAGAGAGTGGAAAAAAAAAAAAATGCTCAGACTGCCCTGGTGGCGCAGTGGTTAAGAATCCGCCTGCCCATGCAGGGGACACGGGGTCAAGCCCTGGTCCGGGAGGATCCCACATCCCGCGTAGCAACTAAGCCCTTGCGCCACAACTATTGAGCCTGAGCTCTAGAGCCCACGAGCCACAACTACTGAAGCCCTCACACCTAAAGCCCATGCTCTGCAACAAGAGAAGCCACCACAATGAGAAGTTCGCACGCAGCAACTAGAGAAAGCCCAGGTGAAGCAACGAAGACCCAACACAGGCAAAAATAAATAAAATAATAATTTTAAAAATGTTCATAGCAGCACTATTTATAATAGTCTCATACTAAATGAAGTAAGTCACAGAGAGAAAGACAAATATATGATATCACTTATATGTGGAATCTAAAAAAATGATACAGA
The DNA here is from genome assembly GCF_003031525.2 of Neophocaena asiaeorientalis asiaeorientalis. Lineage (NCBI taxonomy): Eukaryota > Metazoa > Chordata > Mammalia > Artiodactyla > Phocoenidae > Neophocaena > Neophocaena asiaeorientalis. Next base: position 325,119 of record NW_020173200.1, on the reverse strand, counting down.
TGAACTTATTTACAAAATGGAAACAGACTCACAGACTTAGAGCAGGGATCCCCAACCCCCCTGCCATGGACTGGTACCAGTCCGTGGCCTGTTAGGAACCAGGCCTCACAGCAGGAGGTGAGCAGTGGGGGAGCGAGCGAAGCTTCATCTGTATTTACAGCCGCTCCCCATTGCTCGCATTACTGCCTGAGTTCTGCCTCCTGGCAGATCAGCGGCGGCATTAGATTCTCATAGGAGCGTGAACCCTACTGTGAACTGTGTATGTGAGGGCTCTAGGCTGTGCACTCCTTATGAGAATCTAATGCCTGATGAGCTGAGGTGGAGCTGAGGCAGTGATGCTAGCAGTGGAGAACAACGGCAAATATAGATTATCATTAGCAGAGAGGTCTGACTGCACAGAGACCATAGTAAATCAATTGCTTGCAGACTCATGGCAAAACCCTATCAGTGAGTGGCAAGCGACAATTACTCATCTGGTGGCAGCTTTATTGTGGCAAGTGAGTTGATGTACTTCAATTGTACAGCTGCATCTAGTGGCAGGCTTTAAGTCAGAATCCGACACGTTTTAGTCTGCGCGTGGCCCACCCATTAATTTATCTACTTCCATCCATGCCTCTTTCCCACACTGCGTACTTGTCTCAGCCACAGTTTTGGTAAGCCCCCAAGCTAACCCTAGCCAGGATGAGTAAAAACACAAACGTCACTGGAGAGCTTCTTTGGAAAGGGGGAAAGACCCAGTGATGAGACAGCAGAAGACTCTAAGACTGCCGACAAAAAGAAAGCTACATTTAAAAGAAAATACCAAGAGTCCTACTTAAATTACGGGTTCATTGCAACAGCGGATTCACACTCTCCAAGCCTGCTTTGTATAATATGTGGCCACCGGCTATCCAACGAAGCCATGAAACCTTCAAAACTGCTTCACCACATGGAGACCAAGCACCTGCATTGAAAGACAAGCCTCTGGAGATTTTCAAAGGAAAAAAACCATGAACACGAAGAACAGAAGCAATTATTGAAGGCCACCGCTTCATCAAATGTGTCTGCACCGAGAGCATCACTCTTAGTGGCTAACCTCATGGCTAAAGCTAGGAAGTCCTTTACTACTGGTGAAGAGTTGATCCTGCCTGCTGCTGAGGACATTTGTCATGAACTTTTAGGAGAGGCTGCAGTTCAAAAGGTGGCACGTGTTCCTCTTTCAGCTAGCACCATAACTAGACGAATTGATGAAATAGCAGAGGATACTGAGGCACAATTGTTAGAGAGCATTAATGAGTCACCACGGTATGCAATCCAGGTTGACGAGTCTACCGATGTTGACAAGGCAACAATGCTTGTTTTTGTGCGATATATTTTTCAGGAAGGTGTGCATGAGGGTATGTTATGTGCACTTTTGTTGCCAACCAGCACCACAGCTGCGGAACTATTCAAGTCTTTGAACGATTACATATCAGGAAAACTGAATTGGTCATTTTGTGTCGGTATATGCACGGACAGAGCGGCTGCCATGGCTGGACGGCTTTCTGGTTTCACTACTCGAGTCAAAGAGGTCACTTCTGAATGTGAGTCTACGCACTGTGTCATCCATAGAGAACTGCTGGCTAGCCGAAAAATGTCACCTGAACTTAACGTTTTGCGGGAGGTGATTAAAATTATCAACCACATTAAAGGACATGCCCTTAACTCACATCTGTTCGTGCAGCTCTGTGAGGAGACGGATGCAGAGCACACACGTCTTCTCATACACAGAAGTGAGCTGGCTTCTAAAGGTGAATCACCGGCCAGAGTTTTTGAGCTACGAGAGCCGCTCCAGAGGTTTCTTTTAGAAGAACAGTCCCCGCTGGCAGCACACTTCAGTGACAAGGAATGGGTCACAAAACTTGCTCACTTGTGTGACATATTCAACCTACTCAGTGAACTCAATCTGTCACTTCAGGGGAGAATGACAACTGTGTTCAAATCGGCAGATAAAGTGGCTGCTTTCAAAGTCAAACTGGAATTATGGGGATGACGAGTGAACACTGGGATCTTTGACATGTTTCAAACATTAGCAGAGATTTTGAAAGAGAGTGAGCGAGGGCCTTCTTTCTCCCAGCTGGTGCATGATCACCTATCTCAGCTTTCAAAAGAGTTTGAACGGGTTTCCCTGGTGGCGCAGCGGTTGGGAGTCCGCC